>NC_088854.1:7120170-7447983 GCF_963853765.1 Magallana gigas
ATAGTTTGCATGCCTGCTTTTTTTTCAACATTACTGTGTGAAGTCTCCGTTATAAACTTGATAAACATTTTCTTCTGAACAAGAGATTTTAAAACAATATACTTAGTATGCATCAATGTAGAAAGTTGATTTTTCACCCTTTTTATGAAATAAACGGGTAAGCTGATTTCAGAGATACATGTACAGGTTGTTAAAAGCAAACACAATCATTTTAGAAAGTTTGATTTGGTGACGAAGCAATAGGTTACTGAAAATATGTACGGAAAAATTTGTACTTTTTTACTAGACTTAGCGTTTATTTAGATACAATAGAAACATAGACAACGCTGACGGTTTTGAAGAGCCAGAATAAGATTTATTCATGTATCTCAAGAATGATATTTTAAACACGCTGGACAGTAGATATCAAATTGAGATATGTTAACATTCGAATACAGAAAACATATATATGGTACATGTAACTTTCTAACTGTATTTGGTAGATGTCGTGTTCGATAGAAATGCGCATAAAATGTTTGTTTATTTTGCCTCCGTACGGAACATACCCGCTATGTAAATATAGTCGTCTACGTAATGTGTCTATATTTAGATATGGCTCTCAAGCGATACGGATATTTAAAGGTCCTTTCTACGTTAGGGAATAGTCCCACTGTTTTGCAACACCTTCTTTTTGACTGTAGATTATTTCCCATTTGCTTAATCTTGCTCAGATTGAAACAATGACTTTCTGTAAGGGGTTGAGATTGAATTAGAAATTCTAAGCTAACTGGAATTTTTCTAAGTTATAAGTCAAGGTCAAAGCAAAATTCTCTAAAATTATTTTCAACCTGTTGTCCATTACTTAAGCGGGACCCTTTGAGATTGTCATCATCTCAATGTTGCGCAGTTAATACCATAAATAGTAAACTTTGAATGCCACTATAACTCACTATTTCAATTTGTATTATGCATACAAATATGTATAATGTATATAAAGTGTATTAAAAATGTATATGTATACAAAAAAAAACTTACTGTTTTTACGAAATTACCATTGATAAGTTTTACGTTACACTATGGAATTACCATTAATATGTTTTCTTCAAAATCGGGGTGGGGGTTAACAATTAACAATATGACATACATGTATACCTAAGGATAATTGAAATACTCTCTCTCTCTCTCTCTCTCTCTCTCTCTCTCTCTCTCTCTCTCTCTGGAATAATACCGGTATATATCTGGTTATTGAATTTCAATTAATGATGCTTTTTCCGATGGGCTGCTTTGTCAGCATAGCTTATTGATCCACCGATCTATACATTTTGTTGACATAACCACAATCAGTCAAATATCAACAATTGTTCTCTGATGTTCGCAATGAAGATGATTTAAATACAACATGTAGTAATTAATAAAGCACACACCGGTTTAATGGAAAATGGTGAATTGCATTTACGCTTTCTAAATGTATCCATTTTCCGACAACAATCACAATAGAATGAGGTAGTGCCGGAGAATTCAGCGGCAAGGATGATGGGAACTTTCTGGTTCCTGCTTATAATTGGTGAGTGCAATTCTCGGTCAATAAGCGGAATTTTTTTCAAATAGAAATATAAACTGACTTTCAATGATAGACCACGTTTAAATTAAGATAAACTTTGAAATGATGTTTTTTTTTTTGGAAAATTTCATTTTTTTTTTTTACAATTCACTGTATCTACAGGGATCCGCCCCATTTTGTCCCTGACAGAGGCAGATCTAAAGAGAAGTCTGTTGTCCTCCGCCGTGTATGATCCGTCTGTCAGACCCCGGATCAACGCCTCCCACGCCGTGCACGTCCAGCTGGATGTCCAAGTGGTTTACATCATTGGTTTGGTAAGACTTAGCACTGTGCAACCTTAAAGGGGAATGGTCACGATTTTGGTCAAAAATTATATTTCCGTTTTTAATGTTTATGATGCCTCAGTATGGCATTTATAATAGTCAATCAAAATTGAGTGTCATTATACGTGTTATAAGCGAGATGCAGAGCTCACAATTCTCTGTGATGTAAACAGTGCTCTTGTTTACATTTTTAAAGTTGAAGTAAAAATTCCAGTTTTAGACCTTAAATGAATGTGATAAACGCTAGGAAATATTTATTTATGCTTAAAACGAATTAGAAGAGAAAGAAATCAGCCTGAAAAAGAACTTTTACCGGTTTATTGAACCAATGTAAACAAAAACAATGCACGAACCTTGTTTACATGACAAAGAATTGTGAACTTTGTATCTTGCTTATATCTCTACGACTGAAATTTTCCTTAATCATTAGAGATGCATTTCAAAAGCATTGTAAACAATAAAAATAGAAAAATAAAATTTGACCAAAATCGTGACCATGTCCCTTTAAATAAAGTTGATCCAAACTATACATATCAACCAGAATACATTCTAGTATACATGTACATTTATACGTGATATGACATTTTTAAAGCTTATCTATCTATATTAACAAACGAGTGATTTTGGTAAAAACATAGACAATCGTATTTTTTTTTTATCATTAAAAGTCTATTACAGTTCAATGATATAATCTACTAATTGATAGATACAACTCGAAATAACACCATTCCTGAAATTCATCGGTGCATTAACAGTAAACAATATATTGGTACATATGAACACTTTTCATTGAACGTTTTTAATTCCAGACTGAAAGAGATAGCTCCTTTGCCCAAGCATGTAACATATTTGTGGTAAGTGATATTGACCTACTTGAAAAGGAATGGGATTTGGGGATAGATCCAAAGTAATCACATTGTAACTGTGAGTGTAAAATTGTACATGCTAAATAAAATCAAAGTACTGAAGAACTGGCGGGAGTTGATTTTGTCGATGTTTATTTATTTTAAAATCAATGATATGTTATTTTGCATGACAGGTACATGTATACGTAGTTTCTAATTTGAATTACGCATATTTTTATAGTATGAATTTTTGAACTTTTTCGACTAGAATGTCGAGAAACCTCCATATGAATCATGTTAAATAATATTTAAAGATAAAATTAATTCAATCAAACTATGTATCAGTGGTAGAAATATTTCTCGAGGAAAATTGTATGGATCCAAGCAATATTGAACTCTATACTCTGTCCCAAGATATTTTGGATTCACGTTTGGCTTAATTGTTTGATATTTATAAATACCTCAGGATCCAAACGATGTTCATTCAAAAGTATGAAAAATTTCCAAGATTTCTCAGTCAAAACGCCCCTGTTAGCTTATCAGGTTTCAACACAATGCTAAAAAATGTGATGTCTACGGAGATTTTGCATTGCAGCAAGCCCGGATGATAACGTTGAAATATTGCGCGATGTATTCCGAGTGTATTCCGAATGGAGAAAATATGTAAACATTCCCCATTATAAATCTCCGTAAGGAATCTGTTTTCGTTCCTGTGAATTTTTCCGAGTGAAAGATGATAATGTGTCAATGAAATTATCTTGGAAAATATCCCTTTCAACTATTTCAATTGCACTTCTTTCACAGGTAAGTGTATTTTTATTAAAAATCGTCCAAACGTGAATCCAAAATATCTTGGGACAGACTATAGTCTCGTTCAACCAATTGCAAACGCTCGGCTGACACCGTAAATCTCCGACAAGGGTTTACGGAGACAGCCGAGCGTCGAGTTGAACGAGACTATATTGAACTCTGGCGTAGGAATACATACGACTACAAAAAATATTTAAATTGTTCGTCCCATTCAAAATCTTACTATTTTTAAGGTATTTGTAAATAAGTTTCCTTGAAAAACAATGCTTTAGCATACATTACATCGAATTCATCAATTATTTTCAAGAACTAAGTCTTGTCAGGAGCAATGATTTGTGCTGAGGTCCAAACACTGTTTCACTTTCGGTTTGTCCGCGTGACTGCATAGGAGAGTTGATTTAAAGTCAACTCCCAAAAACCAAACTTAAGGGTAAAAGCTCTACATATAGCGAAGAGATCGCCATGTGAAAATCAATCTTACCAATGCCCACAACAGACAGAGAAAGTATCATATTAATAAACGTTTCAAAGTATTTTACAATTTGGCATGTCTTTGAGTAATATTCTTTTTAACGTTTGTAAATCAAAGAGTTGGAGAGACGAGTACTTGACGTGGAACACCAGTGACTACGGTGACCTGGACAGTTTTGTCGTCCAACCGTCCGTAGTATGGACTCCGGATGTCACAGTGTATGGGAGGTGAATGTATATCTTGTCAACTTAAAACATTGTACAGGAGAGAGAGAGAGAGAGAGAGAGAGAGAGAGAGAGAGAGAGAGAGAGAGAGAGAGAGAGAGAGAGAGAGAGAGAGAGGTTGTCAATGTATAAAGATACATATAAGAGATATTGAACTATAATGAACCACTTTTAATTACTTAAATATGTATTGCTAGATACTAATGGAAGTGAAATGGACCACACTCACGGGACCAACAACATATATATCAGAAGCCGTTCATTTTGCACTTTAACCTTTTTTGAAGAGTCATCTCCCCTTAATGAAATCATGAAAATTTTAATTTTTCAAAGTTTGTGCGGTAAATGTTTCATTTTATTTCATAATTAAAAAAAAGGAAAGTTTATGAATTTTTTCACCAAGACATTTGAATGAATTTCAAGTTACTTTTTACAATATCTTAATAATAAACGCGCTACCCATAGACTTCAATGAAAACTTCAAGGTGCAATTAATTGGACAATATTGAAAATTTCTTTGGTGGAGTATTTTTATATATAACAATAACTTCGAAATGATATTATGGTTAAGCATTTATTAGGTACAAAATGTGATCTTAATACATTGAATACCTATAAACAAGTTTTAAAAAGTTAAAAAAAAGGAGACTATGCAATACGCAATACATGTCCATGTATTTAGATCTTGCTTTAATATAACTTTTGCATTAAGTTATTTTTAAAAAAATCCTTTCACGTTTTTCCGTTGAAAATCTTTTCACTATCCGTGAAAGAAAAGATTTGTTTTGTACAGTATTCATAACCAAACATCCATTCTTTCAACCTCATAAGTGTTTCCTTAACGGATCATGGTAAAATATTATTTTTTCGAATTTAATGTTTATCATGGTCACAATTTTGGTCATATTTATTTTTCTGTTTTCATTATTTACCATACTTAAGGAATGCAATTCTAATGATCAAATGAAATTTGGGTGCCAGTCGTTGAGTTTTAAGCAAGACACAGGGCTCACAATTCTTCGTCATGTAAACAAGGCTCGTGCCCTGTTTTAGTTTACATAGGTTCAATATACCAGTAAAAAATCTTTTAAAGCTGGTTTGTCTATCTTATTATTCATTCAAAGCATAAATAAATAGTTCCTAACTATTAACACATTTATTTTAGGTCTAAAACTGGAATTTTCACTTCAACATTCGAAATGTAAACAAACGCTTTGTTTACATAGCGAAGAATTGTAAGCTCTGTACTCGCTTATAACTCATTAAATGACACTCAAATTTTGGTTGCTTATTAAAAATGCCTTACTAAAGCATTGTAAACATTCAAATCGAAAAAATGATTTTTGACCAAAATCGTGACCGTGCCCCTTTAACACACGCATTACACTTTAAAACACCAACTGGTGGCCTTTTTTTGGGGGGTAGAGGGTTGGGGTGGAATGATGGCGTAACATTGTATGTTTTTTTTGTCTCGGTTAAATAAGCTGTCAAGCATTTCTATCTAAGGTGTTATACTTTCAACGTATGAAAGAGCCAACATGGATAGTTCAAAAATACTATTTAAGATTAAAATAGAGTTTTTTTTATATTTTTCATTACAGAATGGAAATAAATCAACGAATAGAATTAGGTCAGGTGCGTGTGAATTCTGATGGCATGGTCAATACAAAGTTTTTGGGAATATTAGCAACTCACTGCGCCATGGATTCTGAATTTTTCCCCTTTGACTACCAGCTCTGCACCTTTATCATTGGATCCGAAATATACTTCACTTCCGAAGTCGCTATGGAAATAAAGTCTCTGAGACAGTTGGAGAGTTGTAAGAATAATCCTAATTGGAACCTGGTACATGTTCGCAAAAATCCTAAACCCCCCTTCTGGCAGGTTCAATATTGTTTTCAACGGAGGTCGCTGTATCTGGCGGTTCTTTATATGGTACCGACTTTCATGCACGCTGTCCTTATCCTTATCTCGTACATTGTTCCGAGTGAAGCCGGAGAGAAAATCTCCTTCGGAGTGTCTCTGTTCCTATCCTTTATGGTCTTCTTGTTGCAGTTGAACGGAGATTTGCCTGAAATGTCAACAGCAGTTCCAGCATTGGGTAAATACTTGAATAATAATTTTAAAAGACACTATGTTGAAAATCGTCGGAAATCGACGAAAATTTTCTAGCTGATTGAACATTACTTCTTTTTTTAGTTTTATAAATATCATTTTTAATCCACCAAAGAATGATCAATCTTTATAGAAGTAAATTATAAAAAAAGAAGAATGTGCATTTGAAAACACGATATATGTACTTTTTATAAGCATGTCTTTGCAATTCTGTGATTGGTGAAATTTTCCTTACGAAAGTGTAAAGAAGCCAATCGGATTAGGGCAGTGACTCATGTGCGGTTCTTAAGAGAGTCGAGAGTTTTACCTCAGAAAATTATCGCAAATATGCCTTAAACCACCCCTGGGAAACTCAACAAGTATCGCTATGACCCCCTGGAAAATGATGATTTACCCGATCAGTATTCATGAAAAGAAAACTTTCCAAGAACTGGTCCTTGGTCCTTCCGCATATGAAACGACTTGTTATGTAATCAACTAAAACAAATAAATCAAACTATAGGGTGAAAAAGAATATACTACTCCTATACAAAGATATACATTATAGTTCTGTATCTGTTTTATAGAGATTAGATATTTTCTGTTTTGAAGAATACGACATCTTTTGATTGAATAAGACAGTCGATAATCATTCTATTGTGATGTAGACAAATCAAACAGCAAACGGTTACAGTATTTTGACATTTTACAGCTAGGATGTTTTGGGTTTTAAAGTTTGCCATCTAGTGTTTTTATTTTATGTCACTGTTATTTTGGACTTCACTTATTCATCTTTTTAGATATCGCGTAACCGAGGTAAAATTGTTATTTCCCGGGGATCTGTACAATTCACGTTGTTATGGGAACATCGGGATGGGGGTGGGTGGCGGTGGAAAGTTACGGAGGCCGGATGGTCAACAATCACCCATCAGACCTACCTTAAACTGTTATATATGATTTACCCTATCACGCTTTCTCACTGAAACTTCCTTATCTTCAGAGTTTGTTCATGTTACAATTTTTTCACTGCATTTTACTTAGGAAAATGTATCGGGATTTCTCTTTTTTTTGATAGTCAATATCTTTAAATCAGTTTAACTTTATACATGTATTTCTTTATATGGTGTCTTCGTGATATATAATTATAAGAATATTTGATTGTGTAGATGCTTGTTAGGAAGATTGCAGTCTGATTAAAACAACCCCTTTCCCCTACACCAGTCAGACGACAATACGAGAAGGGGTGGTTTTAATCAGACTGGAAAGTCTGTTTGAAATTCCCTTCATAATAGGCATGAAGAAGGGTTTTGCAGTTTTTGGTTGTGCAAATAATCAACATATACGAGACATGGGACAGGAACTTGTATGTCTGTATTTTGACAAAGGTTTTTATCCGTCTAAATATATACTGGACGGGCATCCACAACAGCAGGCATCAATCCTTTTTTTTCTGGGTGCGCCGGATTGCCGATTGAAATCAGAGTGGAAATGCAAGTTCAGGCTGCCTCAAGTCCATTACCAACTCATCAGATGTTTGTTTTTAATTAAATGTAATACATATATCTGCAATAAAACAAAAAGAATATCAAAATGACACCAATTTAGCCAATGAGGATTCACAACCTCAAGCGACGTATGACGTAGTAAGAAATAAGACAATTATCCAACAAGATGGCATTATTATAAAACTAAACAAAAAAAAACCCCCAAAAACAAAAAAAGCAAAACAAAACAATATCGATACCTAGTTTTTGAAAATATTGGGTTCCATATAACATTCCGTAGATTCCCCGTTTTACGCGAGTACTTAATTTCGTTGAAATTTGGTGTCTAATGTCGAGAATATGAAATCATATGCCTAGAACTTTAGCGGTATTTCCATGATTTTTCAATTGTCTTAAAAAATCTACAATGGACTCTTCTCGTGATTTACGCGCATATTATATTTGAAATTACAGATTCTATATTTTAAATATTTTTCTGAGCATTTTTACATACCAAGCTGGAAAATTTATTGATATAAAATCTGCTTGATTCATATTGTGACTAAATTCAGTTTATGATATTATTTTCATGTAATTTCAGAAATTTTCTTCATGCTCCACATGACAAGCGGGGTTGTATCCTTAGTAGTATCCGCCATTTCTGCTTACATCACACACAATAACAGTCAACAGACAGTATCAGTTAACAAGGTCAAGGACGTATCCACAGCAACCACCAATGAGAAGAGAAGATTTCCCAATGTACGCCAGCGTTTCAGAGATACATCCTTTCTGAACAGAGCCGGGTTTGTCGTGTCTCTGTCTCTCATATTGGCGGCAAACTTTGTCATGTTAAATGCAAAACTGAAGTCGTCTGGATGTACGCAGTAGATGATGAATGTTACAGTGTTATTTAAGGACACATGAGAAGTTCCTCAATTAAAAACAAATTCCATAAAGGTTATTCCTTATTCATTAGCCTTTTAATCTAATTCAGGGTACATCACCATTATTTTTGAAGTTAGAATAATTTGGATTTTCTTTATGATAGCATGCAAAATGAAACTTATTGCTCATAATTAAAGTCATGGTATATAATTTTTTGAAAGTTTTAACTTTACATCCAAATAGAAAAATGTTACATAATTTAAAATATAATAATGGAAATACATAGTAGAAATCTTCCCATCGCGGAGATAGGAAAAGCAATTAAAAATTAACCGAAACAGCAATAATTCTTTTAAAGACTCCTTTTCAACGTTTGCAGACCATTACAACCGACTCAGTTATTTAACAACAACAAACAAATATTTGATGATGTGCAAACATTAAACTTGACAATTCTAAAGGACCGGAACAAACTGTGCATTAAAAATTAGTCACATCTGAATTCCGACTTTTGTTATAACAGCAAATTTATACTATGCTATCCAATATTCTGTCTGTTCTGGAACAAGTAGCTTAGAAAAGAATGATATAATGAGTTTGTCATTAATTTAATGGAAGCATAGTTGAGTTGTTAGATAAATTATATTCATGGAAGATAGATTGCGTCTGACCTAACTTTGAATTGATAAAATTTTATGTGTATATAATTATAAACATCATGAATTAAACAAAACTTTGAAACATTTTTATGTACACATTAAAATGAAATCCATGGTGATAACTTTGTATTGATAAAATTTAGATGTATATAGATACGTGTACCATGAATAAAACTTTGCAACATTTTATGTTGCCTGAAGAGCATGGCGCGGTTTTGCTTTATGTTGTATCTTTATTCCCCTTTTATCTACATTTTTAACGGGGATTTCCAAAGATCGAGAAATCTGATTATTGAAATGGTGAAAATGGCAGGCGGGCGGCTGGGCGGGAGGCTGCCAAAAAAGTATCCTTATTGTACGGATCACTTCTACAGTTTTCAAGATAGGAAGTTGTTGTTTTGCAGATCAATTGTACATAAATCGGAGGTTTGCATGTTGCTAGGATTTTGATTTCTGATTAAAATACCTCATAAATTCAGGGTTGACAAACAGATTATGGATACTGTTAAAAAAAAGAAAACAAAGACACTCCGGTTTGTTGTCACATCGACAGCTTTTCTCTTGTCCATTTTCTTTGTTAAGAAATGAGGAATCATTCTTTGAGTATTTTGAGGTGATAATTTTGGTCGCGGCGTGGTCAAATCCAATAAGGCCCAAAGGAGAATGATTCTTTATTACAATGTACTTATATAATTTTCAGCAATATTGACATATTTATGTGATTATCATTTCTTTTAATTATGCAGACCCCGTTTGTGCCCCAACAATACGTCATTTGAATATATTGGACTATACAAAACAAAATCGATTCTTTGTGTTATCACAGACAAAAGACACTGGAATTTGAAAATATTTTGTGATAACACTTCCAATCTATCATAAAGCCCTTTTTGGCTTGGCTCTATTGGATTTGATCACCCCCGTACAGCATGAATGTTCTATAAAATGACTATTGTATATCGGATATTTGAAGTAATGACAATATAATGTATTTGTATAAGCACATTTTAAATACAGAGCCAATGTTACAACAATGGTTGTATGGATGCAATAACCACCATTAATGATGTTCGATCCTCACCTCAAAGTGGTGTTTGCTGTGCGGACTATTTTGTTAACATAGCTGACTTTCAGGGCGATGTTTGTATTGAATTCACGCTCTTAAAAAAGGTAAACTGTTAAGTGCTCAATGAGGAAAGTTCCCAGTTTTCATATTAGTGTTGAGCATGTACAGACTTGATACCCAACTCATACAAATCTATATGGGAAACAAGAAGCCCATGCTCAACTGAGCAATAAGGAATTATATACAAAACATCTGACAAAGCTGAAATAGATCCTATATAAAAAGGATTTCATATTTTCCTCCAGACATTATCATGTAACACATTGTGCCCCTCTTGTAACAGGATGATTTATAGTCATAATGCACATTGGACAATTTAGTTTTTAAGATGATCTTAAAACAACTAGATAGATAGATAGATAGATATAGATATATATACACACAGATAGACACACACACACACACATCAAACATTGAACCTCATTGGGGTTCGAAAATTGTCCAGGGGCCCCAGTCTAAACAATGAAGAATTAACGTCAAAATGCTTGCACACATATAAGTATAAAACATACAGTGCATAGTGTGGCCCCACCCTACACAATGGTATCATAATTTGAACTAACTCAAATCTACACTACCTAAGGCTGCTTCCACACAAGTTAAAGCTTTTTGGTCAATTGGATTTTGAGATTTTTAAAGATTTGTCTCTGTATTTTACTTAGGGATCATGGTTTGAACAAAGTTGAATCAACACTACCTAAGAACAATGCTTTTACACAAGCTACAGCTATTCTAGCTATTTGGTTTTTGAGAGAAAGAGATTTGAAAAAAATATCTCCAATTCAGTCCTTTGTAAAAATTTAAACCCCCCCCCCCCACTCCCGAGGTTCATGATTTGAACAAAGTTTAATCTAACCCTCCAAAGGCTGTTCCCAAACAAGTTACAGCTTTTCTGGCAATTGGTTTCTGAGAAGATTTTTAAAGATTTTTCGCTACATATTTATACGTAAAAGTTAGACCCCCCTCCCCAATTGCTGCCCTATCCTATCCCCCATCTTCGCTAGCTAAAGTTTTCTGATCCGCACCGCTTTTCTTTGAGAAGCGGTGCGGATAAGAAAACCTTGGCTAGCGAAGATGCCTATCCCCAGGGATTATGTTTTAAATAAACTTGAATATACACTACCAAATAATGCTTTCACTTTATTGTAAACAGTTGATTTTTTGAATGAAAAATTTTAAGGATTTTTCCCTACTCATCCCTTGGAAACAGTTTGAACCCCCCCCCCCCACCATTGTGGCCCCATGGTTCATGATTTAAACAAACTTGAATCTACATTACCTATGGATGGTTCCACTCAAATTACAGCTTTTCTGGCCAGTTGGTTTTTGTTGAAAAGATTTTTAAAGATACGTCTCTAGGTATAGGTTTCAAAATTAAGCCACTTGACGTTTTGTGCCCAAACCTTTCCCATTTACTGTGATAAATTGCAATATTTTGGTATGCATGGGTCTAGACTTTTATTATTAGGATAAGTTTTCATTCTTTTTTTTATTATTGATTTCTTTAAGTGGAATCTAGACCCATTATGGGTCAGAATTCGTGGTTTTCACAAAAACTTCAAAAAATTGTTTATAATTGTAATATGTTGCCCCTTGAGGGCCCTTAATTGGTTAATAAAGAAATTGAATTGAATTGAATTGTAATACTTTTAAAGTTATTCACAATGATTACTTCCTTTTAGGTAAAACATTATTTTAAAAAAAAGTTTTATGTGACAGATATAGAATTATTTTGGAAACATTTAGTTTTATTTGTTTGACTAATAGTCATACAAAAATTGCTAAATCTGGACTATTTAACATCATTGCCAGTCCGGTAAGAGAAATCTTTCTCTCTCTGTGCTCGCTCGTTCTACTTGCACGTACTTATTCTAAATTATTTTTCATTATATAGGGGAGAGATGCATGCTGACTATTTCGATTTATATCTGGATTCTCTCGGACGCCAAGGACCATTCTATCGAAGACCCTGCCCGCAACATCTGATCATGATGTGCCGATCCGCAGTGGGAATTAACAAGCTGAAAAATTTCATTCGCGTCATCTGTACGGAAGGCGGTTCAAGGGAAATTATTCGAATCATAGCGGCAAACGCACTTGCGCGACCCAGCTATATTTGTCTAGTGTTGAGGAACAACAGATAATGAATCGTACTGGTCATCGCTCAATTTTTTGTTGAATTTAATTATGTAGAAGAATTTGAGTTTAGAGTTGTTATGAAATTGATTAAAGCATAAGTTTTGTGGTAGTTTTTTTTTTTCTCACTGTACAATAATTCAAAAATTATTGTACGTTACTATCACCATGCCTTCTTTCATAAAGTACAATAACTTGTAGATTCTATTTATTGTACGGCGATATGCCATGCCTACTCGGGTAAAGGACAAGTATTGGAAATTATTGTACACCAGTCATCAAAGGAAAAACGCCGCTTAAGTGCCACAATCATATTTAGCTTGCCAATACCCATTTCAGTAAAACGTTTTTTTGCAAATTAAAGGTCTAAGGTTTGAAAATACACTGAACAACCTTTGTTTATCTTTTATTTCTCAGACATTAACAAACAAATGGATAAAATTCTGCGTACATTTGTCAACAGCGGTGCATGCTGCATTTCATGTGGTTCACACAAAAGTAGGTGGGGCTGTGCTTCCCCGTAATAACACACATATATATCTGTAAGGACTGTCACACCCATCATCAGAATACAACCGCAATTACATCATCAGTACACTCGCAATTACATCATCAGAGTACACCAGCAATTACATCATCAGAGTACACCAGCAATTACATCATCAGAGTACACCAGCAATTACATCATCTTGATCAAGGAATACTCAACACTTGCTCAGGCTTATCCAAGTCCACATGCAACTTCTTCACTATTCAATACTCAATGAAAGTACACGTCTTAAAATAGAACCCAAACTCAAAAATTAAAGTGCATCTAAGGAAGGCAAAGCAGATAAATCAATGAATAATGAATCAATTAGTAAATATGCACCAATAACACATATAAACACACTGACAAAAATAAATATAAGATGGTATGATGTCTCTATGTTGGGATATATTTACAAGGGGTATCAATGCATAATGATTAAATCATTAACTCCCTATAAATACAGCATACACTAGGCAGTCCGCACACGTAGGGAGCTGTCCTATTTGTTGACTTCCTCAGCACTATCATAACGGCTCCCATGGCCGGGAGAGTCACAGATCACTTTGATGGGGCTTTATAGAGGTCATCATAATGCTTTCCTGTGTCTGGAAGTGTCCACAATATGACTAGCTTCCTCCCCATTGACATACTTCTGCCACATCTTTCTATACAACAGCTCCATATTTCTGGCATAGGTCTTGCAGTTAAAAAGAGGGCTTGTGAGGCGGGCTTTCCAAACTTTAGCTCTCATTGCTTGTAGACTATAAAAAAAAAATTAGACCTTAAATAGTTTCATCAAGAAAATGTAGTGTCATATCTTTACTGCCTATCAAGGTTGAATTTATTTTGTGACCTTCAATAATACTTACTGAGCCTTATCTGTACCAAGTTTGGAAGCTATTCTTATATAATCTTCACTGGTTTTGGCAATAAGCTCTGGACATCCTAGCGTGTTCAGTTGTGAAGAAGCCACTCTAGAGGCCAATGTCTCACCTACAGTACCAAAGTCTACATATCAACAATCATCAATTGTCCCTATCTAGATGATATTCTCTCTGCACCTGTATAAAAAAGTTTGATTCATAGAAAAATAAGTGAGTGATCAATGTTTACCCAATAGAGTGACCATTGGTGTTCCCGCCCACAACACATCCATCCCTGTGGTGTGTCCATTACAGAGCGGGGTGTCCAGGCACACATCAGCCAACTGTCCTCTTCTGACGTGTTCCTCCTACAGACCAAACCAAACAATGTGTCATCTCTACACAACTCTTCAAATGTACTAGGATTAAGCCACTTTTTAATAGCTGTCATGTAGAAATTATTTATATAAGTTAAGTTGATTAAACTTTTAAACTACTTTCTATAGTCTCTTATCAATAGGTCAGTTAATCTAGACCTTGGCCTACCTTTGGAGCCACCGGTGAGAAAATAATTCGGCCAGGAGAGAGTCCTGCATTGGCTGCGGTCTGTAAAACATTAGTTTCTCCCACAGCTGGGAACCGGAGCAGCCAAAGAACTCCATCAGGGACCTGTTTCAGGATCTCTATCCACATGTGCAGGGTCTGGGGGTCAATCTTGTACAGCTGGTTAAAGTTACAGTAGATGACTGCGTCCTCTGGCAGGCCGTACTGGGAGCGGGCGCTGATGATGATGTTCTGGGGAATCTCTTCTCCTGTTGCCGCCTTGTTATTTGTCTGAAAAACAAAATAACTCCTTTTATCCATCATGATGCTATGTTACCAATACCTGTCTTGAACAAAATACATTTTAACAAGTGTTTCCTTTAAGAACACAAAAATGAAATTGAATTTTTAGAAAATAGACAATAGAGAGTCATGAGCTTTCAACGTCTACAGAAAATTTTTGTACTGCATAAATTACCTGGTTGGTAGTAACTCCATTTTGGATTACAACATCATTGATACAAGAATGAGACAGGCCAGTCTGTGCCATCGTCTGGAGAATGGGCTGTACAGGAAGTGACATCACCTCGAACGTAACCTGACCTGGACTGCCATCATTATTGTCCGTGGTCTCTCCGTGAGCAGCGGTGTACGTAATAGTCTGTACAAATATAAATCATTTTTCAATATAAAACAAGCTGTATGTACGAGTCTGTACAAATACAAATCATTAATCAAGATAAAACATGCTGTAAGTAGAGTTTATACAAGTACAATTAACAATGTAAAACTTATTTCATCAAAACTTATTTATCTGTATCATTTTGTGTCTTGATATACATCAGACTTGCCTTAAGCTGTCCACTATGTTTCAATGCCTCAAGGTTAACACCATTTAACATGATGTTATTGTCCGACACTTTTCCGTCTACTTCCACCAAAAGTTTTTCTTTTAGATGAGGAAACATTTGCATATGGTCTCCAATAAAGAATGTGTTTGGCATATAAGCAAGGTTTTCTGAGTACTGGTCAGCCAAGTTTAAGGGGGAAGTGACCTCATCTGTCAGAATGTAGTCCATGAAAGTGGCACCACTTGTTCCAGGGTATCCAAGCCACATCACCTATGAAATTAAATAGGGTCCTGAGTAACTGATGTCCATTAGATAAACATACTTTGCCTATAGATTTCACTTTTCTATTATCTATTCAATATACCTGGATGGGAGCTGGCCTTAGAGCAAAAAGTTCATTCCGAGCTCCTTTAGTGTATCCATTCATGTTCACCAGGATATCAATTCCGTCCGCAAAGATTTTGTCTGCTGCTTTGCCATTGCATGGGATCTGTGACAAGTCTATGCAATGTTCTGCTTCGGCATTGATCTTGGCACGGAAAGTCGTTCCATCATCAGGACTCAGGGAGTAGCAGAAAACCTACAGATGAATCAAGTATACTTAATCTTCAGCAACCTCACTGTAATTTTCAGAAAAAATTACTGATTAAAAATTACTCGGTATTTAGATAGACTTGTGGAGCTTTTCGTTCTCCATTTATTTGAGAGATATCCTCATTACCTCTACATTATCTCTGTCATGGAAGCCTGGGATACTCTGCATCAAGTGTGAGGTAGGGTGGTTGCCAAAGTCTGAGCTGACGTAACCGACTCGTAGCCGACCTTTGGGTTCCTTCAACTCTTTTGGATGGTCATAGGGAGGTTTGTGCAGCACGTTAATCTAAAGAGAAGAATGTTGATTTAATCCCCAGTCATTAGGTTACTACAATACTTGTGCAAAATTTGCAAGAACTTTTGAGGCACAGAAGCCACTTACTTTCTCTAAGCAGAGGTTTGCATGCCTGGCAGCAATGGCCTTCCTCATTTTATGTGACAGGGGGTAGAGCATGCTGTGATGGGGATGGACTGAGGGCAGGCGATTTTTTGCTAGCTGATCCTTCACGATGTGAACTAAGCGCTTCATCCTGGAGCTGTAGTCTGTCCAGTCACACACAATCTATAAAACAAAGGTGTACCCCACAATGAACAAACTTTCTATCAGAGAGGCATATAAATTAGACTTACAAAAAGTGGCATTCAATAAAGTTTTTCCAATTACTCACCTGTAGACAGTGTGCTAAGTTACAGTATGCATCTGGAAAGTCTGGTTTTAGTTTCAATGCTGTTCTGTAGGAGGCTATGGCTTCTGGGATATTTCCAGAGTCCTAGAGAGGGAATATGTTTACAATCAACAAGAAAAAGCTTTTCAAATTGCATTGCAACATGTTTATTCCGACAGTGGATTTTTACTCAGGATAATTAATACTGACATGGATATCTTATATAAATCTCTACACATACCTTGTGAATAGATGCCAAATTACTGTGAGCATCAGCAAATGCTGGATTTATCTGAATGGCTCTAGTATAGCACTGCAAGGCCCCCTGAATATCTTGCATCTCTTTTAATGTGTTTCCCATGTTTGAGTAAGCATCGGCAAAAGTGGGAGAAATCCTGAAAAAGTAACAAGACATCATTAAAAACAATAATATATATTGGGCAAAGAATGTGAAACTGTTAGAGCAATCAACAATACAAGTATACAGACCTGATTGCTTCTTTGTAGTGCATAAGAGCTTCATGCAACTTTCCTTGTTGCTGCAACACACTTGCAAGATTTGAGTGGGCAACAGCAAATTCTGGATAAACCTAAAAGTTGCATTGAAATGTAAACTCTCAGTTGTTCAATTTCAAGACATAAACATCTAATTCATATTTTGTACCTGGTTAAATTTACTAACCTCTAGAGCTTTAAGATATAGTTTAACGGCCTCTTCTGTATTTCCCTGCTCTCGCTTAATGTTGGCCAAGTTATTTAGGGAGTCGGCGTGTGTGGGACTTAGTTTTAGGGCTGTGTTGTAGCATTCCTCTGCTTCCACCACCTAAAATAAAGCAGTTTCATTTCATAGACCATAAACGCCATATCAATTAAAACCATATGACAATACATTAACAAAGCCAACATAATAATGGATTGAAGTGCACCTTTTAAAAAAAAAAAAAAGATAGTTTATCCAATGAATATGTAACACCCACCTTTCCCTTTTCTTTGAGAGCATTTGCCAGGTTGCAGTAAGCATCAGGAAAGTTAGGCTGCAACTCAATGGCACGTTTGTAGGTGTCAATGGCCAGATCAATCAAGCTAGAAAAGACACAATCAATTACATGTTATACAGATATTTCTCAAGATTTTTCTTGCTTCAAATAGTCAGTGATGTGTAACATAGGTTACCCTTGCTCATAGTAAACACAGGCCAGATTTCCATGTACCACTGCATGGTTAGGACTCAGATTTAATGCTCTAAGATAGGCAGCCACAGCTCTAAATGACACAGAAAGAATCATGTCAACAACAATTCATTACTGTAATAGTTGACTTTATTAGTGAATAAAGGGCTTTTGATCTAATTATCAAAGAATGTTATCACTACCTATCAAATATCCTGGCTTCTTTCAGTACGTTTCCCAAGTTTATATAAGCATCCAGGAAGTTTGGATCTAGTGCAACAGCCTGTAGAGGGAATGGTCAATTAGACAAATATCTTCAATTTTTGTGACTTCAACATACAGAAAATATTTGAATTTTCTAGTACCTGAACGTTTAATATTTACCTTCTCAAAGTGATGAATGGCCAACCATATTTCTCCTTGTGCATTGAAAACACACCCCAAATTACTCCAAGCCACAGCAAAATTTGGTTGTGTTTCAATTGCTTTTAAATAGCAAGTCTAAATTTAAATGAAAATGAACAAATTAATTCCTTATCCACATTACACATTCCGCGCAATAGCATGCGCAGCAGGGGCGTTCAGCAGACGCGCAAATTTAACAACCAGTTTGAACAAATTAATATGATCCCTGAAACCAACATGGACTTCGAATATCTGTGTTAAATCAGTGACACAGACTTTACATCAGTCATTAAATCTTATCAGTTCTTTGGTCAAGTCCTGCTGAGATCAGAGATCTTGCATTGAAGCAGTCAAGATTATTAGACATATGACACTGCTGTCTTATTCTCCCTTAAAATTGACATGAACTTTGTCAACTGTCGGTGAATCTTGTCTACTCCAAGAAATCAAACTAGTTGTACACAAACAACCCTTCTGACATGTCTGTTCTTTCTTTTTTTTTTTTCATACGTTCTAACAAGGCAAATGAATTAAAATAAGCATTTAATGTACAGAAATCCACAAACAGGTCTGTCAAAAGAGTTAGTTTCGCAAGCGACCGCAGCGTCAGGGTTTGGGCGCGCGCAGCACTGGGTGAAGAAAAGGATTTTTTTTTTTCAAGACAGAGAGTGTTTATATTATTTTTTTTTCTTCTGAAAAAGATGTCAAAATTTTGTAGCAATCATATAGATTTTTGATATATATAGGATTTCTTTTTTCTTACAAGAGTTGAGACTACATAGACATGTAGTATACAATACCTCCGGTTTACCACTAGAACACCAAATTTTTTCTGGCAATAATTACCATTAAGAGTCATACCAGGTGTAGAATTTACAGCTGATGTCCCCTGGGAAGGAGGCGTGGCACCTCGTATACTATCACAGAAATTATAAAGAAAATGGTGGATTAATGGCAAAATAAGTAGAAATTAGTAAAAGAAAATCATGTAAAAAACAAATTTTCCACATTATACATGGCATAACATTTCCCTTTTGCAAAGATTTTAAAATAATCTCAGCAAAATTTGCAATAAATTATCAGCTAACTTCCATCAAAATGTCTCATCACAATGTTCTCAAAAACAAAACAAAAGTACATTCCAGATACAAATGACTTTGCACATTAATATATACAGATAAAATTTCAAAACATTTCAATATTCTTCAAAGGTTGGGCTGTTTGATTCATTTTTTGGTTTGTTTGAAGAAATGAAGGGAAATAATGGAGAATGATAGTTGTGAAAGTATATGATATTGAAATGTTTTGCTTCTTCAAGTTGGTTGGCTGTTACCAATCTTCAGCTGCATTCAATAGCTATGAAGACAATATCCACATTGATGTTGCCATTACTATTGAAAATTCTACTACAAATTCTTAAACAATCAACAAGTAATGAATAGAGTTTTTAAATACTTTTTTATGTCAATGAGGGTTTATCATCTTCATAACTAATCACACATCTAAATGGAAAGAAAATTGACACGTAGTCTTCATTTTGCAAAAATTAGCCTGACGTTGAATAAAAATACTCTTTTCATGTATAGTTAAATATTCATACAATTACATTTTTCATTAGGAAACATCAAGAATCATTTTTTTTCTAGCTTAATTTGCAAAATGAATTGACTTGAACAGTTGTACTTCCTCCAAGAGAGGTGATAAACAGGAAAGTCATTTGTATCTACACATTTCAACAAAAAAACACTGAGAGAACCAAGGCATCTGATCAGCTGTCACGTCTCTATATATATCACTGATGCAATCATACCTTTGCCTCGTCCAATCTTCCAAGAGCCTTTAGTAGATTTCCCAGGTCACTTCGCACACAGTATAAATCCTGAAAACAATATAAAACACATTTAATACATGATGCATCAAAAGAAATAACTTCCAACAGTTTTCAATCAAAATCAAGAATTTCATTGAAAATTCACTGTTTGTAATTGTTATTTTCATAATAGTTGTTGTTTAAAAATTAATGTTAATCATTGATAAATGTTTTGACAGTGTCCATTTGATACTCACTGGGTTGTACTGCAGAGCTGTGACATAGGCCTGGACCGCCTGTTCCATATCACCCGCTGCCACCAGCGCTGCCGCTAGATTAATGTAACCATCAATGAAGTCCGGTTTAAGTCTGACAGCATGCCGATAGTTCTCCAATGCCTCCTGGAGTTGACCACGTTCTTTGAATACATTTCCTAGATTGGAGTAAGCCTCGGCCAACATTGGGTTCTGCTTAATGGCAAGCTGGCTAAAATATGCTGACCTATTCAAAACAAAAACAACAAGTTCTCCATTACAAATGCTGTAGTATTATTCAAGTTAAAATAAATTTTCAATTGAATTATCACAATAAGAAGCCATTCTACAAAACCATACCTTTCCAGTCTTCGACACTGGAAATGTATAGAGCTGAGCAGTAGAAGTACACCGGTATTATCTGGTTCTTGTCTCCATAGCTGCATACAGTGCTGCTCGGAGTTATCATAGTCTCCTGCCTGGTATTCTTGATGAGCCAACTCCGCCAAACCTACATTCATAAAGGTCAAATATCAGTTAGTACAAGTTTAATAAATCCAATGCCATTCTCAATGTCCGGACAGCCTACATTTTATTTTCTGTGTCACAGGAACTGGCAAATCTATCATGGTTTACTCGTATAAACATTTATCAGTTTAAAATCAAGGATCATAACAAATTCAACACGGTTTTGACAAATTCTGCCATATGCCAGTCACATAAATGCATAAGGCTTGCTACGCATCTTTCATACTTTAGCATCGACTCCCTCCAAAAATCCTTGTTGAAGTTCACAGAGAACGACACAGGGTGACGGACAATAACGATGTTTATAGTCTTTTTAATCTTGTCACTTTTGAAAATATCAAAACAGAAATATTTCTCTATCCCCAAAACAGCTATAATGGTGTGTTAGATTTTTTAATGCTTCACACATAATGCACATAGGCTGGGGACAACGCAAGGTCGCGTATTAATCTCTTCCTATATTAAACAAGTGTATGTTCGGCAGTTCGAGCTTGAAATGATCAATTCATACATATAATAAATGAATTACCTGTTGAGTCCGAGATTTGAGCCATTGTTGGCATTTCTTTGTGGAAAATGGCTTCCTCTGCAACCTTCTACTACGTTCTAAAGTATCGGATTGGGCTAAATCATTCACAATTTTGATGAATAATTCCCTGAAGAACTTCAAAGAGAAGGCAAAAGTTCAATCACTATCCAAGAGTGGAAGTATCTATATAATATTTCTCGACTTTAAGTCCAATACTCTTTCAGGACACACGTCCTCCTTCTTCGGCGAGACAACTAATGAATATTCAACACGTGACGTCAGATGGAAAGATTTTCTGTAATATTTAATTTGACCGTAGATATTTGATCTTATCATTTTATTTTCAAATTAATGATCATAATATATAACAGCCATGCAAAAGATTCAAACGACAAGAAAATAAATTCATGATATACTTCATTTATAGGGGAAATATCTTTGGAAAAATTGATGACGTAGTTGTCACATGATATCTTATATCGCTGAGCGCAAAAGGTTAAGCAGCCGCGCGGGCGGATCTCGTTACTCGACCAACATCTCACATTACAGGGGGTTGAACGATCTGGCAACTATAGTGATCATAAACTGTGTCTACCTATCGGGAAACTTGGTTTTCTTAATTCGAATCAAAGCATTATTAAAGCCGACCATAATTATTGAAACTGACTTCAGTAGTCCACATATAAAAAATAGAACCCAGAGCCCAGAAGAGACAATTAGGATAAGATATACCAATGAAAAGTATAGCGATTAGTAAATGATATTGCACTACTAATTCCAACAATGATCTTGGACTGTTTATAGAAAAACGACAGTGAATTCATAAATTTTAGAATATTTTTTTCATTAATAAGTAAATTCAGGGGAGGGGGGGGGTAAAGAGTTTTTTTCCCTAACATACTCTTCCTGAGATCCTAAGAGAGATTATTCGGCTTGCATCATGATAATGCAAAGGTTATACGTGTATCTGTATGGTCCTAAAGAAGAACTTAATTACTATTGTATTTAAAATAAATGTATCAAATTTCACAAATGTGTTGACAAAAAAAAGCTTTAAAAACATATTTTGTTTTCAATAAAATAGATATATCAATATGTGGGAAAATAATAAATTGACCTCGGCCCAACGACACCTCGGCCCCAGGACTCCTCGGCCAAGACGGGTCGGCCCAAATTTTGAGACACCCCGGCTCAAGCAAAAGACATCTCGGCTCAAGCAGAATTAAATAAAATTTCAATGATTTTCATGTTTTATTTTATTGAATATATAGATTATATGATATATTTAATTTGTAATAAAAAAAAATAATTTAACAGTTGTTAGTTTTTTTTTTTAAATTTTCCATTCTAATGGTAAAGACCTCGTAAGATGCAAGAACTTGTGTCATATAACTATATCATTATGTATATGATATATACACACACACTCACATTAAAATATGTTAAAAGTATTAAAATATTAAATATCAAATACTTGTAAAAGAAGTTGAATTATTAGAAAAAACGAGACCATTTAGTGCTAATTGTTAAGCAAACAAGAAAGTAAAATTATGAAAATGACGACAATTAAGTGCCAATAGATAAACAAACAAGAGGATACGGCACACTCCTTTGGAGTCTCAAACGCGTGTCACGGGTGTCAATGGGGGTTTAATTAGGAGCAGTTAATTATGAGACGTTCATACGAAATGAAAATTAATGAAGTAGCAAAATATTAACGACATAAATGAATAGATACAGTAATTACCTGCCCCTGTTTATAATTTAAAATGCTAACGAAAGTTTCTTTGGGCCGAGGTGTCTTGTACATATTTGTAACTGAAAATTTCTGTGGGCCGAGGTGTCTTGTTCATGGGCCGAGGAGTCAATAGTTTTGGGCCGACCCGTCTGGGCCGAGGTGTCAACCGCCCTGGGCCGAGGTGTCGTTGGGCCGAGACGTCCGTCTACCATAAATTGACATACTTTTGGGACGTTCAAAAATGCGTAGTACTTACCGAAAATATGCATTGGAATCTATATACCTCCACTTTTAAAATCGTACACACTCTTAACAGTTGTGTTTCTTTTAAAGTTCTGTAAACGACACATGGTAAACGATTTTCTATAGGCTATTACAACATATTTTTTTCCAATATAATGTCCTATTCAGCTTAAGTGCCGCTTGCATGATATAAATATATACCTATATTTGTTTCCCATCATCAATCCAACATAGAATCCCAATGCTTTAAAATACCTATGTAGTTTTACATGCAGATAATACAGTCGATCATGTATATCCACCGCAATTATGTCATCAATTTTATTTGGGGCGAAACTTCTTAGGACCGAAACGACTGGTTACCGTTATGTCTTTTCAATCAGTCGCTTCCGGTTAGTGTAAACGATGGACGTGGAAGATGAAAACATCCTTGCTGGGATCTTTAAAGATTCCTTTCCAGAAAACTGGCAAGAAAACACAGACTTCTTACAATATCTTAGTGAGTTAAGTTCGTATGGGGTGCAGAAATTGTCACTTGAGCCTGATAGTTTAGAAGAAGAAAAGAACGAAATTTTGCAAGCGACACAGAATCTTGCATTTCAACACTACAAAACATTTATTCAGACAGCAGAGTGCTCCAGGGATATTTTTAAAGATTTTCAAATTGTGGAGAAACATGTTGGTGACTTATTGGAGAAACTGCCAGAGTTTAGCGAGGAATGTAAGGGTGTCATGCAGAAGGCACAGGAGATTAATGCAAGTCGACGGATGAATAACTTGACACTTCAGCGCCATACACAGCTCCTTGAAATCCTAGAAATGCCTCAGCTTATGGACACGTGTGTCAGGAATGGATATTATGAGGAAGCTCTAGAACTTGCAGCTCATGTCAAGCGACTAGAGAAAAAACATGGCAATATTTCTATCATAGCTACAATTGTTGATGAAGTTAAAGGATCTACGCAGTTGATGCTGAATCAACTCATTCAGCAGTTGCGAACCAATATTCAGCTGCCTGCTTGTTTGCGTGTGATTGGCTATATACGGCGTATGGATGTATTCACAGAAACTGAACTCCGAATCAAGTTTCTCCAGGCAAGAAATACATGGTTTCAAGGAATCCTGGATGCTATTCCCAGAGAAGATCCATACATTCATATAACAAAAACAATAGAGACTAGCAGAGTCCACCTATTTGATATAATCACTCAGTACAGAGCTATCTTCTCTGATGATGATCCACTCCTGAGTACGAAAAAAGATGATGCTGTTAGTGAGGCCTCCTTGTTTCATGGTTGGGTGGTTCACAAAATCTCTGAATTCCTATCTACTCTAGAACAAGATTTAATGATGGGAATTGGTGAACGATTAGATTCTATTTTAGGTCAGTGCATGTATTTTGGACTCTCTTTTAGTCGGGTAGGAGCTGACTTTCGAGGCTTGCTTGCTCCAATTTTCCAAACTGCTGCTGTAACTGGATTTGGAAACACACTTAATGAAGCAAACAAAAGATTTGAGTTGGACATGCAATCTTACAACCTCATGGCACAGACAAACACTGTGGGTTCTGTTCCATACACTGCACAAGGGAATGAACTCTATCCTCCAGCCATTCTTCTGGATTACTCCCCTTTGGCTGTTTACTGTAATCATGTTTTGAGTGGTTTCAATGAGCTTCGATTATGTGCCCCAGTCTCTGTTGCTCATGCAGTAGCTGAAGCCTTGGAGAACTCTCTAAATGGGGTCAATAACATTATTCTCTCATTCCATCGCGCTGAGGAAACTACATTTGATCAAAGAGAACAGGAAAAATTTACTAAATTTTGTGATGTTTATGGAGAGACTCTTATACCTTATTTAAGCAAATGTCTGCAGGCATTATTTCCTCCTCAACAGTTATCTGCCCTTCTTGGTGTTCCTGTGAACTTGATTGATATCGAAACCGTGGTTGACAGAATCAGACATCTGATGCCTGTAAAGGAAAGTGTTGATGTTTTATCCAAACCCAAAATGGAAAACCAGACACAGCTGCCTGCTAAGGAAACGGAACAGAAAGCAGAAGATCTGCAGGAAACGGTAATTGGCGTACCAAAACCAGACAATGAACCTGCAACTGAGCCTGATACTAATCCCTCCATAGTGCTCCAAACTTCAGAAGCAGAGAACATTGAATCAGATTCCGAAAATCAAGGAAAAGTTGTGTTCACAGCTGGCAGCTGTGAACATAGTGAGCACAGTGACATAGAGTGATTTTTGATGTGAAGTGATTTGTTTCTTCTATTTTTGTTTAGGGATGATGTGACAATGTATCAATATTGACATATGCTTATAAAAAATAAATTTCTTTATATCTTCTTGAATTCTGATTTAAGAAAAAAAACCCAGCCTCTCCCCGTCCTTCCCAGAAGGTGCAATGCAGAATGTTATAGTGTAAGCGAATGCACTGATCTAGAGTCAGTTATAACCCCTTCCCCTGGAATATTCAGACTTCATGATATTCACATAGTTAAAGTGACAGAATATAGGTATTTAGGCATTGGACCTTTGCATGACCCCTCCCCCCTCTCCCCCCTCCCCCCCCCAACATGCACATGAATCAAGTGTCGATACATGTATATATAATCAATGAAAAACTTGAAATCAGTTATTTTCATCCCAGTGATGCTCTGTTTAAATTACATTTTTTTAAATTAATGACCTGTTATGAAAAATAAATCAAGGACAAGAAAGACAACTCTTCCTTACTATTTGTCAAACAATATTAAAATGAAAGTAGAGTTGTTCCTCTTAGTCCCCCACTGATGATCATGTGATTGTGTATTGAACCGAATGTCATGCAGTTTAGACCAGAAGAAAACACGGTCACAAGAGGATGACAGGCTAAACAGTCAGCACCAACTCTCAACAAGGTAAGGCTTTGGGGGAAAAGAACAATTTCCACATCTCATGTTTGATATTGGTGTAAATTGCGCAATTGAATGCCAAGATTTTATTCAAACGTTTTATAAATAATTAAGTCAACACTTACAGAGTTACAGTAGTGACCAGTAGCCTCTGCCATTGGTCAAATGTTATCATTTCCTTTTAATATAGCGAATAATACGTGTATTCAGTGTTATTTATAAATTTAGTTGAACACACACAGACCTTTTTGTTGCAATTTGTTTGGGTTTTTTTTTTTGGGGGGGGGTATATTTTTTGTTTCATGAAAAATAAAATAACATCGGGTGATGCTCGATAGGGCAAAATGATGACCTATAATCTAAAGGCCATTCATCTGTCTTGGGCAACTTAAACATGTCCTTGTGTATTAAGTTAGAAGAGTGGCTTAGAGATGAATCAGACGTCCTGTGCAGGTATATAAACTGTTAAAGCAACAAATATAGTGAATTTTAGTATGTATACTCTTTGTTTTAAAAAGAGCCCAATTTTTGTGGGAACCCCTCTTCCAATGAAATTGTAGGTATTTTTTGTAGTTAATCTCTTTAGAAGTTGTATGATTGTCTACTTTTTAGATTCTAAAGAGAATAGGATTTTTTATGCATATGCAAGTTAAACTCTGTCCCGAGTTTTTGCTTCCACCACTTTTTGCTTGATATTTCAATAACAGTAAATACCTTTGTGCTCAAACTACGTTCATCCACTAATATAAAAAATGTCCAGATTATCTGTTTTGAAATGCCCCCTCTACCGCTTCAGGTTTCAATACACATCCCGAAATTGAAAGTCTACGGAGATTTTGCATTGCAGTAGCCATTAATAAGCCCGGATTGATAACGTTAAAAAATTGCGCGATGTATTCCGAGTGTATTCTGAATGGAGAAAAGATGTAAACATTCCCCATTATAAATCTCCGTAAGGAATCTGTTTTTGTTCCTGTAAATTTTTCTGAGTGGAAAGGGATAATTGATCAATGAAGATATCTTGGATATATTCCCTCTTAACGATTTCAGGTGTATTTTTTTCATAGGTATGTGTATTTTTATTAAAAATCATCAAAAAGCGATGGAAGCAATAACTTGGGACAGACTATAGTGCAATTGGCCAAAGCATCACAATTACCAAAAGATTCTAATTAAAAGGTAAAAAAAAAAAAAATAATAGTTGAAAGCTATGGCCAAAAAAATAAGTCATACCCTTTATTTTATTTCTAATTTCTCCAGTGTTTACTAAGTACCAGCTAGTACATGTAATGTTCAGACATGTATTGATAAGTTATTTATGAATGCATGGAAATAAAATGCAAAGTTCGGGACGCATTGAATTATAGACTCTGCACTATAGAATTTGGAAATAAATTAGGTGAAATGAACTAATTAATTTGTTTCCTATTATAACTTTGAAACTTGGGTTGTTACTTTTAAGCTTGCAATTGGAGGGAAATTTTGTTTTATGGTTGCGTTCAAAGTTTAACGCAGACTTGTTGATTCTTAAATTAATAATGATTTCTTTATGAGGAAACTTTTAAAATGGGAACACAGTATTTTAATTATAAAAACATTATAAAAGATTTTTCAAGTACCTTAATACTGTGTGATATGTCATGGAACCAGAAACTCTGACACTATTGATTTATTTAAGCCTCATAAAAGTGCAAAGTTTTTAGCATCAAGTGAAATATGAAGGATTTTCTCAGTATTATATAACCTCTGAAGAACTGATTTTGATATGCATAGCATTCCCATTTAAAATCTCTCATTAGACATGTTTGAAAACAATTCAAAACCATAATAAATTTAAAATATTGTACAGAAAAGTGGGTTTTTAATATGACATGATTGTTGAAACGTTGGCAATGATAAACCACCTGAAATGCCTGTATATTGCTTTAGAACTTGATGCAAGTGATCTTGTTGGGACTTTTCTGTTCTTTTTATGATTATCTGACATGTGTGGTAACAATTCAGGAAATATTTTTGATGTAAAATTCAATCAATCCATTGATTCTCTCACTCTAGACTAACAAATTTAGTTGTGCTGCAGTAAGATTTTAATCTACAACAGACTTAAGATGGAGGGGAATGTAAAAGATTCATTTTTAAATACTTTTATTGTAAGTGACCAAAATTTTAGTTTTAGGAAGATTTGGAATAAAAGCTCAGGCCGGGTTCACATCCTTTAAGTTTGCACTGCAAAATCAAATGATTTTAGTGGGATCATATTCCAGCAAATAGCAATGTCGAAAAGTTTACTTGGATATGAAACAGTTAGCCACATGTTCTCCTTTTCCTCTCGGGAGATTTGATCATGTACAAAAAAAAACTCAGTTCATTTCCTTTTAACCTTTAGAACATTGTTCTTAATTTCATATAGTTTCATGTACCACGGTATTAACATTTGAAAAGGTTAAAATTGTTTAGAACAGTTACCATAAATATTTTAATTATAATAAATATTTTTTTTATTCATAAACAACAGTCAAATTATTAGCTTAATTGTTTAATGATTATTGTGACATCATATAAATATGACCTCTTAACCAGTTTAAAAAAAAATCACATAAAAGTGAACATTTATGGCACTTCAGTCAGTTCATATAAGGAAATATTATTTTGCAAATGTAAATATTTTTTTGACTACTAATTTGATACTTCCCTTTATATTAGTTCTTGTGTGAGAGCAGTGTACTCCAAATATTGCTAAAATTCATATAAATGACAAAATCATTGTTCTGAATATGTCTCATATAAATTATTTGCCTTGAATTCCAGTAATGGAAGAAAGTATATGCATGTAAGCTCTTTTATTGTCATAATGGTTGATTGGAAACTGTTGTCTTTTATGTGCATTGTGACAGCATTCAACATGGAGGATTCAGAGAGGACTCAGCTTCTGTCAGATCACGGGCCAGACATCAGCCCCCGCATTGTGGTGGAAGTACCGCGAGGGAACGCCTCAGCAGACCCCGCCAGGAAAAAGTTGAGGAGCCTCCAGACCTCCTCCACCTCTGCCCTCGATACTGTGGAGGTCCCCAACAATCCACAGACCTACATCTCCAACACTCACAGCATCTCACTGGAGGACAACCACCTGGACCGACTCAAAATATCGTAGGTTCAACATCCTACATCTCAGAAAAAGATAATTAATAAAAAATTACAACTATTGGTATACAGGGTTATTTTCGCCCCGTATTACTAGTACTTCCACCAAATTCGGTAGACCTGTGGTAAAGATTCCTCTCAATTTGTTATTTTACAGCTGTTATATTACAATAAGTGTAATTGCATTTTGCAATTAGCCTGGATTTAAATTTGTCTACTGTCAATGAGAGTGAATGGGGCCAAAATTGTCCTTTATACAGTATGGTACCTTGATTTCAGGTAATTATGGTACAAGAAAATCAGTACCCAAGATGATCTCTACATTACCTGTTAGCATGGTTGTTAATAAAAAAGTTTCTTTCTTCTCCAGCAACATACAGAGTCTAATGCACCTCCTGAAGGGTAACATCGGTACAGGTATTCTGGCCATGCCCATTGCAGTCAGCTACGCTGGGCTCTGGGTAAGCTTCATTCTTGGGGAATTTTTGTCATCCAGATTTCAAGGTTGTCAACATTTTGAGCATGTACTGTGAATTTAGCTCATTTGTTGAAGTCTAAATGATTTATCCAAATGTGACAGTTAATTTTATAATGATATAACCAGCTATGGAAGGTTTTGATTGAGACAGTTAATGCTATCATTTTGTTAAAGTGTACAGCAATAATTATTCACTTGTTCATTTTACTGCAGTCCGTTGATTATTTGATGAAACATGACGGGCTACATTTGTTTAAAAGTGAATATTTACTGAGAACATTGGATTACAGGTCGGATCTATTGGAATTCTGTTCCTTGGATTCCTAGCCACCCACTGTATGCATATGCTTCTGAACTCTAGCACACATCTTCGGAGAAGGTAGTGATAGCTACATGTATTTTGAAACCTTCAGCCTATAGGATTATTAAACTACATGTATTAATACAAGACTGTTTCACATTTAGTTTTAAAATAACTTATAAACAATCATCATGTGGATAATAATTGGTGCAATGTACCTGTGTGTATTTTGTGGCAGAGAGAGAAAAGGCCCCGTGGATTATGCCGACACCTTCCATCTCAGCCTGGCCTCTGGCCCACCGTCTCTCCGCAAATTGGCAGGAGCTGGTCGGTAAGTGTCTCCCTTGTTCCTGCCATCTTATTAGTCCCCTACCGGTTTTCACTGGAGGGGACTATAGCTTTCCTCTGCGTCCGTCAGTCCGTCTGTCTGTCCCACTTCAGTTTTCCACACTTTTTTTCTTTATGCGTTTGAGGAATAATATGAATTTTGCTGAACAGCTTCAAAATGTCAAACTACAGATCAAGTTTAGACTTTTGTAGCGTCTGGTTGACATATTTTCGAGAAAATTAATTTTTTATATTCCAATTTTTTAATGTTTGGATTCGATATTCTGCATAACAGTGCATTGTTTTCACAATTTCCACAAACCGGTACTCTCAGAATGCTTGTTGACTGAGATAAGCAAGTCAGTTACTTTGGAGGGATAAAATTCTATTGTCTTATTAACACTTGGGCTTGCTGGTAATTGTGATCATTACAAAAAGCCATTTTCACTGGAAATTATATTGAAATGAAGTCTTGCTTTTTTACAGGGTAACAATAAACATTTTCCTGATGATGACACAGTTTGGGTTCTGTTGTGTCTACATTCTCTTCGTGGCAACAAATGTAAAACAGGTAAAGTAACATATTGATCAACGAGACACATCAGTCAAATAGAGGATTGTTATAATTTGGAGGTTCTGCTTAAAATTGATTGAGAGAGAGAAAGAAATAAAAATCCTTTTTAAAATAAATGTTAAAAAAAGGATCAAGAGCAGGAAGGGGATCTTTGTACCCGTATTGTTAGATATAATTTCCGACCCCACTCACTTAAGACCAATTCTCAGGTACCAGTTCCCACCATTTAAATGAAACCTCACACATACACACATAATTAAGAGGTAACTAGAACTGATACTTTGCAAAAATAAATATAAGACCAATAGTTGTGTCTGATTTATTTTGTTCAGAGTAATAAAATATTTTTCTGTTTACATGACAAATATCTTCTTAATCCCTTCCTTTGCTTTAATTTTTCAAAATCAATGCTTATTAATCACAACTAAGTGATAAAATAGAATGTGGATTCCGAATTAAATGTGAGGTGTTAATATCGGCCTAAAATCGCTAGATGCAGCCCTTGCAGATTTTATAAAAATATCGCTTTTATTTTTCGGAGAGTTTTTAACTGGTAGGAAATTATAAAAAAAAATGCTGGCAATTTTATATTCTCGCGATTTGATACAAAAAAGCGAAATTGCAGAATTTAAAGTACATGTACTTATGTAAAATACCGGTAAGTAATTTACAGTTTTTTGTACCAGTACTATCATGAGCTGGGTACTGGGATTGTACTGAGATTAATTGATATACTGAGATTATTGATGTAACGGTATATTGCAGCTGCTTCATACAGTGTGGGCAGATGACCCCAGCCTGAAGGTTTACATCATTGCGATTGGTGTCTTGCTAATTCCATACAGCTTAATCAGGAACCTTGTACATCTTGCCCCGTTTGCAATGTTTGCGAATGTCCTGAATGCGGTGGGATTGATCATCATCTTCCAGTACATCGTCAGAGGTCTTCCCAATCAGAATACCAGACCTGCGGACAAGTCGTATGAGAAACTGCCACTGTATTTTGGGACAGCTCTCTTTACATATGAAGGAATTGGTTTGGTAAGTTACTTTCCAATCTCTACAAACTGATAAACATTAATTTGAAAACAATACATAGTACCCTAAGGCTAGTAGTTGTTTTTAAAGTGCATAAATAATACATGTATCTAAAAACCATCATTGCATTACTGTGTTATTGGATTTGTTGCAAGGTCTGCTTTTGTTTCCAAGGTGCTCCCAATAGAAAACAAAATGAGGACCCCCGAGTCCTTCACAGGCTGGAATGGAATTCTGAGTGTGGGCATGGTCACTATTTGTTCTCTGTATTCTGCCATGGGCTGGTACGGTTACCTCAAGTTTGGAGACGAGGCTAAAGGGAGTGTCACCCTCAACCTACCCACAGACCAACTGTAATTATAACCATATAAGCAATCATTGGGAACAAAATGCATGCTTGTAAGAAAGAATATCAAAATGATATTAAATAGCTACTATTATATATGAGTAAATCAAGTATTGTATTTAATATTTCAAGTAGTGTAAATACATACATTGCACCTTGCTTTTGTAGTGTCTTCCTGGTTTTTAGCTCACCTGAGCTGAAAGCTCAAGTGAGCTATTCTAATCACATTTTGTCTGTCGTCCGTCCGTCTGTCCGTAAACTTTTCACATTTTCAACATCTTCTCAAGAACTACTGGGCCAATTTCAACCAAACTTGGCACAAATCATCCTAAGGCAAAGGGGATTCAAAGTTGTGAAAATTAAGGGCCATACTCGTTTTCAAGGGGAGATAATTAGAAATAAATGAAAAATTTCGAGAAATTTTCAAAAATCTTCTTCTCAAGAACCAGAAAGCCAGGAAAGCTGAAACTTGTGTGGAAGCATCCTCAGGTAGTGTATATTCAAAGTTGTGAAATTCATGACCCCCGGGGGTAGGGTGGGGCCACAATGGGGGGTCGAAGTTTTACATAGGAATATATAGAGTAAATCTTTAAAAATCTTCTTCTCAGAAAGTAATCAGCCAGGAAAGCTGAAACTTGTGTGGAAGCATCCTCAGGTAGTGTAGATTCAAAGTTGTGAAATTCATGATCCCTGGGGGTAGGGTTGGCCCACAATGGGGGGTCGAAGTTTTACATAGGAATATATAGAGTAAATCTTTAAAAATCTTCTTCTCAGAAAGTAATCACCCAGGAAAGCTGAAACTTGTGTGGAAGCATCCTCAGGTAGTGTAGATTCAAAGTTGTGAAAATCATGACCCCCAGGGGTAGGGTGGGGCCACAATGGGGGGGTCAAAGTTTTACATAGGAATATATAGAGTAAATCTATAAAAATCTTCTTCTCAGAAACTAATCAGCCAGGAAAGCTGAAACTCGTGTGGAAGCATCCTCAGGCAGTGTAGATTCAAAGTTGTGAAAATCATGATCCCTGGATGTAGGGTAAGGCCACAATGGGGGGTCGAAGTTTTACATAGGAATATATAGAGTAAATCTTTAAAAATCTTCTTCTCAGAAACTAATCAGCCAGGAAAGCTGAAACTTGCGTGGGAGCATCCTCAGGTAGTGTAGATTCAAAGTTGTGAAAATCATGACCCCCAGGGGTAGGGTGGGGCCACAATGGGGTGGTCGAAGTTTTACATAGGAATATATAGAGTAAATCTTTAAAAATCTACTTCTCAGAAACTAATCAGCCAGGAAAGCTGAAACTTGTGTGGAAGCATTCTCAGGTAGTGTAGATTCAAAGTTGTGAAATTCATGACCCCCAGGGGTAGGGTGGGGCCACAATGGGGGGTCAAATTTTTACATAAGAATTTATATATAGAGTAAATCTTTAAAATCTTCTTCTCAGAAACTAATCAGCCAGAAAAGCTGAAACTTATGTGGAAGCATCCTCAGGTAGTGCAGATTCAAAGTTGTGAAAATCATGACCCCCAGGGGTAGGGTGGGGCCACAATGGGGGGGGGGGGTCGAAGTTTTTCATAGGAATATATAGAGTAAATCTTTGAAAATCTTCTTCTCAGAAACTAATCAGCCAGGAGAGCTGAAACTTGTGTGGAAGCATCCTCAGGTAGTGTAGATTCAAAGTTGTGAAAATCATGACCCCCAGGGGTAGGGTGGGGCCACAATGGGGGGGGGTCGAAGTTTTTCATAGGAATATATAGAGTAAATCTTTGAAAATCTTCTTCTCAGAAACTAATCAGCCAGGAAAGCTGAAACTCGTGTGGAAGCATCCTCAGGCAGTGTAGATTCAAAGTTGTGAAAATCATGATCCCTGGGGGTAGGGTGGGGCACAATGGGGGGTCGAAGTTTTACATAGGAATATATAGAGTAAATCTTTAAAAATCTTCTTCTCAGAAACTAATCAGCCAAGAAAGCTGAAACTTGTGTGGAAGTATCCTCAGGTAGTGTAGATTCAAAGTTGTGAAAACATGATCCCTGGGGGTAGGGTTAGGCCACATTGGGGGGAGGGGGGGGGTGTTAAAGTTTGACATAGGAATATATAGAGTAAATCTTTTAAAATCTTCTTCTCAGAAACTAATCAGCCAGATGATTCTTTATAATTGTTAAGACTTTGGCTCCAGGACAATTCTTCAGCCTCACAAGAAGGTTTAGAGTTTGATGTAGCTTAATATCCCATGTATAAACAATTGTAAAGGATCTTTTTGAGGACTGCAATACTCAACATGTGATATGACTATAAAATCATCCTGTTAGAAATGGGACTAATGATTATAAACATAAGAATATCCAGGGGGAAAAATGGATTTTATTTATACAGGATCTACATGTATTAATGTACATTGTCCAGATTGTTTGTATTATGACTCCATTAAGCTGAATTTATCATACCTATTGTTCCTCAGGTGAGCGATGTGGCCCATGGGCCTCTTGTTTTATATGTTGTAAGTTATAAATAGCAAATAGACAGCATTTAGGACCATATACTAATCTCTTTTACTCAATGATTCTGTAAAGCTACTACAATACATGTTCTCTCTATAAAACTTTCTGGAGTTGAGTATTTTCTGGTTCTCTATTTCAGAGTGTATCAGCTGGTTCTTCTCATGTTCTCCATCTCATTATTCATATCCTTCGCCCTTCAACTCTATGTCCCAATTAGAATCATTTGGCCCAAAATCCAGCACCATTTGGTGTCCAAAAAGAAGAAAGAGTTTGGGGAATACGCTCTCAGGATAATATTGGTGATGTTCACAGGTAAAAATCACAGTGGGAATGTGCTGGCAATCCTGAAGAGCAAATATGATAATTTTACCTTATTCATATTAATATCAATTTCATATTGTGAGAAATATGACAGCATTTTCTGCTAACAATGTGATTTAATTTAATGATTTACAGTATAAGACTATTATTTAAATCTGGTTTATTTACCTATCATTTTTTTCATTTTCAGCAATTGTGGCCATTGTGGTTCCTGAGTTGGACTTGCTTATCTCTCTTGTAGGTGCTTTGGCTAGTAGCTCTTTAGCATTGGTTTTCCCTCCCCTTATAGAAATATTGACTTATAAAGCACCCAATGAAAGGCTTTCCTCCCTATCTGTGATTAAAGACATTAGCATCATGGTATTTGGAGTGTTTGGATGTGTTGTGGGAACGTGGGTCTCCATTGACGAGATCAGGAAGAAGTTATAGATTACTACACCATTCAACTCCTCAGACTTTACATTCACACATTTCCATCATGATCTGTTTATTTACATGTATTGGAATTTTTACTTTCTACCCTCCTGGATGTTTATTTTGTTTGAGCTCTCCCCCATTGGATTGTTCATGTAGAGGAGGAGGCCGGACTGTAAGGCACTGTTAAGATGTTTCAGGTTCTGACCAAGCCCACTGTGATACTAGCGCTCATATTTTCTAGGTATTATTTCATCTGCACAGATTTAAAAAAGAATATTTATATTCAGTGTGTATTTCCCTTTATATTTGTATTGGAAATCTGTGCAGTTTAATGCGGTATTCAATTTGCCTGTATGGCCTGGTGTGTTATAGGACCGACATTATCCAAAAATGAGCATTCCATGCTTAAATATATATACTTTTATATTGAACAGAACATTTTAGCACTTTTTAATACAGGACATTGTTAAAGCATGTTTATTCTAAGACCGTATTTTTGGTAAAACAAGAATTGTACGACTGTCAATTTTAAATTTGAAGAACCATCACCCACCTTTAAAATTCTTGTCTCAATTTTTAATTTAGAAATGTTAATTAAATATTGCCTTGATTATATATAGATCTTCTCAATTAAATAAGACTACCTATAATTGTGATTAAATTATAAATCCATTGATACTGATCTGGCCAGTGTCCTAAATACAAGATTTTATTAATTTCATGTGGCAATTGCGAGTCCAAAGGGGGGGGGGGTGTTGTTGGTCTCTACAACTTTCCAAGGGGAAAGACTCTGGTAGAAAATATAACACTAGTTCTTGTGTAGTAAATATGTAAAGAGATCTGGAGTCTTTTTTTAAATACAGTGGTTTGAGATTTAATAGTGCTTTGATTATATGTAGATGTTCACATGTAGCCTTATTTTTTAAAATCTTTTCTAATTCTTTGTGGTTCATTTTTCGATAAATCTTTTTATACAGAAAATCTCGCCATATCTGTATTTTTATACATGTTTATGTATAAAGGTTTATTTTCACCATGCATTCCACATCAGATTAGCAGATTCATTACCTCAGTGAGCAGAACGTGTCTATTTGTATGTAACCGAAACTATTTTTTTGAGAAGATTTATGAATCTTTGTGGCAGGCACATAAAATATGTGAAAGGTTGAATTGCTTGTTACTTCAGTTCAACACTAACCTCATTACATGTATTGTTGACAGGGTGGTGTAACTGTTTCTTAATTGTAGTTAAAAAGATGAAGTTGTTTATTTGGTTCAGATTACACTATTCATTGTTGAGAATGTGATATACATGTAATTATGAATTTATTTCAGATATTCTTGTATGACGACTTTTGACCATAAAATTATTTTTATTAAGGTATATACAAAAACTGTGATAAATAAACCCTACAAAAATCATTTATCTGATGTTTTGTATTCATTAATCATTTAATACTCAGAACTTATTATTGATTACATTGCAATAAACATACCAGGTCTATAATATTCATACTTGTCAAAGGTTGCCACCTAAACCACATGTATACTAGGAATATCATAGATGTCAAAAGTAAAAACAACATTGTTCAAATTGTAAATAATTTAATGAGCACACTAATACATTTGTAATGCCATTTAAAAGATGGATACATGGAAGCTGTCTCCTCAGTTTTAAGTTTCTATTTCCTACTGACCAGGTCATCACAAAGGTCTATCACAGAGAACTTTTATTGGATAATATCACAATCTTCTTTTCAGGAATCTGATTAGTGAAGTAAACAAGTTCCTGGTTGCCAAGTGTTCCCCTCGGTGTGTAAATGTCACCCCTTCTCGTGAACAAACTGCTCTCCATAGTAATTGAATACTCGAAGGTTGGGTTTTTTTCTGATCACATCCTCTATCAATTCATCTATTATCTGAAAGAAAACAAAATTTAATAAATTCTTACTTGATAGGTCTATTTGACTACCAGTAATATGTGCATTTATACTACAACTACTGGTTGCACTGACAAGTAATGTGGCTGAATAAACAAAGCTTTAATAAAATAAAACTGAAATCATTATTACTCATAATGCCTTAGATATAAAGGTTCAGCTACTTTTATCCCTAACTGTCCATATTTTAAGAATATTTTCTTGCAAAAATCTCTGGGTGCAATTGTCAGCAACTGAAGAACAACAAAAGTACTATAATTATCACCAAAAAAAATATGAAAGAGTGTTTACTTGAAAGTATTTAGTTTTCAGCATAAGCACAGTCATTGAAATACACCATTTAGCTTCACTTAAAGGTGAGATAACTACATGTAAATGCTTGTAATGCTTGATTTACCCTGTTGCACTGTTGTAAATTGAGAAGTCGAAGTTTTGGCATTTCCTCTGGAATTCTTATAAAGTAGGTTCCTGTTATTTTGTGCAAACCTATGATATCCAGAACCTTTAAATTCCTGTCAACAAGAGAACACCATATAAGCTTTTATTTCATTTTAGTTGTTTTTCAGAGACAAGAAACAGCTCTATAATATTATGCTTTGAAAACAAATTTTCCTGCAAATATTATTTTCTCTGTGGAAATTATTGCTAGCGCTCTCGAGCGCTAGCAACTACGTTAGTCTTTTTCACTGGAATACGCATGCTCGACTCCAAAGTAGGGGATTCTGGGAATACTGTACTACTGTAGATAAACTGTACCATTTGAATTTCGTTTTATCATTTTCACATGATTTTGTGTTTTATTGTAAATGTCAAAAAGTAACAGTAGCTTAGGTCTTATAATGCAAAGTTATTTTCAATATTATAATAAATAGCTAGCTTTATCTTAAATTTCTTCAAGCTCGGAAAACAACTGCGGATATGTTTTCCGAGCTTGCCGGAAAGGCCCGAGAAGATACGATTGCTACAAAACACTGTTACAGTACCAATGGTTCTTGAAAATTTACAAAATTACAGTAGATACATAATGATTAAGGCACAGTCAATGAGCTATGCCATGCCTCTAGATTCACAGTTCTAAATTGGGACCACACTCCAGTACAATTCCAGTACACCACCGTGCCTACCTATATTTAATTAATTGATTTAGAAATATAAACCAATGTTTTAGAAATTTGCTTCTGTATTTTATGATGGCTACAGCGCTAGCTCACCAATCTTTTTAAAAGATAAGCTTGTGTTAAAATTATATCAATCAATAATAATACCATTAATGACTTATGGGTCTGAAATATGGATATCCAACTTCAAATGTGATTTAATGTTTTCAGAACAATTTACATTTGAAAAAAACACAACACCTTATTTTTAAAGACATCTTGGGGGTACACAGAAAGGCATCAAATATTGCTGTTTTATGTGAATTAGGACAATTTCCTCTGTATTATCTATGTATTGAGAATATGTTCAAATTTTATAAGAGACTGGAAGATATGGAATACAAAAATGACAGCTATAATAATTACTTAATAACATCTGGGTTCAAAGGAGACAAAAAATAGTCTTATAGAGTATCTTGGAAAAGAAAACTGTCTTCATTGCTACAGAAATTAAATATCAATTCTTCGAATATCTGTCACAAAATTTTAAAGAACAAGTTAAAAGAACATTATCAAAACAAAATACATGAACAACTAAACAATATATGTAAAGCTGACTCTGGAAAATTGTCTTTTTACAGCAAAATTGTAAACCAAAATGAATATGAACTACAACAATACTTAAAACTACCTTTAAAAAAATGTGACAGATCTGTCCTAACAAAACTAAGAATCAGTGCTCATTCATTATTTATTGAAACTGGTAGATATTCTAAACCTCCTATTCCAAGAGAAAAACGTCTGTGTAATTTTTGCAAATTGTTTATTGAAGATGAGAAACACTTTGTATTGTATTGTTCAAAATATGACCAATGTAGATTGAATTAAAATGATATATTTAATGTGAACACATACACAAATGTCAATCCTATTAAGGAACTTGTCAATCCTAAAAACATTACAGCTGCTAGAAGGATATGTTGTTTTCTAAAAAACTGTTTCAACACTAGAAAGGAACGTCAACAATGAACACTTATACAATTTTATGAATACCAATAATAGTCTTCACACAAGCCTAGTTTTGTTCACCCAATGTTTTGTCCATTGTTGATCTATTAGTTAAAGGGGCATGGTCACAATTTTGGTCAAAAATTATTTTTTCGATTTTAATGATTATAATGCTTCAGTAAGGCATTTTTAATAGGCAACCAAATTTTGAGTGTCATTTGTTGAGTTATAAGCGAGTTACAGAGCTTACAATTCTTCGCTATGTAAACAAAGCTTTTGTTTACATTCTGAATGTTGAAGTGAAAATTCCAGTTTTATACCTTAAATAAATGTGTTAATCGTAAGGAACTGTTCATTTAGGCTTTAAATGAATAAGGATATAGACAAATCATCTTGAAAATTTTTTTTTACTGGTATATGAACCTATGTAAACAAAAACAGGGCACGAGCCTTGTTCACATGACAAAGAATTGTGAGCCCTGTATCTTGCTTAAAACTCATCGACGGGCACCCAAATTTCATTCGATCATTAGAAATGCATTCATAAAGCATTGTACCTAATAAAAACAGAAAAATAAAATTTGACCAAAATCGTGACCATGCCCCTTTAATGTTTAACTTTTGCATGCTATGTTTAATGTTTTATGTAACTCATATTCATGACTGTATGCCAACATGGTAATTGTCAGTAAATGAATTGAAAAAAAATAATCTTATGATTTTGGTTACCGTAAATGTCTATTTGCTTAAAGTACATGTACCATGCAGCGATGCCACTTTCAGTAACTACATGTACAATGTCCAAAGTCATTTGACAAAGCTATAATGTAAGACACCCTTTGAAAAACAAGAAACAATTTTAAGATAACAATAAAGATCGAGTGTCTATATATACATGGTTAGCAATGGATACACATGGACGTGTCTGACAAACCTGCAATGGTCCACAATGGAAATGATTCCAGGGTCAGAGATATCCCAGCACCAGGACAGAGCCAAGTACTGAAGCTTGGGGCCGCAGCTAAAAATACAGCAACATTAATCACAGGAAACATATCTATAGCATATTGTGAATTCACATGCATCTTGCAGTTTTCACTGATAACCACATGTTTATTTCTGTGGGTTTTGAAGTTCTGCCTAAATAATATATAGAAACCAACACTTTCCTTTTTTTATCCATGTTCATTTCTGCAAGTTTATATAAGTGCATAGAAAGCAAATATTGTACATACAATAATTACAAGCTCCCTAAAAGTTAACAGAAAAAATCTGACCACTTTGTCAGCTGAATAACACAGTCGTCCACAAACTGAGTGTTTTCTGAGAAATCCAGCTCCACTAGGTTGGACATGGATTTACAGGTGAATAGTGACAGCAGTCCGTCCGTGGAGAAGTACAAACCTTTCCTCATCTTCAGATGGGTCAGCTGTTGGAGGGTCTGAGTAATAGAAATTAAAACTGTAAAAGGAGCTCCACAAAATAGGCACATTATAGTTGTAGAACAGATTATGCCTTTTAAAACCAGTTGTTACTGTTCGTCAAGTGCAAAGGTGGGTACATCTCTTATTTACTGGTACCTTATTATGGTGGTAATGTTTATGCTTCTTAACTATCCAAATATGTGTATGCATACACCCATTAGGTTGAAGTATGTTAATTAAAGTAATTTTTACCAATAATTGTGGCTGTATGTTACACTTGATATAGCATATTCTATATTTACAATATCTGGTCAGTACATACTAAGGATGAAGATACAGTGTTAATGAGAGTACACAATATACCGGAAATTCTTGACAGTATTTTCCAGATCAGATTTTACCTGTTTGTACCTGAAGTCATTGCAATTATAATCATATACATGTATTTACCTGGAGTCATGGTCAAATATACTTGAAGGTACCTGACAGCCATGGTCTTTATTTACCGGTATGTACCAGAGTCATGGTTTGTAATTACTTGTTGGTACCTGGAGTCATGGTCTGACATGTATATATATAGGTACCCAAAATTACCTGACACAGACAGTCATGGTCTCTAATTACCTGTATGTACTTTAGGGCCTGGTCAGTTAGTCCTTCACAAAAGGAAATCTGAAGTTTGTTCAGTTTAGCACACCTTGCAATGTGATGAATGCTTTTGTCTGTTAGTTCAGCACCATCTAGCATCAGTTCTAGGAGATTGTTGAGTTGTTGATCTACCAGGGTAATCACAGCACTGACAAATGTATAAATAGAGTACATGTAATAATCTATTGAGATATGAAGCTCACAAATAATCCTGTACAATAGTTTAAAGAAAAAAATAATACATATATCATGGGCAGAAATAAATATTCATATACATGAAATGTACAATGTAAATAACTAAATATACCTTTTAAAAAATTAGTGTTTATATGAAATTCTTTGGTTGATATGTGAACAGATTCACCATTCTGATTATTGCCAAGAATTTTATCAACTGGATGTAAATACCTGATACTTATGATTGTCATAAACAGTTTTGATAAACACAATTTTAATTGTTAGCTTTTAATGCATTGTGTGTACCTGTCTGAGATCCAGGATATGCCATCAATGTTAAGTGAGACAATTCTGTTCATCCTCGAGGCCAGCAGAACAATGCTTTCGTCTGTGATGCAGCAGTGAGAGAAGTTGAATTCCTGAAGGTTCTCTCCCTTGACCATCGATGCTGCAGCACCATCATCTACAGACATGCAGCCCTCGGTGTTCAGCTTTGCCAGTCGTGGACAGTTCCTCAAGAAATATTCTATCACAGTTTTGTTAACACCACTACAGAAGCCTATGTTGAGAGACTCCAACATAGGAATGTATTGGGAGAAAACAGCTACTTCTGCTGTTGTCAGATCAAGCCTTCCCATCAAGTTCAGCTTTTTCAATGAGCTTGCTCTAGAAATAATTCTGCATAAAGAAGTGGATGGAATTTCATTGAGTCTGCTGAAGTCCAATTCCTTCCACAGACTAGGGTCATGTCCTATATCATACCATCGTTTACACACAGGTATCACATGTAAATTGAGTTCAACAACTGAGAAAAAGCTAAAAATACTTAAAATAACTTCCCTTGGTAGATGGTTGAATGAGACCAACTCTTCCCGCGTGTCTTCATTATAACTACTTAGTCTTTCTGTACTGCATATTAAGCTTTCTACTTCATTAGATATCACTTTGATATCATTTTCTACAGTAAGTTTTGATCCATCATCAAGAGCTAGAGATGGCTCACAAGTACGGAAGATCCCTGGCCCAACAATGAATTCAGTGCCGTCATCTTCTAGAAAATGGACAACTTCTGCTCTATAAGAAAATGACTCCTCCTCATCATGCTCGTTCCCATCATCCATGATATACACTGGCTATCAGTCCTTGACTCCCGTCTGTTCGCTACACAATTTGGGATCATGAAGATTGAAGACGTAATGAAGCACTCCTATTTTTACTTACGCATCAAAATTATTAGACAACTAGTAAATCTAAAGACTTAACTTTGGTCATTTTAACTATAAATATTTATGACGCATTGTTATTAAATATTTAATTTAATTGATATAGCATGAACAGTATTACTTAAAACTGTACTGCAGTATTGGTCATGGTGAATAAAACAGTTTGATATTAAAATCATTCGTAGAAAACTACTTTAAAACGACTATCTCACAATTTTAATGCTTCAGAGGAAATGTGGAATAAATAAATCGTTGTCAAACTCACGCAAGATTATGACAAAAAAAGGCTAAAAATGAAGACGATGAAAAATGTTTATCCGGATTGTAAAAGAGCACACAAAAATGAAGAATGCTCAACGTCTGTAACTATTGTCAATTTTTTGTTAAAATATTTGTCATACACACAAATACACACACATTTAGTTATTAATTAAGAATATTTATTTAAGAAATGAACTCAATGTCTACCCAAGTTATACTCGTATAACCTGGGTTGGGGCAATTTACGCTTTATAATCCGCGAAGCGGATTATAAAAAAGCGTAAATTGCTCCAACCCAGGTTATACGAGTATAACTTGGGTAGATATTGAGTTCATTCCTTATAATTTAATTTTCTGGAATCTGCTGTACAAATTGAGTCCGTTTTACTTTTAAAAATGATATAAATCTGTTCAAAATTCAAACGTAACGTCAAGTGAATTAGTACGTTGGTGCATTGTGACGTGTCTTGTGACGTGCAAACCAGGTTATACAAATTTAACTAAATTTTTCTATCCAATCAAATGCCGCGTTACAACCAGAATTAAATTATTCTTATATATACTTCGTTTTATAATTTTTGAAGATTTTGCTTATAGTTTTACAGTATAGTTAAGTATAGCCTTAGGCCTATACGTCCCTGGTTATATTATAATTCATTTTGTGATGTTGCTATTCAAGATAATGATTTTTTTCAAATTATTCAAAATATAAATTATCTTAATTTTATTGTGAATCTTTAGGCAGTTCAAACGACCGTAAATAATCTTAACCAATGAAAACGTTCCAATAGCAGCATATCAGTTTTTGATTCGCCAGCCTGAGGGGAAAGTGGGTCAGAGAACTATCAGATGCTCAGAATAAATTAAGTCGGCTAGTACTAACCGGTGTGCAAAACAGTGAACGAACAGCGCCCATTTTGTTATTACAGAAAATCACCATGAGAGAAATTGTTCATCTTCAGACTGGCCAATGTGGAAACCAAATTGGTGCTAAGGTAGATAATACTTTATCATTTAGTTGTAGGAACGTTATATATACTTTACAATGTTTATATTTAGATGGATAATGTTAAAGTTGGATAATGCGATGGTGCAATGCGGCGGCGAATATGCCGTGCGATTTCGCGGACATTTTCCTTTTTCCATTTGGCGAATAGAAAGAACAGATGACACTTATTTTAGTTGCCGATGACTGAATATTTTTGACATGAACTCCTTTTAGTGAGTTTTAGTGAGTTTCACTTAAATTTGTTAGATATTTAATTACACGTGACTCATTGACGGAATATTGCTGACGAAAACGGGCATCTTGCCAGTCTCTCGTCTTGATTTAAATGGACCACGTGTTCAAGCGTTTAAAGAGCGGGATACATGGGGCGGATCCAAATATGTAATGAAATAATTTAAATTCCGTATATAATCTTTTTCAACATGTATTTATTCTATGTCTACTGATTCACTAGTATATCTGTTTAAAGATTCGTGAATAATAAATATACGCTATAATAATTGTTTTTAAATTATAATATAGATTATTTTAATTAAATTTTTAAAGTAATGTAGTATCAAGCATTAAATTTTTTTTTTGGTTGGGTTAAAAAGAGGGTTAAACCTAAAACAGATGCTGTGTCTTATTATGATTGTGCACACATTTGGCATATGCGTAAGATGCGCTTTTAGATGAGTGTCGAACATCTGTCTGTTGCAGTTTTGGGAGGTGATCTCAGATGAGCACGGCATCGACCCAACAGGAACCTATCATGGTGACTCAGACCTGCAGCTCGAGAGAATCAATGTCTACTACAACGAGGCTACTGGTGAGTCTGACAGCTGTCGACAAAAAATAAATCTTAACTGCAGATGTGTTACATTATTTTATCCTTGAGTTACTCGGGAGATTAGGGAAGGAGGTATTTTTCTACTGAAGCTCATGTAGTCTCCAAGATGATGCATCATATGGAGCAAGCCCATTTTGATACATAAATACATTATGTTAATTTTATAATTATTTGACCTAATCAGCATAAAAATTAAAAATATGTTGAAATTAATCATTTTATGGGGTTTAGAAAAGTAAATGTGGAAGACAAGCTTTTGGTCTGTAGCGTGTAGTTTGTAAAAGAATTTCAGAAGAATTTTTTGCTATGTTTTGCAGTGTTAACTCTGGTCAGGATAAGAGCATATTTTTTAATGATGGCTTTATGATTGTTTTAATTCCTTTATAATGTCTAAATGATAAGCAATGTCATAAGTTTCTTGAATATGCATTAAAGCTAAAATCTAATAAACAGGTTCATTTTGTGATTTTAATTAATTCAACAGGAGGAAAGTATGTCCCGAGAGCCATTTTGGTTGACCTTGAGCCCGGTACTATGGACTCTGTCAGATCTGGTCCATTCGGTCAGATTTTTCGCCCAGACAACTTTGTGTTTGGACAGAGTGGTGCAGGAAACAATTGGGCCAAAGGTCACTACACAGAGGGTGCTGAACTGGTGGACTCGGTCCTAGACGTAGTTCGTAAGGAGTCGGAGAGCTGTGACTGTCTACAGGGGTTCCAGATGACTCACTCCCTGGGGGGTGGCACAGGCTCCGGAATGGGAACACTCCTCATCTCCAAGATCCGTGAAGAGTACCCAGACAGAATCATGAACACATTCTCAGTCGTCCCATCACCAAAGGTGTGTATTGATTGGTCAGTCTACTGCAGCATGCATAGAAATGAGATGGTGTCTGGATCAACAGTAATTTAGCATCCTTGCCTCTCAATAAAATCAATAGTCAATGTCATTAGAGTGAGCTGGCTTGATCTGATAAAGCAATGTTTAATCCATAATGACATTATTTTAAGGGAAAATTGCTGCGTAAAATGTGAGTAGAAGTGCATAGGAAAACCTTGTACTTTCCTTAGATTATTGATTGTGCATTAACTAAGCTAGAAGCATTGATCCTAATTTATTGCATCATCTGATTGAAGTGGTATAGTCTACTCCTCATGATCTCTTGAGGGCCAATTTAATTTACTCTGATGCAAAATTATGCTGACTTGCTGCATAACAAATTCAGAGAATTGGTCATAATAGGGGCTACAGCCAGAAAACAGGAAGTGTGTGATTACGTAATGGAGCAAAGCGCACTCGGCTTTGTCTGATTTTAGAGACAAAAGACAAGTATTTCCTTGTTACAAATTCAACACAATGTCAAAAGTTCAACAATTATGTGCATTGTTCTGCAAACCTGGAAGTATTGTAGTGGTGTGTGGTCATGCTATTCAATTGGTTAAATTCAAGCGATATATGAAACCAAACAGCTTCCTAGGTGGTTTTTCATTCTCTTCAGAAATTCACAGTAAAGAATTTCGGACTTCTTCATGTTTCTATACCTTTATAATAACTAAAACTTAGGTAATATGATTGCTTATAGTGGTATACATACATCACTGTATTTAAAGTTGACCTCATTAACTATTTTATCATTGATGAAATTCATTGCTGATATGAAACAATTATGTTTTGTAGGTGTCAGATACAGTTGTAGAACCATACAATGCCACACTCTCTGTTCATCAGTTAGTAGAAAACACCGACGAAACCTTCTGCATTGATAACGAGGCTCTGTATGACATTTGCTTCCGTACACTCAAACTGTCCACACCAACATACGGTGACCTTAATCATCTTGTGTCAGCCACAATGTCAGGTGTCACGACTTGTCTTAGGTTCCCAGGACAGTTGAATGCCGACCTCAGGAAGCTAGCAGTAAATATGGTTCCCTTCCCACGTCTCCACTTCTTCATGCCAGGATTCGCACCCCTTACCTCTCGTGGAAGTCAGCAGTACAGGGCCCTGACTGTTCCCGAGCTCACCCAGCAGATGTTTGATTCCAAGAACATGATGGCCGCCTGTGATCCACGTCATGGACGCTACCTCACGGTGGCTGCCATTTTCAGGGGTCGTATGTCCATGAAGGAGGTCGACGAACAGATGCTGAATGTTCAAAACAAGAACAGCAGCTATTTTGTTGAGTGGATTCCCAACAATGTGAAGACGGCTGTTTGTGACGTTCCCCCCAGAGGTCTGAAGATGTCTGCCACTTTCATCGGAAACAGCACCGCCATCCAGGAGCTGTTCAAGAGAATCTCTGAGCAGTTCACCGCTATGTTCCGTCGTAAGGCTTTCTTGCATTGGTACACTGGTGAGGGTATGGATGAGATGGAGTTCACTGAGGCCGAGTCCAACATGAACGACTTAGTGTCCGAGTACCAACAGTACCAGGATGCCACCGCCGAGGAGGAGGCCGAGTTTGATGAGGAGGAGGAACAAGAAGAGATGTAGATGCCTCCCACGCCTCAGATTAACAGACTAAGCAAATGGACCAATTCCTGTACAGCTTTAAATAATTCTCAATGACAGTTTTCTAGTCACTGTGTTCTGTTTCTCTGTGATCTTTCTGTCTCCCTTTCTATCCGCCATTTTTTGGAAACATTTTTACTTTTGTTTAAAATTGTTAAGGGCTTACAATGAATAAATTGATCAAATTTTATTTAAGCCAGTTGTTAAGAATTATCATTCTACCGGTAATCCTGATCAACAGAGTGTTGCATGTGCTCAAACATAAACCTAGGTTGAATAATTTAGATCTATTCCTTTATCTATTATTGCAAGGAAATGAAAGCAAAATTCTTCTCATTTTCAGTAACTATTAGTGGATTTTGCAAATCCTGCATTGTATTAATGAAGAATGATACTTTTAAATTCATATTGGCAGATTTTTTAATGTGTTGGATCATTGGAACTAAAAATGTTTAAGATGGTCAAAGAACATACTTCCTTTGTTGTGACGTATTTCCTATTGAAATACTGCGTAATAAAAATTAACTATAGTTTTATTATTTTTTTTATTTTAAGTTCATAAGTTTCAATCCCGTTAGGGCTTTTATAAGTTATATATAATAAAGTATTTGAAATATAGTGTACTTTTATCCGCATTGATAGGTGTCCCATTCCACCTTGATACTCAATCCATTAAACCATATTCGGGGATTTTTTAAAATAACATTCTGGAGATCGGCTGAACAGCAGGACCTTTTCAAAATTTGTAGAGTCATAGCATAGTTATACATGTAGTAGTTAGGGCTATATGGACCGTGGATATCGGCCTGGGAACAATAAGAGTGTTTTATTTTCAATTTTTGTTTATATCGAAAATAGCAGGGTAGTGTAGACGGAAATTGGTAATCCGACAACATCGTTCTGTACATCTATGTTTTTCAGTTTGATTTTGGGATCAAAATTTAAACCATCAAAGAGTTGCAAATTTATTCCAAGCGATGAATTGGTAAATTGAAATGGTTTGATAGTGTTGGCCGTGTGCTACATCTGATTATCCGCGCCTGGTTCTGTATCGTTGTATGAGGACGTTTTTCCGTATGCAGGAAGTGGTGTGAACAAATGCACACTCGGAGGGAAAGAATTAACAATGACTCGCCTATTGTACAACAAAACTCTCCGCCGTATGAATTTACATAAGGAATAAGGAATCATTCTTTGAGTATTATGAGGTGATAATTTTGGTCGGGGCGTGATCAAATCCAATAAAGCCCGAAGGGGTTTATGATAGATTTGATCACACCCCGACCGAAATTATCACCTAAATGGCTAATAATATTCAAAGAATGATTCCTTATTACTTATATTTATATAATTTTAGGCCATGGTACGATTAAATATTTAAAAATAAACAAACCCCGCTGGCGCCTCAATTTGGCGTCATTTGTATTATGAGTTATATAGTACAAAATCGACCGATACGTAGTGTTATCACAGGCAAATACTCTGGATAATGTAAATATAATAATTTAACGACAGCTTTATAATGACTGACCAACGGATAAAGCTAACTCCATTAATTGCTACCAGATTTATGTGTGTGAGGATCCAGAATTTTTTTTTCAGAGGGTGGGGTCGGGTCCCAAGGATAATTGGGCTAGTTTGCAGAAGGAGGTCAGAGGCTGACTCTATGTAATTTTGCAATGGGAATATTTAATAAATTTGAATTTTTCCAGGGTCAACACCCCCTTTCTAGATCCGAACATGCTTTAGAAATTTTTTAAAATATTGTAGTTTTGTTTGATAAGCTACAAAAATTTGATGTATCGTGAATTCCCTTACAAGGAGATGAAATGAAATGATTGGAAATTTCAGACGTGTTATGCATATTATGTATGCATAAAGTTTGTCATTGCATTACATGTATAGGGATCCGATTTAAGTCCTGGGAACTTTTGTCCAATACTTGAACTTTGTTATCTTCCTTTCATTCTGTCTTTATTCCCTCCCATAGAAGATTGCATGGATATAAAGTTTTAAATACAAATCATAAATGCAACTCAAGAGTAACAATGTTATTTAAAAAAGAATATAAATACCATATATGTGTTCATTACGTTTGAACTAGATAGAGACGAGCTGGCGAGAAAAAAAATATCGATGAATATTGCAATCTGTAAAAATCGCGAAGATTTCTCAGGATTCAGTTACTGTGAGAAATATTTATCTTTCTCTGAGTTTACTAGCATAAACAAAAAAGAATTATTGGTATTGAATGGTTTACTTGTGTTTTTTTAATGATTCGCCAACATTTGAATGTTACAAGTCAAGTTACAAGCGAGAAAGAAGTCGTTTATGTTTACAAAACTGCTCAAATTTTATATTTGTTTACAAATAATTTAAAGAAATTTCCATTTCTTTGACAAAATATAACTTGTGGCAAACAAAAATGATAAACTGATTGAATGTGTTAACAGTGTGCTCAACAACAAAAAGCAACATTAGACTTGAAACGTATACCCATAAAACACAAACAATAACAGTACTCAAACTTTGTTTATAAAACAAAGCATTCTAACCTTTGTAACTCGCTTGTACATGTACCTCAACATTTGACTTTCAAAATTTGACAAAGCATTAAAAACATCCATATCGACCATTCTAAATTTTGAAAAATTCGAGTTCCAATCGCGTCTTAGTCCTTAATTTCCTCAATTGCATCCGTTCAGTATGGATAAATTTATAGAAAACCTGTGGAAAAAGAACGCAAAGTTCGGCAGTGAAATATCAAAGTTCTCAATCATCGCGTTCCACCAAACATATCTGAAAGCAACTTGCGCTAGAAAATAAAGCGCAATCGCCACACACAAAACAAAGGTTTACTCGTAACAAACATTTTTCGTATTATTATTATTTTTTTTTTTTTACAAAAAATAGATACTGAATTTTGGAGGAAACAGCCCCGCCCATTTGTAGGGGCAGATAAAAAAATATATAAGTCTATATATATAAATTTCAGTTATATTTTTATACTGTTTAAAATGATCATGTTAACAAATAAAATAAGTCATTCATTTGTTTAACAATACATTTTCAGTTGTTTAACGTTCGTAGATGCTTACCCACTATCAATAGTCGTTATCCGAAGAAAAAAAATTGAAAATTTTTAGCAGAGCGTGGTTTCGATCCACGGACCTCTGGGTTATGGGCCCAGCACGCTTCCACTGCGCCACTCTGCTGTTGTGACACTGAAAATATATAACAGATATATAAATTATAAAATGACGTATTTTATAGGAGTTCTCTGTGCGTTTTGATGTACCTGTTTACAGAACTGTTTCGATCAAGCTTGTATTTAACATTGATTATTTATTCGATTCACCAGTTTAATAGTCAGTTGTAACTAAACTTGTAAGTAAGTTGGCAATATATGAGCGCACAGTCCACTTTAGAAATGCTTTTATTTACCAAATATGTATATGCTGTTGTTGTTTAAAACTATTTTTTTCATCGAAAGATTTCGAAATTACTTGTGATTAATTGCTGTAACGTTATGTATTCACCTGTGTAACCATGAAATGAAAATTGAATGTTGTAAGTTTTAGAAATTTCCCTAAACAGGTAGGGAGAAATCGCTAAAATGAGATGATATAAAGATATAGATAGATAAATATGTTTATTCACCAATCAACATGATCAAGGGCCCGGGGGGGGGGGGGGCATTTGGATATAAATTTGAAGTGCGAAAACTAGAGAATTTTTCTTTTGCCAAAATTATAGTACAAATGTAACAACTTTTTCCTTTAACCACACTATTACATAAATTGATCTCTCAGTATATCCAAAACCTCTTGGGGATCAACAAAGGCTTATAGAAAAATTTGCTATAGCCAAAAGTTGTTGCTATTGATATATACATTATAGTGGATTTATAATAAATATCATCAAATTTATATCCCACTTAGGCTATTATACCTTAAACAGGATATTACTGTTATTTACATGTATATTCCATTTGGGCAATTGTAGCTGCAGAACTGTAGCTCTCCAGGAAAAAAAATTTGACAGACCGGAGAGCTACAGGGCCACCCATTGAAAAAATTGTATATTTATTGCGCAGAAAAACGTGCGCTAGTTTTCGACTAATTTACCTTATTTATACGCAAATTCTGTGAAAACAATTAGTACCATTAAATTCTTCATGCAATTTACTACTGATATTGCCTCTTTATTTGCCTCGGACTTTCTCCGAAACACCCTACTGACCTCGGAAAATCAAGTATGTTGAATTTACATCGAGATCGAGAGTCGCCATTTTTACATGTAAATAAAGTGCACCACATGAATTTACGGGACTGGTGATGGTGTTTAAAAGACTATCCGAGGCAATATCAGTAGTAAATTGCATGAAGAATTTAATGGTACTAATTGTTTTCACAGAATTTGCGTATTAAATAAGGTAAATTAGTCGAAAACTAGCGCACGTTTTTCTGCGCAATAAATATACAATTTTTTCAATGGGTGGCCCTGTAGCTCTCCGGTCTGTCAATATTTTTTTCCCGGAGAGCTACAGTTCTGCAGCTAGGGCAATTGGTCCCAACCTTCTAAACACTTTTATTTTTTATTTAGAAAAAAATGGATGCCATACTAAATGGGATACTAACTTCCCAGCATCCTGATGCTTTAAAGAAACAACTAATCACGAAAGTAACAGAAAACAGCTCAAAGCCTCAGCCAGTACGCGTGATTCGATCTGTGCTAGAGATCTCCTCATCATGGTTTCTACAGGGAGAATCGGACATTGCATTGACGGAGGGTTTACAAGTGTATATGTCATGGGCAAAATACAATCTTACAACATTTGAAGCTTTCTTTGACAGGGAATTTCTGCTCTCTCTATTTTCTTATAAAGGTAAACATGAGGCTAATGCTGTACTTCTGCTTGAAGTCAGCATGGAATTGCTTCAGAGGTCTTCATCTTACTCGGCACATGTCCATGTGGTCGAGGCGAAGGCAATCAGTTATGTGAGAGAACATCCATCTATTGACTGCTTAACTAACTTTGTTAACTTCTTATTCAAATTCAAGGAGTGTTTACCAAAAGGTGACTTTGTTTCAACTTTCTGTGTATCCCTAATAAACTCAATGAGTCTTTGTTCTATTTCTGAGGACTCAGGGCCTGAAAATGTCATTGTGTACATTAGGAATGTGGATAAAATTTGTTCTCTTATTCATAATTTATGGAACAATGCTGACTCTGAAGTGATTCTAGAATCACTAAAAGCCATTTTTGGATTAATATCAGCTTTAGAAGAAACAGAACCTTCGATTTGTTTGGGTGCAGTTGTGCGGAACATCCCAGAGGAAATGATTGAAATTATTGTGAAATATGCCATAAATTCAGACATTGACAGTGCAAGAATGACAACAGCACTGCAAAGAGTGGTGGATTGGGTTCAGTGGCCGACGGCTACTAATGTTCACTTGTGGATAGTCAGGTTTTTCCGGAGTCTGGCCATGGCCAAAAAGTACAGCATTCTCATAAAAGTCACAGAAAATAAAATTGAACAGGTAAATGAAATTATTTTTAGAGATGGAAAAAGGTCGGGTTTGTATCCTAAATTAGTAAATTTCATACCTAAAATCACTAGTATTTGATGTCTAGTTTAATGATCAGCTTTAGGGTTACTTTTATCCCATTAAATGATACACTGATAAAATCAGCACCTATTTTACTTGTTTTTTTTTATTTTGATCAAACATGTACTTAAAATATTAATCAGTTCATTACATGCTTCAGGTCTGTCATAATCTAAAGTTTGTGGCTGTCAGGGATGGAGCAATGAGTGTACTCACCCAGATGTTTCTAGGGTTTCAACACTCACCTGAGCCTTTTCACAAGGTAGTTATTGAAGATGCAGTTGATTTGAAAACAACATAATAATAAAAGGTTCAGTTCAAATTGTAAAAAGTAAAAACTAATTACCGGTACCTGGTAAACCATTATTTTTTCACAAGTCACCATTAGATTTCTTTCTCTACACAGACAAATCAATTGCCATATCAAGAAGTCTAGTCTCTAACCACTTTTTCTAAATTATTTGATGGATTAATATTTTTTTTAACATGAAAGACCTTTACTTTGGTTTTGTTCTTTTCTTTTTTTTGCTACATACAAAGATGTTGTTGAATTTTTAAAACAACATAACTACAAAAAAAGTTTTCATCTGTTCTGGGATTTCAATGCAGGCAATGCAATGGATTCCTATTTGAATTGTTGCCTTTTGTAAAACTTGACTTCTACATTTCAGATATTGCCTGAGATAGTGAAAGTGATAGACATCTTGAAAACTGAGAATGAGACTGTATTGAAGCAGCTCTCTGATCTGTTACACTGTTGCTTCTTTCTCCACGCGGGATACCCAGACCTGTATGATCCGATATTGGAGGCTCTAAAGGTGAGAGTTAGGGACTGCTGCAATTACAGACAGGAACTGCTTCATAGTAAGCAAAGCATACTTGTTGCCACCATTTTACCTGAGCAAGAAGGGTATTTTATAAATGCTAACAGAATGAATTTTAGCTATTTATAGTTACTGGAAATTTTTTAAATGAAGATTTTTTCTTAAAAAGTTCTTGAATTTCTTGATATGAAATTAAAGTTGTATGCCATAGCTTAAAAGAAATTTCAAAAATGCAATTTTAGGGAATTCCAGCCCCTAGTGCAGAGGAAATAAAATCTCGTTTGGAGGCAAGTCAGTGGCTGACCCAGAAATCAGGAGCATCGAAATATGTGTCCAAAGTCACTCAGAGGTCAGAGACCGGAAAGACGGGGCTCTTTAACCTGGGAAACACCTGCTTTATGAACAGTATCATACAGGCCCTCTTTATGTGTGACAGGTTAGATATCATCTCTGTGACTGCACACTTACATAGGGAGATATTGGTGGATGCAAAAAATGCCATGTTTATATACTAAATAAAGTGAAATTACCTTTTGTTTTCAATTCAACCTGAAATAAGGACTTTGTATTCTAGCTTTAGGAGGGACACACTGTCATACCAAGCCACCGCAGAGCAGCCGGTCATCTCCCAACTACAACAGGTGTTTGCTTTCCTCAGCCAAACACAGGTAACAATATATGTACATGTATTTATAATGGCAATTCCATTCACTATTTCTACGCAGATAAAAGGTTGGGCAATACAAACATATAATTACTTTGTCAGTGCTATAATTAGATGTTTGATTGACATACCTTTCTTGTCATTTATTCCACAGAGACCTGCCTATGCCCCCATGACTTTCTCCAGAATGTCACGACCCAGTTGGTTTGTGGCGGGCCATCAACAAGATTGCTCCGAGTATCTCAAGTACTTACTGGACCAAGTCCACGAGCAGGAGCGATCACGTCAGAAAAAGGAGAAACTAGCTCAGGAGTCAAAAAGTGCCAACGATGGCAACCAAACTGATACAGAGACAGCTACTACTGTAGATAGTTCCAAGAAGTCACCTGTGATACGATCTTTGATAGAGGACCATTATGGAGGGATGATGGTGACTACCGTGACTTGTTTAACCTGTAAAACCAAGTCCTCTCGTACAGAGGAATTCAATGATATCCCGTTAGCCTTTCCGGAGTATAAGCCGATAGTGAACCAGGACAAGGGTGATGAGTCTGATACATTGCCTAATACAAAGTGTTTACACCTTAATGACCTGCTACAACATTACCTGAAGCCAGAGATGTTGACCGGGGACAATCAGTACTTCTGTGATAAATGTGGCTCACTTCAGGATGCAGAGAGGAAAATCTCCATCACTCAGCCCCCTGAACATTTGATCATCTCCCTACTAAGGTTCTCCTATGATCCGAAAATCCATGCCAGGTCAAAGATCTTTCAAGAGGTCAAATATCCACGTACCCTGATTGTACCCAAGGATCAGACGTCGGAGACGAGGAGTGACAACCCTAGGCGGTCACTGAGGAGTGCTGTGTCCCGCCAGATAGAAAAATGTGGGGTGAACACCACAAAGGGGGAGGTGTATGGACTTAATGCGGTTGTGGTACACTCAGGGACTTCCTCAGAGTCGGGCCATTATTACACATATGCCCGCCATTCGCTGTTCCAGGATCCAGAGGCTGTGATGGAAAATCTGTCGGAGTGTACAGATGAGGACAACATAGACTTCCTCCAGGACAAGTGGTACTCGTTCAATGATAGCCGTGTGTCGTACGCTCAGTACAGCTCCTTCTGTAGTGTCACTCAACGCTTCACGAAAGACACGGCCTATGTTCTCTTCTACAAGAGAATCGATCCCCAGAACAGTGAGAACGAGGGAGTGGATCTCAATAAGTCTATAAAACCAGCAGAAGTAGATCCTCCCCTTCAAGACAGACTGAGACAGCTGGTCAGCAAAGATAATGCTCAATACCTACAGGTAAACATACACTTAACATCAAAGTGAAGGATTGTATTTGTACCAGAGTATTTTGTTTGTTGTACATGTCATTGTATACTAAAATGAGTTGTCAAGACTTGAAACATAGGATGAAAAGTCTTACACACAAATCTGAAAAATTGTACAACTGTGTACGATAACATCCAGAAAACCCTAAAATTCTACATTCATCACATGTTCTATTTTTTGCAGGAACAGGAAATGTCCGAGCTAAAGCGTGCTTCTAGGAAGAGGCCGGTCTCCCAGACCACGTCTTCATGGTTCTACAAACCAGACGAGGATCAGGGACCCCCTGGCAGCTGTGGGGGGTCCTCATTCGACAGTAGCGGACCAAGATTTGTGTTTTAATCAGGACTTTTGCAATGTTTTTATAAATTATGCTTAAGGTAGAATTAGCAAATTCTGTGACCTTGGTGCCAACTTTTTCTCCCAATACTACATGTACTAATGCTCACAAATTTATTTTCAAAACATGTTTTTTCCCATTAAATATTATTTTGATTTTCTAAAATGATACATTTAGTACCGGTATTCAATTCATTAATGAAATATCAAACCAATTGTTGCTGATTACGTTACTGGTACTTGCCATAAAGCCTGTATATAGTCTAGTTGCTTCTTCTACATGTTACTGTGATCATCACATGCTTTGCTACATGTGTTTAGTTTCCTTACTTGTTTCCAAGGATTGTTTATTGGACTGAATTTTAAAACAAACCAGTGTGTCTGTGATATCATGTTAGCCTTTTCATTATTGCTATATGTTTTTGTCCATCATCATTCGTCAGTCGTTTACTTAAGGACATCAAGCAGTCAAACTGCTGGCATAATTGTAATAAGCACTGAGCTCCCTATCAAAATTGTAAAATTCATGGCACAGGGGTGGGGCACTGGTGTTAGAGTGGGGCTCTAATGATTATATACTATTGAAAAAGCATTAAATCTTTTAAAATCTTCTTTGCTCCTGAATATTAAGCAGATGAACTACATTATTACTTATTAGGTTAGTTACTGACTCACTACGGAAATATATTGGGTTGATCAATCTCATAGATGGCGAGGCCGAGGACTATCAAGCGACATATTCGTTCACAAATAGCGGTGATCTACGCAAAGCCATGTACAAGATACCTTACATCTCGTCGAGTTAAACTCATTTAAACTCTTAAAAAATATCAATACCACCTTTCAAATACACTTAAAAAATCTTCGCTTCACTCATATTACTTACAATGTTTTGTTGCTATTCAATTTTAAACCTCTTCAGAGATTTGAGCAGATTTCGGCGCTGCCATTTTGCTCTGCTCCAGACATAACAATGCGACGTCAATATTCAAAGGGCAACTACTCTAATTTAAAAATAATTCCAAAGGGCAACTACTCTAAATATTTTAAGGACTTACTGAACACGATTTCTGTGTTAAATAATATGATATATCGAGATGAGTAGGTGAGGCGGCGGCCAATGACGGCCATATTGCCTAATATAAATCCTCAAAGAACCTTCATAGAGATATATGAGGCAATCACGTGCCATGTTTAATCCAATGAAAGTGTGACATTTCAGTCCGAGGGAAAACAATTATAGTTATGATAAGGAAGAGTGCCTCTTCCAAAATCGTAAAGTTCATGGGTCAGGGGTTCTGGTGTTTAGGTAAGGCTTTAAATGAATGCAGTAATTCTTTTAAAATCTTCTCCTCTGGTACTGAGTATTAATCTAATGAATAAAGTGTTAAGGTAAGGCTTTAAATGAATGCAGTAATTCTTTTAAAATCTTCTCCTCTGGTACTGAGTATTAATCTAATGAATAAAGTGCCTCTTTCAATTGAATTTCATGGGGTTCTTGTGTTAGGGTTTGGCTCTAATGATTAACTGATTATTTTTTTGTACCTATGATTTGTTTAATTATGTCACTGTACGTAATGCTACAATTTTTAATTTTTTTTTTTTAGAATTTATAAAGATTTTTGGATAAAACAATTCTGGAATAATAAAACTGATTTAATTACCCCTGTTATTATAATACACATTAATATACATTGCAAGAGCCACACTGCAGTTACTCAGGTAACTGATTCAGCCCAAGGGCCTCTTGTTCCTGTTAAGTAGCCTGTACCATCCCTGTCATATATCAGTAGTTATATCTCATAACTGAGTTTCTGCTGTCAAATATCATCATTTGTTAGTTCCCCTGAAGGAGGCTTTTATGGTTTATAATCAGCAGTTAGCTTTATTCTATGAAGTCTTTTTTCCATATTTCAGCAAACTGCTTTATTGGTGCAAATTAATCTATATTTAGCATGAAATGTATTGATGCAATTACATATACTGGTATATTAAACTTTAAATTGCAACAAAATACTTGTTTTTACTTTAGGAACCAAAATTTTATATGCTATAGCATAACATGGGGTAGTCAACACTTATAAACGCCTTAACGATTACCAAAAAAATCTTAAACTGTCCTAAGTTCTGTACTATTCATATACATGTATTACATTTAGTTTGTATGCTGACTTAATACTCTACACAGAAACAGTTTACCTAGTATGTCATTATAAAATGCCTGAAAAGCCAGCATATTGACACAGTTACTGCGAGGTAATTGACAATCCAGCAAACTGAACACAACTACTGTCAATACAAAATAATGGAAAGTCAATCTACTTTCACAACCCACTCGCATTAGAATGCAAAATCAGGGGCCACCGAAGTGATGGAAATAAAACCTCGTTGAGTTAATTCAGAAAACAAAACAAAAACCATATTTCATAATTTACACAACTTTCAAAATGATGTATATTGTAAAATGAATGCAAGCATTAAAAAAAAATAGACAACATGGAGATGGTGACCATCTCAAAGGGCCTGCTTACATAGTGGACAATACGATGAAAAGAATTTCAGAAAATTTTGCTTAGAGACCTTGACCTATATCTTAGAAATTTTCCAGGTGGTGTAGATCTACATCAATTTCATTACTACTTATATGCAGGCATTTTTGTTCAATCTAAGCAAGATTAAGCAAATGGGAAATAATATACAGTCTTAAACTGATGATAAAAAGAGATCCTCTATGACCTTCAAATTGACTTGACAAAGTCACTGAACACCATCGACCAAAAAGCTCTGTTTAAGTAAAGTCTTAGCCAAATAGGGCTAAGTAGAGAGCATATAATTTTCTTCAAGATGTGAGGAATGTAAAAATCAAAATCAGATGGAGAAACCCAACTGATCTTAATTTTGGACATTACATGTAAAAGTTTGAAAAACTATCTTATTAGAACCATTTTAACAAGAGCTTTGACTTTGGGTAGTTGTGTCAATTGACAATGTAACGTAGGCCTGTCTATTTCATTGTAGGCCATTCAGCCATGGCTCATTGAAATCAACAAGATTTTTCTGGCTTTGAGCAAAGACTCGGCAATCGGCGAATGTTTCGCTTGAAACAAGCGTAATTGTATTTTGTTTTGACGCAAGAAATAGATAGTTACATCCTACTGAAAGTCCAAGGCCTTGTTAAAATGGTTCTAATACCTTAATAATAAGACATAATTTTTCACTTCTACTGAAGTACAGGCTTTCAAACCCTCTATTTACATGACACTGTTACTTAATTACAAGACCCTTAAAAGTGTAAATTTCATTGTGCTCCTCTGTAATTTGTAAAGTGTCTTTTACTTATATCCTGCGGTAAATGGATTGTCTCCCCCTTTGAAGTTAATGTCCACATATTTATCTCCCTTTCCTTTCTGTAACAGTTGTAACTTTATGGTGGGTGGTTCAACAGATGACTTGTCTGTCTTTGTAAGATCCTCTGCATTTGTAGCCGAGAGTCGAATCACACAGCCTTTCTCAATCAGTTGTCTCTCGTGTGCCATTGCCAACTGGGTTACCACACGTCTTTCAACCTAAATGTCATTTCAAAATAGTCAAACTTTGTTATCTCCAACTAGATGGAACTGTTTAAAAACTTCAAGATATCCAAGTATTCAAGATATAGAGGGTAAATTACTTAAAAAATAAGTAGTTGAGACTTTCAAATCACTTTGACAAGTCCATTGTATATGAGATTTTAGTGTTTGAGATATTGAAGTTCAACTGTAATTTGATAGATTCTATACCTAAGAAATAAAGAACTAATTTAAGTTAATGAACAAATCTCAAGAAAAAACAAATTAGTTACATCTGCAAATCAAGTTTATTTTGGTGCTTGTATCATGTCAGCTATTATGTACATCTTTTTTAATTGAGTGAGCCTTATATATATTATAGTGCTTGTATTTTGTTCATTTTAACAAACCTCATATTTAATGGAGCGAGCACCATAGTGGACATCATAGCCATCTGCGAGAACGTCCACGACATTATGGTCCCACACCAAGGAAATATCATGTTTCTTTTTTGCCTGTGTGATAAAACTGCAAATTCAATATTCAACCTTTCCCTCTTTTGCTACAACATGTAACTATGAGTATATGTTAAACTTGGGATACTGTAAAGGCAGATATTTTAAAAGTATCATTAATAAACATATCATTTAATATTCATTCTTTTGATGAGATATCGGGGCTTCTGTTTGGTTGAAAAATTTCTTTGATACCTGCATCAATAAAATTTTTCCCGGATCTACTTTTCTCAACTGTTCTGGTCTAACACTATTTATAGAACGTGAATTTCCAAGATACACGTAAACACTGTCAACAAAATGTAATGTTGTGTCTGTTTTATTGTCAGCAAACAAAATGCAACCTTGTGAATATAAAAACTTGAAAGTTTTAACCATCAAAATTAAAAAAAACACATTATTTGATTCACGAAATAGAAAATTAAGCATCCTCTCATGATTTCGTCTGCTTGAGATCAATCAACATTTACAGCGAGGCTGGCTGTTCCTTTTCCAGGAATAGTATAACGAACATATAGGCCTTTAAACTTTCACAGTAATACTGCTGTTCAAATTTGGTAACAATAATTTTTTAATTTACACAGGTACATGATCGGTCATCAGAATAAGTGTCGTAAAGAAAAGCTGTATGAGTAATGCATCAACTCCTCGGTGCATTGCAAGCGGCAAATATACCATTCAAGTACATCACTGGCTATCTAGTTACCACAACGTTTACAAAAGTCGCTTATACATACTATTTTTTGTCGACATATCAGCTATTTTCGTCCACGATTGCCGTTCCTTGGATGGTTATGACAAGTTGCATATTCCAGCGATCTCGCATGAAAACTAGTTTTATTCTGAGTTTTTCTGCACAGTGAATAATATCACAAGCTATCGCATGTATTTTCCTTTCGTTTTCAATTCAGCCGGTTCAAATTTTAACTCACAATTTAATTCAGCTCAATAGCTCTGCATCAGCTGAAGGTGCCTCCATTTTGAATATTGTTGCTGTTGTTGTTTTGTATTCATACGCGCCGCTTCATTTACATTATTTACATTTTTGATCAATGACACTTCACAATTTTTTTATTTGAAAATGTTTTATTAAATGATAAGAAATGAAGATAATAATTTTTCTATTGATCGACGTATCAAAGAAAAAATTGACCGGAAAACTTTTTCATCATTGATGAAGTTTTCCGGTCAATTTTTTCTTTGATATGTCGATCAATAGAAAAATTATTATCTTCATTTCTTAAGTCAATATCAAGTAAAAGACTGAATCAGATGGATACTCTGTATCTATCTATTTATTAATTGTTCTTCAATCAATCCTCTAATGACAGTTTCAAAACTACCGGTAATTAAATCACTGGGGTACTTACCTGTTCTGACCAGTATTGTAGTTCCTTTGTCACTAATTTGCTCAACTCTGACCGAGAAAATGGCAAGAAGTACACAATCTCGTTGATTCTTCCCAAAAATTCATCACGTCTGAATGCCCTCTATGAAAAAAAGGTCCAAGGTTTAGCAGATTCCTGACAGATACATGATTATTTCATTGGAGGCCCTCATATCTCTTAACATTGACTTGTACTATTCCTACCTTTAAAATTGGTCGAACAACGTCATCTTTAAATTTTCTGGATATGGTGATTCTCTCTGCAGCTTCCAGGTCCTCTAACAAAAGAGATAAAAAATCAGAGTAGTAACTTAATCTTTAAAGGATAATATAAACAACTTTCATATTTTGGCATACAGTCTTTATTTTGTCTATAGAACTTTATTAAACATGTACATGTACTTACACTTGAACTTTATGACAATTAATTCGAAAAATGTACATGAAGACTGTCTCACCCAGTTTCTGTGCATCCTTGTGTTTGTTATACTCTGCTGCCTCTGCCCTCAGTTGTAACGCATGGCTGGCAATGACCTCACTGGCAAGGTTAGAGGTCATGATAAAGATGGCATCTTTACATTCAATGGTTTTTCCCTTCCCATCTGTCAGTCGACCCTTAAAAATGAAGCATCCAAATAAAACTTCAGGTTTTCCCTATCTATAAACAACACAGGATTTTACTACCTATTCTTTGCTTTTTAATGTCATATATCTAATAATCAGAAAATACAGAAATACCAGTACATGAATATAAGGCAGCATATCTCCTTGTGTTGAGATATGCTGCCTTATATTCATGTACCAGTACTATTTTCTGTTCTTGGGGGAAATTAACAGTCACTGTGACAAACATTTTCTTGTTAACAAACTTCAATCAATCAAAATGACCTTGATGTTAAGATCATGGCACACAACCTCATTGAAATTAACAAATTCATGAAACAAACAGAAGGGTCCCAGGATCTAATGCAAATTAAAGTAAACAAAATTAATAATAATTAAAAGCATTAACAAAATGTAAATCCTGGAAAGGGGACAGGGTGTTTGGGTTTAGGTGTATAGATCAGGAAAAATATTAGGTGACCTCATCAAACAACTGTAGCATGATAGTCAGGACATCTGGGTGGGCCTTCTCCACTTCATCAAATAGAACCACTGCGTTCGGGCACTCCGTCAGCTTCTTGGTCAGCTGACCTCCCTCTTCATGGCCCACATAACCGGGCGGCGAACCAATGAACTTGGCTACCTGGTGATTAAACCAGGTTTCAATTGACTAACAATTGCAATTAAAATTAAAATACATGACAAAGTTCATTTGCGACTTTGTTGAATTGTGTTGTATAATGTTGAATTGTGTTGTATAACCTTTTTTTTTTTAACTTAAAAGTACCATAAAAATGAGGGAATGATTTTTTTTGCATATCAGCCAATTCTTCTTCAGATAAAACAGATGTAGATTCATAATTGATTGTCTATTACTGCGAAAAATAATTTCCAGGTATATATAAATTGTAATATCAAGTTTATCATGATGTAAATTTGTGGCAACATCCTCCAACATAAAGCCATCACACACAATATGATGTGTCATACTAATTTTCACTGTAGAAGTTGTTTTAACAATTAGGAAAAAATCTCCAATAAATAATTGCTTACTTCATGCTTCTCTTGGTACTCTGACATGTCTATACGTATAAAACCCTGAAGAAGAAGAAAAATACCATCTCTTTTTAAAACATCATAAACCTTGGAAAGATCAGACATTATTGTGAAACTTCTACTTATAAAATCTGCTGTACTTGTTGGGACTCAATTTACCTTCTTTACATCTTTATGTAGATACTTGGCCGCTTGCTTGGCTAACTCTGTTTTACCTAGAATAGAGAACAGGGTAGGGATACAGAAGTAATATATATACATGTATTTATATCTCTGTGTGTGCAAGACTTTAAAGTTCCATGACATGCCATGGCAAAGTCTAATGTTGTTAGAATAAGGTTTTTTTTTTAGTCATGTCATGGTGACATTATTGATGACATTGGTGCTATCTATTCAAAAAATGGATAATGGAGAAAAGAACTAGAGGTGAATATTATTAGTAGATGGAAAGTATTTACAGTTAGGATAATGAGAACAAAAACTGTATATCATGTCCAAATATCTGTTGTGCCAAATATTCTGTAAATACTGGTAATATGCAATTATACTCACGGCAGAGTATTCATTTAATATTTGGAGCAAAAATTGGGAACATTTACCATTATTGATTAGATCTGGTGACAGGAGGGAGGATCCAAAATAAGTCAGGATAACCCATTGAAACACAGTTTCATTTGTAGGATTTGTTAGGACTTATCTATTCCTGAGGAGCAAGACTATTGAGAACCTACCTATTACTGAGGAGCATGACTATTGAGGACTCCCTATTCCCAAGGAGTCTAACTATTGAAAACTTACCTATTCCCAAGGAGCCTGACTATTGAGGACTAACCTATTCCCGATGAGCCTGACTACTGAGGACTTACCTATTCCTGAGGAGCCTAACTACTGAGGACTCCCTATTCCCAAGGAGCCCAACTTTTGAGGACTCACCTATTCTAAAGGAGCCTGACTATTGAGGACATATCTATCCCTGAGGAGCCCAATTTTTGAGGAATCACCTTTTCTAGAGGAGCCCAACTTTTGAGGAATCACCTATTCCTGAAGAGGCTGATTATTGAGGACATATCTATTCCTGAGGAGCCTGAAAATTGAGGATTTGCATATTCCCAAGGAGCCTGACAATTGAGGACTCACCTATTCCCAAGGAGCCTGACTACTGAGGACTCACCTATTTCAAAGGAGCCAGTCTTTTGAGGACTCACCTATTCACAAGGAGCCTGACAATTGATATTTTCTCACATCAAGGGTTTTTGATCCCCACCATTGTGAGAAGCGGTGCGGATCAGAAACCCTTGACGTGGGAAGATTGACTATTGAGGACTAACCTATTCCCAAGGAGCCTGACTACTGAGTACTTACCTATTCCTGAGGAGCCCAAGAAGAGGAAGACAAGGGGGTGGTCCTCATCATACCAGCCATTCTCCTTACGCCTAATTGCTACAAAATAAAAGAAATGATTAATAATATATCTACATGTATATTAGGGCTGCCCAATAATATTGGTACTCCATTGTATTGTGGTACAGGAACGAAAAATATCGTATCAAGATACATTTTTTCAATTAATTGATCTGGCTGGAACTTTGTTACAGGCTTGGTGTTTCCCAAATTTTGATTTTTGAATTAAAAAGGGTTAAGGCATTTATAATCATTCCAAACAAGAAAGGAAAGTCAAAGATATGAACACATTTTGGTTTCAGTTCTAAAATGAACATCAAAAAGGTTCATTTATTCTATTTTTTAAAGACTAACAGTGAAAATGAATTATGTTTTTAAATCAAAGTCAATTCCAGTTTATTTTAAAATATCCCAAAATAATGCAATACAAAATTTTCCCCCAATATCCAGCCCTAATGTAAATGTATGAATGTAAAAACAAAAACATAAACGAAACTTTAAGAACATGCAGATGATTTAACATTCTTTGAAGAGAGTCTTAAAGACTGTTCAATCTTTTGATAACCATGCTATATCCAAGGTAAACACAACCCAATGTTAACCTCTTTGACCTCTCACAGACAGAAATTCAGGTGTCAGGCCACTGTCACTTCTGATGCTGTTAGATTTCAGGCTTTCTTGTTTGACCAATAGGAAACAAAATTATTTTAATTGAAGAGAAACTTGCGATGTCTGAATCATGTGGAAAAAGTAAAATTATTTTTAAACTATTAAGAGATATCAAAATAAGTTTATACTAAATGGATCACATTCGCTTAGATTAGAAGTAGCATTTTTAGTCCTGACAAAGAGACCGAAGAAAATAAGTTACATGTTTATTTATTTGTATGAAAATTTGAAGATATGGGTGCTGCATTGATGACGTCTTGAGTAAAAAGACATGTTAAATCTTTTATACTTACATGAACCATAGCTTTGAAAAAATACTAGTATTTCAAAAATATCATAATAGATATAGTACATAATGAGTAAGCAAATTTTTTAAACATGTTTTCTTCTTATTATTGTTGTTTTGACAATATACTGTAAACGTATTACATTAAGCTGTGTACTCTATTTAGTGCTTTTGGCGGAATGCAGCGTCCGCTAAATCAGGTACATCGCTAAATGTCATGCATATATAATTAAGAATAGTCATATTCAGGAATACGCTAATTCAAATCCTCGCCAACTTGTTCAAAAACTATTTTTCGCCAAATATTGTACACGCCAAATGTAATACGTTAACAGTATATACATGTATGTTGCAACAATTAAATCCTTTTCTGAAATTTTCTTATTATTGTTTTGACAATGTATTTGTGGCAACCATTGAATCCTTTTCTGAAATTTGATACACACTGTAAATATCTTATGGTAGTTTTTTATTTTTAACTTGGAAATCATCCAAACCTTACTCTTTGAAAACAAATTATCTCAAAACATATATAATCATAAAATACCATGTAGGAAACTCAAGGAGACAATTTTCGGAATGTCTTAACTGAAAATCAAATTTTTTTGAAAAAAATCAAGGCATGACTTTGATATTGTCTTTTAATTTCTAAACAAAACATTTGGAAGAAAATTATAGAGCTTTTTAATTTTTATTATCAAAATAAAGAAATGACTGGCTGTCCTGATCCTGTATAACTAGTTGTAAGGTAGAAGTGACTGTGTTAATCTCTTAATAATGAAATCTTAAAAAAAAACACAGAAAAGAAATTAGACATCATTGAGATGGTTTCATCTCAAAAGGCTTAATAAACAATATTATGATCTTCACCTCTGCCTTAAAACTTTGCACTTATCCAACTAGAGGTACAGTGAGCAAGATCACAAATAATACCCCAGCTAAGAAAATTTAATAGCTCAAGTAAATGACACACCCTCAGCTATCCTGTCCACTTACCAGCAGCCACTGTGTTGATGGCACCGTCCTGACCGATGATGTGCTCCCTCAGCCTTTGCTCCAAGGGGAACTTCCTCCTCTCCTCTGCAGCCTTTCTCTCCTTCAGCTCTAAAAACTAATTAATGAGACACTGACATTTCTTAAAGTCATAAAATCTATCCAGTAGCTAAGGATGTATAAGAAGAGATTGTCTATCATTAATATCACTAAAATAATCGAATTGTTCCTACTTTTGTTTCTGCTGTTGATAAGACAGTTTTTAATGTCTGGTTTTTAGTGTAGTCAATTGGTTTATGGCCATTAACATTTTCAAGTGTGGGATCTGCACCTATGAAAGAAATTGGTTTATTACCAATATGATATTTACTCAGACATATATCTGGTGATTAAGTAAGGAATGAATTACTCATACCTTGACTTGAAACTCATACACATATTTTTATATATATATATATATATATAATTACCGGTAATAACAGACAATAAATACAACCATACTTGTTCATGACAAAAATTTGTGATCTTGGTGAGAAATTTCTCTAATGCTTTGTAAAAGTGAAAAGAAATATTTGTCTCTAAAAACTTAAGTTTTGTCAAAATGATGAAATTAATAAAGAAAATTTTCTGAATGCACAAACATTAATTACCTGCATCCAGCAGTAGTTTGACAATTGTGAAGTCCTCCATGAGAACAGCATAGTGTAGAGGTGTGCATCCCTTGAAGTTAGCTCTCTGACTCAGCCGGTCATTGAACTCCTCCTCCCTCACCATTAACACTACAGCAGAGTTAAATGAAAGTCAAATAAAACGTGAATTGTATGCAAGTCAAAACCATAATAAATTCCAATATAACAGATGTGTAATTACCACTCATTGGGTCGAATCTTTGTTCCCTCGCAATGGCGAAATACGTAGAATATTCATCTCCAATGTTGGGATCAGCACCCAACCTCAGTAAAAGCTCCAAAAGTCTAAAGAAGAAAACAAAACGAACATAAATATCATACAACCATTTACTGGATCAATATCTTGTAAACCCAAATTAAACTCAGGTTCCCTTGCAAGATAAAGTATATCAATATTTAAGAAGCAAGCCTTGTAAGGGTTTGCTCAATTATAAAAAAATCAAAATTAACACCAGTATGATAAAATTGAAATACCGAGTATCTTGGTTTATTGCAGCAATATGTAGCGCAGTCCATCCCAGCTGATGCCTGCAGTTCACATCAACCCCACCTTTTATGAGTCTTATAAAAAGTAAATGTGAGAATATATGGCAGATGCTGCATATTAATTGTTATAAAAATGTCAGACTTGTGAAGAGCAATAATGTGTATTAATTAATTATATATGTACCTTTCAACTTGTGCATAATCTCTTCTTTTTGCACTAGACAGCAGCTGAGCAGCATCTAAAACACAACTTACATTTACCAGTGGTACATTAACATTAATAAAGATGCCATGATTTCATAACGTTATACTTCAATATATCTGTACATATATGTCATGTGTTCAATAAACAATCTTGATGGTGGTGATGCAATCTTTGCATTATATAACATCATCTTAAATTTTCTGGATAGAAAATATTAACTTTAAATGAAACATTTAATGCATCTTTTTTTTTTACCATTCTTGGATCCGTTATAGCACAAAGCTACGGCGCAAAAAACGACATTCGTTCCAACCACGTGTTTCAGTTTGACTTTGCTTGCAATATATTGTAAAGTCAAACGAAATTTGTTCCAATTGAAGGCTTGTAGGTTATTGCTTCTTTGAATTCCATCTCCTGGTATTTTCACTTTCCTAAATTGTGCTCTATTTCGAGAAACAAAACTTAAATAGTTCCGAAAGAGCTGTCTGCATGTTCTAGAAGCCATCGTAACGTCAGTGGGTCTTCTACTTTCACTTCGAGGTTTTGCGACGACACAGTGTGGATTATTTCGTAAGTTGCAAGACATGCCTAACGATGAAGAAAATGTTGTTTCAGCTGGTTAATATGTGTATGAAACAAACGGTTATTTCATTATAACTCAAAGCGGCAGATGTCGCAAGAAGCAGAACCGTTTTTGGTAATATCAGCTGTTTTGTCTCACTAATCATTGCTAATTGCCTTGTGACAAATTGCCTACACAAACAGTACTGGAGGTATATTTTTTAAAATCTGCTGAACATTACCTATATATTTATGCAATAAAGAATCTTCAATGTTTGAAAATTGGAATTGTTCGATATAATGTTTGCATGTCTGCATGGATACTTAAAAATATGCATATGGAAGTTTTAAAAAAATCATTCTAAATCCTAATATGAAGGGTTTTTTTTTTATGACAGATGAGGCTAGTAATTCTTGACAATTATGACAAAGTCAGTGAGTGGGCCGCTAAGTACATCAGGAGAAGAATCAACGATTTTAAGCCAGGACCAGACAAGTACTTCACTCTGGGTCTACCAACAGGTATAATATTGTATTGTGCCGTAGAAAAAACTGAATTGTGGTGTATTCTTTAAATGCTAGAGAACTCGTACCCAAAAGAAGTTGTACATGAAGAACTTATACTGTACTGCATTGGTTCAAGTTCTTCTGAATCAGTCGAACTAATTAAATTGGCATGCATAGATCATGTGAACAAGACAATATATTGAAGTACAAACTTCTCAGATAAAACACTATACATGCAATACCGGTTAGTATATACCCCATGTAACATTTGATGATTGTCACATAATAGTGATCAGTTATCATTTTGTCTACATGCACACATTGACAAGTTTAAACAAAAACAGGTTTTCAGCAAAAAATATAGTATACTGTTGCTGGTACAATGTACTTACAATGTAATTATGTGTCCTACTCTTTATTTCTGTTTGATTATTCATTATTACAATGTTTACATTAATAATACATGGCTGATGTACATGTATTTTCATTTTTTTTTCCCATTAGGAAGCACACCATTGGGGACGTACAAAAAGCTGATAGAATTTCACAAAGCTGGTGCACTAAGCTTTAAGTATGTCAAGACATTCAACATGGATGAATATGTAGGTCAGTAAAAGCTTCATGGAGTTTATGCTGTTGTTCATATAGAATAGGCTATTGTTCCATGCTTTGAATTCTGATCCACTTGTCTGTATAAGAAAATGATTCACCATTTTGAATTATAGACCTGTATTATCACCCACGTGCATGCAGTCATTGATGGCAACTGGGCATCTTTGCCTGGCATAGGTTTAGAAGGATTCGTTCCTATCTCTGTAGAGGAGAGTAGTGGATTATAAATCCTACGCTAGTGAAGATGGCACCTGGGATTAAAGTGGAAAGAAGTAAATGTTGCTATTGTCCCCAGGTTAACAGGTTAATTGTCCCCAGGTTAACTGTGTGTGTGTGTGTGTGTGAATATATCGGGTCTCAATAGCTCTGTCACTAGAGTGCTGACATAGAATACTAGATGCTGTGGGTTTGATTTCCTGTTGAGACAAATTGACTTTTCACCAACTGTTGCACACTTAAACAGCGTAACGAAAGATCCAAAAGACTGAACAATAACCAGATGGATTAATAGCTAATTATGATTGCAAGAATTTTTGACATGCTTTGACAATTGTTGTAGGCCTTCCCAGAGATCATCCGGAGAGTTATCACTCCTTTATGTGGAACCATTTCTTCAAGCATATTGACATACAGCCAGAAAATGCCAATATTTTGGATGGCAACGCCACAGATGTCAAACAGGAGTGTGAGGATTTTGAAAGAAAAATTACAGAGGCTGGAGGCATCGAGCTGTTTGTAGGCGGTAGGGAATTACAAACAACAATATCTTATATTATATATAACAATAACAAAATATACGGTAACCAAAAATGTTACCTTATCAGACTGCATGTCTCAAAAATCAAAACAAAGAAGAGAGGATCAGATGAAGCATTGCTAGATACCTACAGGTAATCATGTCTGTCATCGGTGATTATTAAAAGATGTAATCCTCTAATAAGTTTTCCTCAGGTTATATCGAGGCCTGCATTAATATACACTTACACAATTGTTTTAATACCAATGATAACCTTTGCACAAGCTTAGTTTTGTTCACCCAAGGTTTTGTCTATTGTAGATAAATTAGTTAATATTTAGCTTATGCTAATGTTTAATATTTTGTTTTATGTAACTCATATTCATGACTGTATGCCGATATGGTAATTGTCAATAGATGAATTGAATTGGATTAAATATCAAGCTCTTAGGAATAACAACGATAGTTCTTGTAATTTTACAATTCTTTGACAATTTTTTAATAACAATTTTAGAATTGACAGTGATTTCATGAACTAAATACAGACCAAAATGTAAATGCATCATGATCAATGATCAGCTCACATCAGCTTACATTGATATAATTATGGTTTTGTTCAGGAATTGGCCCGGACGGTCACATCGCATTCAATGAGCCAGGCTCCAGTCTGGTATCTAGGACCAGGATAAAGACCCTGAACAAGGACACCATTATGGCCAACGCTCGGTTCTTTGATGGTGACCTGTCTAAGGTTCCGCAGCAGGCTCTGACTGTAGGGGTGGGGACGGTGATGGACGCCAGGGAGGTAATTTGATGTCACAGTCAGGTTAAAAATTCACTCTCTTTTACTTTCAATACACTCCATTTTTGACTCTTATTGGAAATGCTAAGTAGAATTACATGCTAGAGCTGTTAAGAAAGGAAAGTTATAATCATGGTAGATAACAATCATCAAGAAGCAAAAAGGAGGAGGGCTGGTCCCACCGCTTTTGGAAAAAAAAATGTACTCTTTTCTTATAGTTATCTATTAAAAAAAATAGTACAAGCCAAATTTGCCCCTCCTCTTTTTGTCTGACCCCATTCACTATTTGTCTCGCCCTTCTGCTTTAAAATACTATGCCACCTGCCTGAACAATCATGGAAGGGTTTTGTATTTTTAAAAGGTGATGATTTTGATTACTGGAGCCCACAAAGCCCTGGCCCTCCACAAGGCCATAGAGGAGGGGGTGTGTCACATGTGGACCGTGTCCGCCTTCCAGCAGCACCCCCAGTCCATCTTCATCTGTGATGAGGATGCCACTCTAGAGCTCAAGGTCAAAACGGTCAGGTACTTCAAGGAGTTGATGTCCCTCCACAATCAGCTGGTGGATGACCCTGTGAAGGACAAGATCAAAGGGGTCAAGGCCAGCTAGGCATCTCACCACACAGAGGGAGGAGAAATCCACAGGGAGGGCCCCAGATAACGACTGCATGTCCACGGGATATGTTGGCTAGTCCTATTTAACTTTCATTGGTGCTTATCACTGGTAGTGCTTTAGATTTATTATTACCGGGTAGTTTATGTTCATAAGTACTGTGTATATGTTTGTTAAATTGTTTAACATGAAAATTATTTTGACTATTGATTTTATAAGCTATATGCCAGAGTCATTTATGAATTACCTCAAATTAAAAACAGCAATATATTTTTCTTGCTATGTTTTGTTTGGAATTTTTCTATTCAAGATTCTTGCCTATCTCAGATCTTGCTACCTGTTCATATTAAGATCTGATTTTCTTACCTCTATTTTGTGTGCATTTTTCAGGCTTTTATAGTTTCCAATTCATTTAATACGGTTTTGTCATCTTATCAGCTGTATCTATTGTAATAAGAATGAACAGGTTGTGTACATTATATAGAGAACCCATACTACTTCATAAGATGTTACCTTCAATTCATGCTGTCTTGTAAGAACTCCATTGCCAGTGCTTTTACCAGTATATAAATATATCTGTGTATAACTTAGAAATAGATCTACTATAATTCAGGGTAAAGAGTCAGTGTATCAATGTGGTAATTTGTCTATCTTCGTAATAGTTATGGGATAATTTAAGATTCTTTTTTTTATAGATACACATGTATTTCCAATTCTAAATTTTTATAACCCCATAAAAGAGAAAAATTCCTTTACATACATGTATGTATGAAAAATTATTCATAGCTTTTTTAAAATGTAATATATTTTGAAATTATAAAATATGACACCCCTCTGTGTAATTATCAAAATTGTGACCAACATTTTTATATAAAAAGGAAATCGTACCACTTGAACTATTACATTCCAATCTCACGAATCTCTGCTCCTTTGTGTAGTTTGATTCTTTGAAAGATTCCAATTATTAAATTGTATGAATGTATCAATAATTTGATAAATTAAAAAATATTCAATTTGATGTTTATTAGACTGCCTTAATCTTCAGACTTGGAGCCCTTGTTATAGTGCATCAATGATTACTACTGTGAATGGAAACAAAACAATTCACTTATTTAAGAGACACGGTATAAAGATTTTCCAGTGTCTTTGTTTGCATTAGCCCTACAAATTACATTTGTAACATATAGTTCAATAATTTCATCAATGACACAAATGAAGTACTGTTGGGGCACTAGCAGGGTTCGCATTAATATACAAAATGAAAGCATAAAAATGTTAATAATTTAATCGTACACTTGCCATAGTATGTCATAAGAAATAATTCTTTGAATATTAAGAGGAGATCAAATCTATCATACAGTCGGACTTCATTGGATTTGATCACGCCCAGACCCTAAAGATTGTCTCATAACAAAAACTGATTCCTCATTCCTTAATTTTAAAATATTCCTCATGATTCTACATATATATTCATACAAGTACACTTTCCGAACATTATCCAAATGTACCGTATATCGTAAGAAATAATTCTTTGAATATTAAGAGGTAATAGAATCTATCATACAGTCGGACTTTATTGGATTTGATCACGCCCAGACCATAGTGATTGTCTAATAATAGACAAGGATTCATTCCTCATTCCTTAATATTCCTCATAATTCTACATATATACTCATACAATCATAGACTTTTTAAATGGATTTTAGTAAAGCTAAGCTTCCTAAGTCACACATTTTGTTTCCGCCAGGAATCATTTGCCTTTCCATACATGCTTTATTGTAATACATGTGTGAGAATGGGAACCAAAGAGTCCAAAGTCTCGCACATATGTACATGTTATAAAGGAAAATTTACTGCACACCACAAAGGCAAGAAAGCCATAAAAAGTAAAACAAACAAAAAGTTCAACAATATAACCATAATTTATTTCAGAGCTCCTTCACTGGAGCAAAAAAATCGTTTACAAGCACAATATATTTGTATTTATCACAGATGAATCAAAAAGCATTCCCATAATATGAAGAAATGACAGACAATGGTTTATCACAATGTATTTTTCAAGAATTCAATGTAAATGAAAAATCAGAGACACAAAAATTTACACCATAAACATTACATGAACCTTCAAAAATTAAAACACTTTTACACACCATTTTGGTTTTAAACTAATAAAAAATGCACAGTTATCTAGAAAAATGCATTATTTGCAGAAAACTTTACTCGTTTCAAAGAAATATTGTGACAATTAAAGCTGCTTGGTCCGATTTTTTTGTAATTACAGTATCAATTTTTTCCCCATACAAATCATTTATCTTAGAAAGTTGTGGACTTTCTCCTATTTACACCAGCAGAATCAGTCTCCTTTCAAAGTTAGAAATATTCAAAGTAAATAAAAATAATTTCTCTTTGGGCAAACGAAAAAACAAACCAAAATGCATCACGGGAATGTTTAGAAAAGGAAACCGCTTGGTTTCGTCCCCCGAATGATTGGGGTTATTCAACCCGCATGCTATGCATCGATTGTAAAGAAAGCAGACTTTGGAAATATTAGCGAACAAAACGTACACATGTTTATTTGTAACTTGTCTGATCATTTCGACCTTTATTTAAAGCGATGACAAAATCGTAATACAACCATACCCGTCTCGTCGTCAGGGGTGAAATTTAACATGAGGCGAAATAACGCGGTACCTTGTTTTGTAAGCAAATTTTGTACGTATTTTTCTTCATTGAAATTTGGCATAAATGACGGGTAAAACTACTGCAATGTCTATCATAATACATATACTATAAGCATAGCCATCGTTTAAAAGCGTGCATAAAATTTGATATAAAATCGGACCAAGCAGCTTTAAGATTGTAAAAACAGGAACATTGATTAAACACAAGAACCGGTCATTCCTAACGAACAACATGTATGTCACTCTGTGACTAATTAAAATATGTTATCAACGAGTTATAAAAGTTGGCCATTATTCCATAAATTGGAAGTTTTAAGGAAAAAAAATGGTTTACAAAAGTAACAACAAAAAAGTCTGAAATCCCCAAATAGAAGAAGTTCACTGACGTTGAAAACTTCTTTTTCTCCTTTCTACAAAAAAATGTCTACTATATTCCTCATAAGAACACGAATTTATGTTTACAAAAGTGATATCACATGTATGCCTCCTTTCAAAAGTATGTAAAACGAGATTAAAATAAAACAGAACTACAATTTATTACTGGTAATTCCATATTTCACTTAGACAGAAAAAATAAATAAATCTGATCAGAGAGTTGTTTCCCCTTCAACCAGATCATTCTTTCATACAAACATCCCAGCAGAGTCACAGAAAATTGTTTTTAACATGATAAAATCCCTCTAGGTGGAGCTTTGTGGGGTGGACTTAAAAGAGGGTGTGGTAGATGGTTTGAAATTTTGATTATTAAAGGCATTTATTGTACATATTTGACTTTTACAGGACGGAATGTTTTGTGTAGTTAAAAAGATTCAGGGATGCAATGATGTTTGTTTTTCTCTGTAAAAACGAATATATGAAGCAGAGATTTACACCCAAAGGGACTTAACTCTAGAAGTCTGGACACAGACACACACATCTAATGAACGGATTCTCATTTCCCATTAATGGATTATGTCTGCTTTGGCACAAAAGTGTTTATAAAATATCCCCTATACAGAGGTGCTGATACATTGTACATGAACTATGTAATAAAGATATGTTAATGAACTCTTACATCCATTCTACATTCTAAATAAGGAATTGTGATCACCAGTTTGCAATAATCCGTTCTATCTTTGGGGGCCCTTTAAATATTTTTGCTGTACATAGTACACATTTTTTTTATAATAAAATACAGATTTAGAAAAAAAAAATTCTATAAATCAGAAGCATAATCAATTAGACACAACAGTTGAATGTTCTCATCTAGTAATGAATTACAAATACAAATATAGACTTCTTTGACAAATAAGTCACCTACAGCTAGTCCTTTTTCATTGAAGTGCACTTGTTTCCAAGAATGTCTAGAAATAAATACTACCAATCCTAATTAAACATTCAACATTTCAGCAGTGACTTAATAGAACAACATTTTCTTTATATTGATTTTACAACACACATTTCTATAGAAGCATGGACGCATACAATGGTTATTAAAAAAGTATTTCAATGTAGCAATTATTTCATAAACCTTTTGAAAATTTAAAATAAACATGAAAAAGAGCAACTTTACATGACAAAAGAGAAACAAGGTTAGAAACAAGACAGCTGGTGGAGGGTTTGAAGCACTAGCTTCAAACAGCAGTGTAAAAACTAGTGGCAGTGAAAACACCACTATAAAGCAGAGAGGAGAACAATCAGATGGTTGTCATATCATGTGTGTAAAGCTTGGAGCTTATAAATAGAGCTACTCTTCTAAACAGGAGGTCCCCATTTGATAACAAACACACAGTTACAGATACGCTACAAATAAACTGTGTTATACTTTACATGTATATCTAAAAAAAAAAGTGGTATTTATAAAAAAAAAAATAGTCAAAAATACATGTCAGGTTTTAGTAAATAAAACTACCAATAGTATACTTTCACTCTGAACATACATCACAGCTAAACAGGCACTCAGCAGATAAATACATCACATACACTCCCACAATTCACACTCTACAAGTCAGCCCAAATGAAAGACAGCGATTGGTCACAATCAGAGACAAAGGTCAAAAGACCTGAATGAGTGAAGTTTTAGAGTGGTTCACATCAATAAAAGAACTTCTCATCAACCATGGCACAAACTCTGACTCTGTGCTCCGTCAGACTTCCTAGGATACCGTCCTCTCCACGTCACCTCAATAAGGGACTCGTTGTGATTGGTTGACGCACTTGTGTATGGGAATTACCAGTTTGACTGGCTCTTGCGCCACTACGCTATCGTTGTTGAAGTCTTGGTAGTGCCGCCGTTACGTATCCTGATATCCGTCTCGGCTGACTGCTGCCCGTTTCTTCGAGCCTCCTGATCTGAGATTATATCCCCTGTGTCCTGAGTATCTACGGAATGAACTGAGTCCCGCCGAGTATGCTGACTTTTCTCCCAGAGCTGAGCTTTGACAATATCATCCGGAAAAACTGTTCTTTGGAATATCCGGATCACAAATCTGAAAATATCAAATTTTATATAAATCCATTGATTATATCATCTGGTTGCATGAAATACAATTCTTCAAGTAACATGTATATCAATAAGTGATGTATGTATGCAATCCTTTTCCTTCAACTTAGTATATGTTCAATATTTCAATTCCTCTTTGAAAGGATGAAATGAGGATAACTTAGATTAACGGTAGTTAGTGAGTATTCAGCATTCATCAATTTGGTCATAACTATAAGTTGTAAATTCTTCTGTAAAATGCAGCCCTGGATAGCAATGAGTAGTCAATGTTCTTACATGGGTAGCAGGTAGCAGGAAGAGGAAGATCTTCTTACCTGGTTAGCAGTGAGAGGATGAAATTCTTACCTGGTTAGCAGTGAGAGGATGAAATTCTTACCTGGGTAGCTGTGAGAGGATGAAATTCTTACCTGGGTAGCAGTGAGAGGATGAAATTCTTACCTGGGTAGCAGTGAGAGGATGAAATTCTTACCTGGGTAGCCGTGAAAGGATGATATTCTTACCTGGGTAGCAGTGAGAGGATGATATTCTTACCTGGGGAGGAGGGAGAGGACTGTGATGATGACCACGGTGATGACATGGATCGGTTTGACGAGGGTGTTCTGCATCACCCAATACGGGTTGGCTGGGTGATCAAAGGTGAACCAGATAGCATGACAGACGATGGCAAAGAGCCAGAAAAACACAAAGCTCAGGATCATGGTCAGCCACTGTGGCCAAATCTGTAAACAGAGACAGAAAACATGTAAGCAATGGAGGTCTATAAACATGGCAAACTCATGTAAACAATGGAGGTTTATAAACACGGCAAACTCATGTAAACAATGGAGGTTTATAAACATGGCAAACTCATGTAAACTCATGTAAACAATGGAGGTCTATAAACACGGCAAACTCATGTAAACTTTGTCAACACAAAAACACATAAAAAACACAAAATAGCATCCAAATTTCATTTCTAATAGTGAAAAAAGAGAAAATCTAATTCAATTAGTTGTTTTTTTATTCTCTTAAATAAAAAAATTAAATAAGTTTATATCTAATTTTCTTAAATAAATACATTATGTATATGCTACTACGGTTTTAGAGATAATTCGGACTGCCTTCAAGGCGACCGCGATATGCGTGACATACCCAGGAGTAAGTGTCTATGGCGCCCGTGAAGAGGATGATAAGGATGAGTGCCACCATTTGAGTAGTACCAAACTCCCAGATCCCCACCTGCTCTGACTCATAGGCCTACAATACAACACCAAAACTATAGTAACCATGACGTAATTGTTGTCACATTGCATATAGGAATGGAAAACATGTTACCAATAACTTTGATCCATTATCTTGTCATTTCAATCTCTGTTGCTTCAGATTGCCAAGTTTATGCAGCATATGATTGCTGCACAGTGGTTATCATTTCTATTCAGTGGGAATTTTATTTACTATGAATAGTATTTGTACTGTCATGATCAGCTTAGAACAGAGGATTCATAGTGAATAGAATGTGATAGTGTATAGAATGTATTAGTGTATAGAATGTGATAGTATATAGAATCTGATAGTGGATAGAATGTGATAGTGTATTAGTGTATAGAATGTGATAGTGTATAGAATGTATAAGTGTATAGAATGTGATAGTGTATTAGTGTATAGAATGTGATAGTGTATAGAATGTGATAGTGTATAGAATGTGATAGTGTATAGAATGTGATAGTGTATAGAATGTGATAGTGTATAGAATGAGATAGTGTATAAAATGTGATAGTGTATAGAATGTGATAGTGTATAAAATGTGATAGTGTTTAAGTGGATAGAATGTGATAGTGTATTAGTGTATAGAATGTGATAGTGTGTAGAATGTATAAGTGTATAGAATGTGATAGTATATAGAATCTGATAGTGGATAGAATGTGATAGTGTATTAGTGTATAGAATGTGATAGTGTGTAGAATGTATAAGTGTATAGAATGTGATAGTATATAGAATCTGATAGTGGATATAATGCGATAGTGTATAGAATGTATTAGTGTATAGAATGTGATAGTATATAGAATCTGATAGTGGATAGAATGTGATAGAGTATTAGTGTATAGAATGTGATAGTGTATAGAATGTGATAGTGTATAGAATGTGATAGTGTATAAAATGTGATAGTGGATAGAATGTGATAGTGTATAGAATGTGATAGTGTATAGAATCTGATAGTGGATATAATGCGATAGTGTATAGAATGTATTAGTGTATAGAATGTGATAGTATATAGAATCTGATAGTGGATAGAATGTGATAGAGTATTAGTGTATAGAATGTGATAGTGTATAGAATGTGATAGAATGTGATAGTGTGGTAGTGTATAGAATGAGATAGTGTATAGAATGCATTAGTGTATAGAATGTGATAGTGTATAGAAGATGATAGTGTATAGAATGTGATAGTGTTTAAGTGGATAGAATGTGATAGTGTATTAGTGAATATAATGTGATAGTGTATAGAATGTGATAGTGTATAGAATGGCATAGTGTATAGAATGTGATAGTGGATAGAATGTGATAGTGGATAGAATGTGATAGTGTATTAGTGTATAGAATGTGATAGTGGATAGAATATTATAGTGTATTAGTGAATAGAATGTGATAGCGGATTGGTACAATGTATGAAGTCTTTCATAGTGTGTAGGTACAGTGTACTGTAAAAGTGGTTATCTACCCTGGTGGTTTAGTACACGTTTCTATGGTCAAACAATATGCGTGGGTTTTAATTACACGGATGCATGTTTTAGCACTCTAAAGTTTCTTAGTTTTTTACCATACGCACAGGGGTATTTTCTGTGTTTTTAAGCTAACTGTGCAACTAGTGTAAATTCCCCCCATGCATAAATAACCATAACCACTTTCACAGTATACAGAAAGGCCAGAGAATACAGTACAGAGCATATACTTACAAAATGAGCCACCCAGTAGAGTATGACGCTCTGATAAATGGAGTCCAGGAGGGCAATGAAAAAACTAAAACGAGTATATTGCTACAAAAGAAAAACAATCTCATTATAAGCAAATTAAATCATCTTTGTCATACATTAGGCAAATAATAAATGTTTTTTTAAAAAAGCAATTTTAAGAGATATTAAAGCAAATTTTCTTTAGAAGCTGATATTTTCTCATGCAGCAATACGTTTACTTTGATGGAAATTGACATGCAGTTTTAAATATTCATAGAACATTGCAGTATAAACAGTTAATTTGTCAATGCAACAATTCATATTACCAAGTTCAATGCATAAGTAAGCATACATGTTTTATCCAGTATACAGAACAACTAGCAACTCAGTTAGCTATTTAATGCCTACATATTTCATACATGTACTTTGTAAATAGCAATCTACTTCAGGTCACATTTTAAAAATTGTTTGTTTGCGTTCTCCTGACTCACTGTTAAACTTTCTGTTGAAAGTTTTTATTTTCAAAGCAACAAAAACATTTAATTAAGAATCTATCTTCATAAACTGGCTTTTAAAATATAACAAATTATAGTCAGATACAAGTACATGTAGTAAATAAAAGTATCTGAGCCAGGGACTTTTTCTTTATTCTGTCAAGAAAGCGCAAACAAAAATCTTTCAAAAGTGGCCTCAGTCACTTCGAAGCACAATTTTCATGTTTTTAGACATTAGCAATGTTACCCACAAAGGTACACAGGTTTCATGGTTATTGCCCTTTTACCAGAGGTGCCAGAGCAGAAAATTGGTGCATCTGACTCTCATGTCAGGAGTTAGACTTATATTTAATTTTTAATGCTTTTTCCTTGATGCAGTACAAACTCCCTTCCCTTGGACATATTTGCTTGATAATGAAGCCATATGCAGTTCAAACTAAAATTCTTCTCTATACTTTCTGATGTCAAAACTTGACTGGTGCTTGCCATTTAATTCATTCAATACAGTGTCTTATGTTCAATATTTCCTCAGCATTTTTTTTCTTTCATACAAAAAAATCTATGTGATGAAGCTGCACAAAAAAGCATTCTACATGTATGTGTGCAAACTCGTTGAAATTGAAACTCAGAAAACAAACATGTTTTATAACTTCTTTTTCTTTTCCAATAAATAGTTGAGTATTTGGTTAAATAATTTTAAAGATGCAGCACGATTACACACGAACAAAGGTAAAATTTAAGAAACCAGTTAATGTGTTACTTTTGTTACAGACTGTATACTCAGAAGATGTTACTTTTGTTACAAACTGTATACTCAGAAGACATACATATTTCTGAACAGCTGTATTGTTCAAACTGCTACATGCTCTTGCCTGCTAAGCCATAGGTTGTAAGTAAAGGGAGATTTTAAATAGGTTTTTTTTAAATTGGGGATTGCATAAATATAAACCTTACAGTGGTTTCTCTTTTTTCCCTTGACTACAGTAAGCATAGTACCTGACCCACATACCCTAGCATTTAATGCTGTACAATACTAAGCCCCAATCCAGCACACATAATATTGATAATACTGTCCTCAGGTCTACCAGCTAGCATTTCAAGATTCTGAATGCATGACATACTCAATACTATAAAACTGGCAAAGTTAAACCTGTATGGCAATATCATGCAGATATTTTAACATCTGATTTGACTAGAGGTGTAACGATATGGCCATATATTGATCGTATTGATCGTGAAGGCCCACAATATGTGTAACATATTGTCACATGTATCGTAAAGTTAGATATAATTTGTTCATTTTGTTCTAATCAATTGAATTTTCATCTCTACAGTTTGTTGATTGATTATGTAAATAGTTGACATATTTTCTTCATGCAATACTATTTCTTATAGAGGTAGGCAACATAGATACCAGTTTATTTATATTTGACATTTATCTCATGATACATGATGTATTGCATTTATATATTGTGATACATATTGTATCATTGGATAGTTGGCGATACCCAAGCCTAGATTTAACCCTGTAATGTGACTTTACTTTAAACTTTCTGGCCGAGGCCAAGAAATGTATTATATTGTGTAATCTTGTGGTGAAGGACTGACCCTGTCTTGGGAAAAACAGGTGATAAATACCCTTCAAACTACATTTAAACTGAACAAATGCAGATACAGGATATGTGAATGCTTCGATACGGCCATGTTATACAATGAGGGGCCATACAGACATTCTACATTCCACACAGAATTACACTCCAAACACTCCCAGAAGAAATGGCTACTGCAGGCAAGAGATTACCACCATGTTACCTTGTCCTCAATCCCCATTTTATAAACTTCTGGGAAGCGCAACAGTGTCTCGGGCATTAGGTCTTTGTCAAATATACCATTAACAACCGGCGGAAAAGCCGTGAATAAAACATGGATAAACAGCAGAAAGAGGCTGTTGAATTGTAGCGAGCCCGAGTATCCACTGTACAGCTGGAACCAGAGCATGGTAAATTCTATCCCCTAAAATCAATCATGAAATGCTGGTATTAATTGACAGTGAAATAAAAAGAAAAACAGTGCAGTAATTACCGTGTCATGAATGCCCATTTTGTAGATATGGGGGAATTTAAGGAGGGTTTCTGACGACAAGTCTTTGTCTAAGACTCCATTCACCAGCGGAGGGAACGCACAGAAGACAACATGAGTGAGCATGGTATAAAGACTGTCAAATTGCATCGATCCCGAGTAGGCACTGTATATCTGGTACCAAAACATGACTAACACACTGATCTAGAAACAGACGAGATGAGATTAGGATCTACAGCATAAGACTCGAGTTAACCCCACTAAGGTCAGGTCATGGTCACAATATCACAAAATGACAAAACATCTTAATGCATCAACAAAAAAATACCTTATGAATTCCTTTTTTTGATACAAAATCATATGTTTATCATTTTCAGAAGCAAAAGAAAGAAAGTTGAGAGTTACTGTCATTTTATTTGACCATGTAATCCTTTCATCAATCAAAGGGGGATAACTCTAGCCTATCACACTACTAGAAAGGATGATGATTAATATAATGCAATTCATTCATTGTAGTAACATGTATGGGTTAAATATGTTCATCAAATTAGTCTTAAAAAACATTCAGAAACATCTTTCAAACAATCTCATTAATCGCCAAAACAATCATCAAGCACAACACTTACAAACATTTTTTAATCGATTGAATTTACTCAAAAACTCCAAACCACAGTACTATCTACTGTAGCTATATAAACTTTTCACAAGGTTCTCGAAACAGAATTTGAGTTAGGAAGTTAACCACCACAAGAAGCCGACTTTATCTGGCATGGATTGGATAGCAATGGATTCAACAGAGTATAGAGTCTAATGATAGCTCCTTTGTTTGTTGATGAATTTATAAACTAGATCATGTTATATCACTACAGTATACGACAGAGATGCATAAAAGTGTATTTAATTAGGATTATTTGTAACATTCAAATCAAGATTTCAATGAAACATGACAGCTTGCATACATTTACAATAATTGATTACTTTTGTCTCCAAGTCACTCAAGAATAAAGATAAGGCATGCATATGGCATGCTTTGATACATTAGCTGTTGAGTGTATACACAGTTATACTGATGATCAGAATGTTAGAAATGAATGTCTGTGCTCTACTCTCAATAAATTTCTGTTTCTTTGAAAAGTTAAATTTGTGTCACTTTTTCTTTCATTTGAACTTTTATAAAATAGAAGTTAAAACATAAAAAAATTCATATGACAAATGGAGAAAAATAAATAAAAAATAAAACTACTGCATTTAAACCAAGAATAATTTTTCAGAAAATCAGATTAAATCTTGGTTTAAAAATGATACATCAAGAAAAGAAATGGATGACGTACCAAACTCTTGTAAAACATGAAAGAGGAGAATCGGGCGAGGCGGCAGTAGCACCAGTGTCCATGCACCAATAGGAGGCGCTGTAGAAACATGAAGCGCGAGATGGCAAAGTCCGAAGCCATCACCGCCTGCATCCCTTCCTGTCCGGAGATTCCGATGCCAATGTCGGCCACCTGGATCATACTGACATCGTTCGCCCCGTCACCTGTGAAAGATGCAAGATAATGTTAGGTTACTATCACGAATGACATGTATTAGCCTCACTAGCATGTGGTCACTTTAAAAGACCCAATCTATTATGGGACATGTATATTCTGTCCAGATGAACTGAAAGAGTACAAACCTATGGCTAATGTTAATTTATTCAACTTGTCTCTAACCAACTTGACCACAGATCCCTGGAAATAAATGAAAAATTAATTTATATATCAACTATAGATGTTCAGAAAAATGAAAAAGTTGCCAGTATTTTATTCTATATCAAGACAATGACTTTGTGAAGTCCATTTTGGCACTACAGTATTTTACATTCCAAATGCTAATTCACCTGAATTTTGATTAATTTACATTGATTTCCTTTTGTTTGTTCTTTTGATATAAAAAATAAACATTACCTCTACTAATGAATATTGCATTAATGAGGGGTAATACAGGGAGTAACAATGGTCTCACCTTTTGTATGGGGGTTGACCTACAGCACACAACAGAGGTACACTTTTGAGCCAGCTTTAGGAAAGTGTCCTCAAGCTTATCAGCAAGGGCATAAGCTAGGGTACGGCCGTCAATCACCAGGGTGTATTCCTGTTTCCTCCCCAAGGGTGAGGACTCGGTAGGCCCTGACGTGTCACGCTCTATTTGCTGCAAGTGATGCTCCAGGAGGTCTTTGGTACAAGTCTACAGAGAAACAAAAAACCATCATGACCAGTACCTCATTTACATGTTGATAAGAAACCTTGAAAAATTCAGACTTAAACTTTAAAAACATATATTGAAAAATTAAAACTTTGACTTATATATATGTAATATTATAACTTTCTATAATAGATAAACACTTGTACATTACAGTAGAAACTGTCTGTTTGTGAGGATTTCACTCACCAGATCATTGGCATTGATAATGAGGACCTGGTCCTTCTGACCAATCAGTTTCGAGGAATAGGCAACCTGAATAGCTGTCTCCTACAAAGTCAAAATCACAGATCAATAGTAAAGAAACATGATTCGATGTATCAATAATCTCTCTGATTTGCCCCTCCCCTGGACCCTGACCCCCGTCTGTACCTGCTTGTCTCCGGTGAGCACCCACACTTTGATGCCTGCTTTCCTGAGTTTGTCAATGGTTTCAGGTACTCCCTCCTGTAGTTTGTCCTCTATACCTGTGGCACCTGTGAACAAAGCATTCAAACCTCATATGAAATTCTGTAAATACATCTTACACACCATCATACTCTGAGAAAGATGTTTGGCAATTACTGTGGAATCATTATAATTCGTGGTGGCTCAATTTTCGTGGTATTCAAGGGTCCACTGAAACTGTAAACTGATGCATCCACGAAATTACAGTCCCACGAATAAGCAAAAACCCCACAACCCACGAATATTGGCCCCCCTGAAATTATATATGATTCCACAGTACATTTTAAAGTATTTCATGTACATTAAGACAATTTTTGACCCTAATCCTATGTCTTTTCAATGTTTCATGCACTAAATGACAGCTGTATGGCCTTTCATGACCTACCTAACAGATCCAGGTCCTTTTCTATCTCGCACGAGACCTGCAGTATCTTCTCTTCTCTGTCCTCCATGGCGGCTGAGGCCTCGTTAAATCGGACCTTCCACTCCTCGTATTCCACCCGAGTTAGTACCTATTGTAAATAAAAACAGTTACCTTATGTGTTACTTTAATGCCCTTCAAAATCTGTATTGTTATCCTCATTCATTTAATAAAAAAAACAATTATGAAGCTCAAGCATTCCTTAAAAAAGATTTTCACGCCCAATGTTTTTTTTTTAAAGTTATATTTAAATACTTTAAAATGTACAAATGTATTTAGTAATTAACATAGTAAATACTTAGGTAATTTGCTTGTTATTTCTAAAAGTTCTCGGATTAATGTAATTACTGGTACATTACATCGTTCATTGTGCTGGCCTGTTGTTACCTTTTTAGCCATACAAAGCGTACGTAGACCTTGCATTGCATAATTCAGAATGTGTTTCTCTGTTTCCTTGACCATTCTGTGTAAATCTTTGTCCTCTGTAACACAAACAAATCAGAAACATTGACATCTAACCCAACAATCATCATGATTAGGTATCACATGTACATACATTGTACAAACAATTGAAAATCAATGCAAGGTATTAATTCAACCTGTAACAAGAGGTGTTTGTGAAACACTTCATGCCCCCCCTCCCCCCTCGGAGACCTCTGCGAAGAAAATGACCGGAAATTGCAAAGAATTGGAATTGTTCTATGTCCAAGGGGCATAACTCTGTCAAAAATTGCTTAAGCATACCCAAAATCAAACTTGACCTAGATTTTCTAATAATAAAACACTGCAGTGTCTGCCCTCTTGGTAAACATGACCCCCATAGTGCCTACCCTTGAACTTTTTGTGTAGTACTCCGAGCACTGCAGTATCTGCCCCCTTGGTAAACATGACCCCCATAGTACCTACCCTTGAACTTTCTGTGTAGTACCCCCAGCACTGCGGTGTCTGCCCCCTTGGTAAACATGACCAATTCCTTGTTGTTGGGGTTCCTGGTGATCACAGACATCCTCTTCCTTGTCGAGTCGAACTGTAAGACCTCCAGGACCTCAAACTCTACCTCACCCTCACCTATTGAAATGTCAACAGGTGCAAACTTCAGAAAACATGTTACAGCAAACAAAGTCATAATGTACATGGTATATAGATTTAGTATATTTTTTCTGATGGTTAAACAATTTTTGTTGTTGATATTTTCTTTTAGCATATATTCAAATATTGGTTATATTTTATAACATCACTAAAAAATTGATAAAAAAAAACAAATCCAAAAATCTTATTCTTATGAACATCTACAGAATACTTTGCACATTTCTGAATAAAAATTGGTGTTAGCAAGTGCTCTCAATAGTTTAATTCCTTCCTTGTTAAAATCAATCAGTTTGGTAGAAGTGTGCTGTACTTAAACAAGTCATTCCGACTGGCTTTCCTTATTGTAAAAATCAATAAATTGATAGCAAGTATAAGCTAAATTAATTAATAAAAAAAATTTGATAAAGACTTAGTTTTCAGCAACAAATATAAAACCTGTAAGTCCTCTCCATAATTTTGACTTACCCGGCAGCCAGACGCGAACTTTCTCTATGCTGCGTTTCACAAGGCGACATCCGTAGGTACACGCTGCTCTCACTAAAGCTAACTCGTCTGGACTCTCTGCCTCGTAGCGAGACTGCTGCGAGCCGTCTGAGATGTACGAGGACCCTGCTATACTGCCCTCTGATGGTGTACTGATCCCAAAATCACGGTTTCTCTCAAAGTCGTAGGAACTCGAAAAAGTTATTGGAGGGACATTCCCAATGTTTGCGTGACCATTGGATCTTTTCCCTGTTGGGGGTGTCCCGATGTCACGGGGGTTCAGAGGAGGTAGAACTCCCTTCCGTGTCACTGGGGTGTCTGGGAGATTTATCAAAGGAGGTTTTTTCTGTGGAGGATCTCCTGTCCGACTTAATTTATCCAGGTCATCTTGTGACCTGTTTTTGCCTTTGTAATTCCCTTCCAGAATTGACCCACTATCATCCATCTGCAATGTAGTTTCTTAATCAGCATCATGTTTTGTAGCAATGAGGCAAATACATAAAAATCTCTATAGAGTTTCTTTTTATCAGTCTCCCCCAAAGAAATTAATCCATCAAATAAATGTTTATTTTAGATTCTAATCTAAATTTCTTGAAGTTCATATATTCCACCAATATTAAAATATTAACCAAATATTGGCTTAAAATATTTTAACAATCTTCTTGAAAAAAAAATCCCTCAATTACATGGACGTAAATGAAACTAAAATAAATATTCACTCAATTTTGACATATCAATCAAAAGCAACCAAGAAAAAAACTTGGGGAAAAATAACAATTTGGTCATTCAGGATCCTGGGCCCTGATGACAGTATGCAGGTCACTTACCAAATCTTCGTGAGCATGATGTGTGACAACCACAGTGTTACAGATAGCCATTAACAAGAAAAACTCTTGAATTCTCTGAGAGTTTGGGGAGCTAGTGTCAGGGAGATCCAAGTTCACACTGTTAAGACTCCTGAGACACATCCGTGAGATTTCTCGCTCCAGACCTGGTTCAAGTTTTAGGTTCTCCATGACCTGGTGAGAGAGAGAGAAGGCTGTGGAGTCAAGGACAGTGCGAGTCATGACTTACCGTGTCCACATGACGGTTTGTGACTATGACGGTATTACACATGACGATATTCAGGAAGAATTCCTGCACGGTTTTGGAGTGATTACGCGCGGCTCCAGATACATGCAGGCCCCAGCGACTAGTGAGAGCATTTGTAATACCAGGCTCAAGATGAATATCCATTGCTTGTATCTACATGATAACAAACAAGGCATGCAGCTTATTATCTATCCTGTCTTATCTTACAATTAGAAATTATTGATTTAAAATTATCAAACTTTCCTACACTTTCATTTATATAAAGTCTTACGTTTTTATTAATTCCACTTTTTTTCAGGTAGCATTTAATTGCTCATATCTTAAATTAATATGGGGTTTATCAAAATTTTAAAAAAAAAATATTAGAATTCACTTCTTATTACACTTATAAAAAACAAATTAGATAAAATTTATATGAATTATAGTTTAACATGTTACAACACCAAAACAAAGCAGCAAGGAAGCAGTTGTTGATAAGATTCTTTGTACATGTCCTATAATAAGCAAAAAAAGTAAGACTGAAAAATAATCTGTAGTGATCCGATCTAAATGTCATTAGTCTTGATTAACTGTGGGCTTAAAGCATGCATGCTGTAACCAATAAAATTAACTGAAAAAGTGCTAAGTACTGAAAATTTCATCTTCCATTCTTTGCATATTCCTTGAATGTCACTCCAAGATGTCAGTTAGATGCCATCAAATAATAAAACGCTTGCTGACAAAGCCTGGTGTAAAAGCATAGTCACAAACCTCAAAAGACACTGGTAATCATGGTTAATCACAAAATTCAATCAAATGAAACAACTCAAAACCAAAAATAAGATATTAATAGGTCAGTCCATATCCAGCAGTGTGCTGTATGGTGATGGTCACCCCACCCACTTACCGAGCTGGTCCGGCTGATGTTGGCCAGCGAGTAACGGCTGCCCGTGTCACTGAAGTCATCCTCGTCGTACTCTGTGTCAAAACATATCAAAGTCTGTGTTAAAATGTATCAAAGTCTGTGTTAAAACGTATCAAAGTCTGTGTTAAAACATATCAAAGTCTGTGTTAAAACCTATCAAAGTCTTCATCAAAATACATATGCTTCTTATTAAAACTTTTCAAAATGTCTTTTCATAAACCAATACGAAATCAAAGAGAAAATTTGATTCAAAGCTAACATGAATGAAAATGTAATTATGAGTTTTGTTTTTATCAAAAGATTCAATTTCTAAAATAGATGTTGATAAAATCATTCAAGATAAATCAGAATATATTTGAATTCATAATAATGATTGCTTACTTTTTACAGGATTTTAAATAAAATAAAATGAGAAAATTGTTACCGGTAATTTCTTGCAAAATACCAATAAAGCCATAAAATACGGGAAAGAATATACCTGGTATCAAATCAATATGACCTATGACCCACCTGGAGTGTGGGGGTAGTCCGTTCCCCCGATGGTACACGTCTTGAACTCCATCTGGTTCTCTGTCAGCGTGCCGGTTTTGTCGGAGAATATGTACTCGATCTGACCCAGGTCCTCTGTGATGTTGAGGGCCCGGCATTCTATCCGCTTGTCAATTGGTTCGTAGTAGAGCTCAATGTCATTGTTTATAAAGTACACCTGACCTAGTTTGACAATTTCCACGGAAACATACAGTGGAAGGGGTATCACAGTCTACAACCAAGGCAGGTATACTGGTCAGGAATCTTAGTCATACCAAATGCTTTATGATACATTCATTATTGTACCGGTAGCCATTTACAGCACAAAATGAAAAGTTAAATAAATCTTTTACCATACACATCAATAACCTCTTTTAATAATTTAAAATTTGATAGCTATTTGATGCTAATTCATGCATTAGAAGTCACATTTTTGTACAAATTTTTGTATAAAATGATTGATAAAGCTCTATTCACTACATTACAATGCATGGTTCATTAACTTGAGGTTAATGAAGTCATATATTTTGATACACACTGTTGAGAATGATTGATCACACTAAGCTTTGTTCATTATATTTCCAATGAAATAAAAACTGACCTGTACCAGACTTTAATAATGTAAAATCTGTTAAAGTGTTTAAAATTATAGCTTGATAATCATATTAAAATTTTTGAAACTCCAAAGAAGCAATTTTGGTGTATAAACTTTATGTTCAAATTTCAATGATAGGTAATAAAACACAGATTACCTGGAATATAATGATATAGGTAAAGAAGACCACAAAAGCCTGGAAGTACGGATTGTACCACTCCAAACTCTCAAAGGGGATGAACAGGACCACTGTACTGTCCTCAAAGTTAGACAGCCATATCCCACTGGCTGAAAGAAGCAAGCACAGTGACAGACATAAACACATTTGTCTACAATGCATTACATTATTCTCAAAGAAATTTACAGTAGTTTGATAATATATTATGTTTTATTAGATATTGATCTAAACAAATAAAATAAAATAAAGCCAAATTGTAAAATTATTTTCACTTTATTTTCAGCTTTTATATTCGGCACATGTATGTTTCAAATGAAATACAACAGCTGCCTTACCAATGGCGCAGAACAGACACAGGAACAGCAGAAGGATGACACAGTAGATGACGTCACGATTAATGCGGCGCTCCAGCTTACTCCGTTTGTACCGAGGATTACGGTTGTTCAACATAGCTTTGGTTTCATGCCCTAAATAACAATTTCAATTTTTCACTATGTGTTTTCCTTAATGCAATGACCTACAAGTCCATGTACTTAAATAATTCACCATGCAGGGACTAAATCTATAAAGTATCGGTACTGTTGTTTTGGAGAAGCAAAGTTGAAACATTAAAAGGAAAGTCATTTTCACAAAATTTGTACAGAAACTGATACCTATACACCGTTTTATGATAATCAGTAATACATATGAATGTAAATTACAGTAATGTACCATGCTTAACGTAGCTAATCAAAAGATTTGAGTTGTTTATACTTCAGAATAAATGGCACACCTATACTATTGACCTCCACATGAAACAAAGAATTATCTGTTTAGGTTTTTAATTGTGTGAATGCATGTTTTTTGAAGGGATTCCTATATAGCTATTTCATTCCTTTATGTCAATTTCCTTTAAAATGATAAGAAATCTCTTGCTTTTGTTGGTTTTAGAAAAAAGAATCCTCATCAGACTGAATCAATAGATTAAGACCATCACCAATGGGTGTGAATGACTGACCTGCGTACAATACAATCCCCTCCACAAAGTCTGTGTTTTTAATGGTACAGCCCCTCAGTAACAGATTGTCCTTATTTAGAGATACCTTCTCTCCAGTTTCCAATTTTCTATCATAAAAAAATATCATTACATAATTTCTTCAATTTCAACTGGTAAATTTGGTGTACATTCAAGCAGACGTTTTCATAAATGCATACTAATGAAATAAATTTTTTAAATCATAAAACAATTTCAAAATGTAGGAATATGCATTCTTGCTGTTACTCTTGAAAAGGAATTTGTTAACCTCAAAGACTAAGCATAGTACATACATGTAACCATTGAACTTGTAGATTTCAGCATTCGGCAGTTCACACTCGACACTGTACTTAAATTTGCTCACAGCAAACTTACTCTGAAATAAAATTCATTTACATCAGTAATACAATCTTAAAAGTTTTAATATCCATCATATCCATGGCAACATTCACCTGTAAACTGTAAATATATAAAGAAACTGTAGTTTATTTGTATTTGAAATTAATTAATTAAATCCTTTAAATAGAATACATCATGTTACTGCCATGTGCTCTCTCTCTCTCTCTCTCTCTCTCTCTCTCTCTCTCTCTCTCTCTCTCTCTCTCTCTCTCTCTCTCTTTCTCTCTCTCTTTCTCTCTCTCTCTCAAAATATCTTGATATCTTTAGAGATTTCAAGTCTGTTAATAACAAATGCACCTATTCTTTTCCTATTCTGAGACAAGATAATATTTTGAGGTTTATTTGAGCAGACAGGTGATAATTTCCTGAACTGCGTAGCTTTTTTTGTCATGTCCTATTTACACACCTTATATTCACGCGCTACCAAGATTTCACCCAAATTATAAGTGTGATGAAACTATATGAATGATAAACCACAACATGCCGTAACTGGCCCCTTAGTGGGGTTATCTTATCTGCTGAAAGACGATCAAGTTGTAAACTGAGAATAAAATCTGAACTGTCGTTGTAAAAAGGAAGTGAAGTAAAAACTAAACTAAATCTCAATAATGTAAATAAATTGAAAATAAAGATACAGAGTGATAACACAGTGTAACTGTATTGAAGAGTGTAACTAATCTATGGAGTATCATTATATGGTTGACATTGAAAATTTAAAAAGCCTTGGGCTGTAGGTTATAAAATCATCATGTGATCATTGCACCATGACAAGAGGGTGTGGAAGCTCATGAAAATTTAGATGACAACCATGCAGTCCATTCAATATTGTGTGTGTTTGGTTCTAAGGGAGCTCTGGTTGGAGGCTTGGAGCTCAAGCTCAGATCTGCATACAGAATGCAATATGGTGGTGATCCAAACTAACAGAATAACAGCAAAGAAGTTCAAGAAGAGAACGAAAACAATAAAAGAGGAAAAAGGAAACCAAGATGGAAATTCCAGATATCAGTAGATGGTCATATCTGTTTTCTGCTGAGGTTTCCTCATGCATTAATTAATATAAATTAAACAGTGTTGTGTCCTCATGAATCAATGAAGGTGGTATGGGGCATCATCATATTGAGATGTACTTCCAATCGAAATAAACAATAAAATCAAGTATAATTTCATAAATTTTTTCTTTCCGAAAATTGTTACCTAACAGCATAACACAATTGGTTACAGCGTAAATATGCATGAATCTGAAAGACATGAATTTGAATCCCCCTGGGGCTTTTACAATTTTTACCTTTCCCAAAATTTTTAAAACATTTTTTTAGGTCAAATATTGTAAAAAATTTTATATTGTAAAATTTTAAAATTTTAATTGATCTAAACCAGTGAAGGTATTTTGATTTATAATTTACTTTTATCCACATTAATATTGACATTAGTGTCCTATGCCACAGAAAATCATGCACTGGATTATCTAAGTGGTGGTTGGAAAACTGGATAGCTAACCATAATACAAAGTTATATGCAGATAGAAATTCCACATTGTTGAAACTGATTTTAATCAAGAAGTGTCATTTCTATTTTACGTTTGAGACCAACCGAGGTGAAACAATCTGGGCTAATGGAACAAGGCATCAATGACACCTCTTTATCAAATGATTCATCTTCACAATGTTATACTCAATATAAACAACCTCCTACAGTACCAGATTAGTACAATTTACATAGCTGCAGTAACTTTAATTCAGCTGACTATTAAGTGCATTATCCTTTAACTTTGTAATATGTCACATCAGCGATGTCCTTAGTTAAGTGCAGAAAGTTTATCATTAAAGTAACAAAGTTCCATAGAAAATAGTATTCCTTAAATTTCCTCCTATTTCTGAGTCCTAACTAGTCTGTATATAAAGACTTGTTAAGTTTTGAAAAACTGTTCCCAATGGCATTGCTGATGGTGGTATTGAACACCTCAATATTGTGATGTACTTCGAAATAATCAATCAAATTAAGTTTAACTTCATATAATTGTTTACCTCTGATTTGTTACCTAACAGCATAACGTAATGGGTTTCAGGCTTTCAGCGATAGCTACGGATCTGTAAGTCATGAGTTTTGAATCCTTCTAAGCCTTTCATATTTTTTTCCTTTTCAAAAATTTTCTAAACATATATTATGGTCATATATTGTAAAATTTGAAAATTCAAAAACAGTGGAAGTATTTTGATAATAATGTACTTTTATCCACATAAATATTGACAGGTGTATCATACCATCTTAAATGCTTTAGGTGTTGTCTTTGGTTGGACAAAGATTTATGAACATTGAATAAGGACCATGCAGTCACCACACCCCAAAAATCGATACCGGGACCTTTAATGGCTTTATCACAGAATCAAGATTACATTGCAGGTCTCTACAAACAGCAGGGCAAAAATGCCTCCAACATAAAATTTTTGAATTTCTTTGTAGCTCCATCATTATTCAATGACCCCCAATTTTCATGGATTTTGTTGGTGATCGAGTCAATCCATACCCGGTAATATCAACATTACCAAAAGGTGATTGAAAGAAAAAACTTCACAAAATTTGTACTAATTACCATGTAGTTTGACCATTCCCCATAAATCTATGCATCCTCAAAGCTATGAATTGTACATGTACTATATCCAGAAATATTATGTAAACCAAATACTATCATACTTCGTTATCTCTCTGAGATATCCTAGTATCAAGGGTAAAATACTTAAAAAATAAGTGATTGGGACTTACCAATCACTGCAACATATCCATTGTATTTAAGATATCAGTGTTCCAGATATCGAAGATCAACTGTACACTGTTCATTTCCTGAATCAAATTAATACAGATTCTCCCTATTGTCTGACTTTCACTCTACAGCTTGATTTGATTAAACCTTTTCTGAGAAATATATACTGGTAAAACAAAACTTTATCATTATTAATCATCAAACCATATCAAATTAAGTGGGATTACTATATCAATAATACTGTCATATGCCGTGCCATTTAAACAATTCAATTTTTAGATTCAAGTTTGTAAAGAAATGTCTTAATTCATTAAATCATACATAAAAAACGGTTAAAACTCATTCAATCACAAAAGTACCCAACCCTGGCCGTTTTGCCAATAAAATTTAACAACTTCCAAGGGAAGTCATAACAGTTTAGTTATTATGTGAAAAGGATGTAAAAATTGCTTCACATTTCTAAATACCAGAAAATTTATAATGGTAATCAAGCAGCAAAATGTCCAAGACTATATCAAAAAAGAAAAATTACCTATACTCTAATCAGCAGTTTTTACCTCTAAATAAGTTGAGATTAATTTTTCCGTACCTGAGATCTTTACAACAACTTAAATTAAAAAGTGACAAAATTATGACATTACAATCATGACCTACCCCTTCATATTTCAGGCCATGAACTATCTGCCTCTGTTTGAGATTGGTCTCTCCATCCAAATTGCTGGTTTCCAGATGACAAATTCCGAGGGGATCACTGGAATGAAGTAGTAGAATGTCCGCAGGAATGATTTCGTCACAGGCCAGGTGGACAAAGTCTCCGGCATGGACGTCCATCCACTCGCTCTTCACATACCTCCCATCAGCACTGCAAGACAACAACAGGGACATGAATGTCTTGTTACAAATACATGTACCAACAAAACTTACGAAACAGCTATCTGCTTTCATGCAATTTGTGTTCATAATTATTATTCAAACACAAAATCAACATGATCAATATTTAAATGTTTGGTAACTGTATCAAGTTTAAATCATGTCTCAAGTTACAGGATACTCCTAATACAATTATATTATACAATACCACATCTACAGAATGTATAATACCATATGTCCTATATATTTGTTGAACAAATAATGGAAGGAATGTATATGTATCACAGATTGAATAACTTGAATAATGATTCAAATGAAAATCAAGGTATACATTAAGTCATCCTTGCAAGACCATGATCATGAGTTTCCCAGCAGATTCTCCTCAAATCTTGTTTGGTAATCAGAATTCAGACCAAATTCCCATCACTTGTTAAAGTGTCATTATGCTGATACGTCACTTGTTTAAGTGTTAAAACTTATCCCCTCATTGTATGTAACAGAAATAAACCACATGTCCCCCATTTTAAACAAACTTATATAGAAATGTTAGTGCATATATTAATCTTAATAGACTTGTCATTAGTATTTAACCACAAATGACAATAATGACATGCACATGTTGTGTCCAGGCACGTAGCACATCGTTTTTGAAAGTGGGGGGGGCCAGACTCACCCAAAAAATCTTGACAAGCAAAAAAAAAAAAAAAAAAAAAAAAGAGGAAAAGTTAAACTTTTCCAAAATCCTAATCCGTGGGGGGGGGCTGGCGTAGTATATAACTTCAATTTCTCTTATATAAATTTTTTACATACTCCCAAAAAAGTGGGGGGGCCAACTCCATGATAATTCAATTTTTTATATGTAAATTTTAAAAAAATTGTTGCTGCGTGAAAAAGTGGGGGGGCCAGGCCCCCCCTGGCCCCCCCTGATGCTACGTGCCTGGTGTCTTAGAATAGGCCCTTGATCACCACACTAAAATTCAAAATGTCACCCTGTTACCTACAGTGAAGCAGAAAATTGTATTACCATACTATTTCAAAACACAGGCATACGTCACATTGCTGTTTGACACAACTACCCAAAGTCCAAGCTCTTGTTAAAATGGTTCTATTATTCTAGCACTAGTTTTTTTTTTATTTTAAATCTTTAGATATTAGAAGCGCTTAAGAAAGTTAAAGATTTCAATGAAATAGTAATTAATGATAAAGGACTATATATGGTTTGAGCCTAAAATGGCCCCCTAAAATGAACATTGTCATTTTACTGTAATTCTTCGTTTTATTTGTACAAATATACATTTGAAGTTTTTTCATAATTTTCATTTTGATTTTAGTACCCGCAATTTAAAAATATGACATCATAAAGTTTACCTTTTCCCGCCATTTTCTCATTTTTAGCATAAAACGGCTTTTTTAAAGGTAGTTTTTCTTTAAGGAAACATTGAGCGACTGCTTGAACAAACAAAATATTTTCACCAAAGATGTATCTATCCAATACTTATAAGTGACAAAAAGTTCGTTCTTGTTCAAAGAGTCGCTCTATATTTCCCATTCGAAAAAAGATAAGAAAAATGTCTATTTTTGATTGATTTTGATTAAATTATAAAAATAGCGTCACTTCTGACGTCATATACTGTCAGTGAGTGCATATAAATCAAATAAATAGGTGAAAAACATATTTCATGTCAACTCTTTTATAAAATAACACAACAAATTAATGTACCTGAATCATTTTAAAAATAGCGAATTTTGGGGGCCAAATTTGACTAATATCATATATAGTTCTTTCTAATGTCAATTGTTTGGACTACTTTTGGTAAAGTTTCAATTGATAAATAATAAAATGACATTTATTTAACGATTGTTGTTACATCATATTTTACCAAATTATGTCAGTTTGCCCTGCAAAAGAGCAGTACCTCAAATCTATGAAGAGGTTTATTATGTCTGATGTCAATTGAACGGAATGCTATGAAGAACAATATTAATGGAAGCTTTATACATGCATAGTGAAGAATCAGTTCTGCTGTCTAAAGATGCAGTTCAATATTACCGGTGCCATTGAAATTATGGTACTAATTCATCAGTTAAAATTTAAAGGTTATGTCAAAGAAACATTACAATAAATAATAAACGGAGCACAAAATGGACTCTGCATCTTAAACCTACCTAGAATACCGTCGACATGTATGATGATTGATTTTTCTATCAGACTTGTATCGTCGAAAGTCTTCAAATGCATCTTTAACTGCAGTTACAGCAAGTACAAAAATAACAGGAATCATGGCAATTTCCTTTCCAAAAGCTTGAACTTGAGGCACCCAGTTCAAGGCCACAACCAAAATAAAATATAAATTGGCAAATCGGTGAAATTGCTCAAACAAATTTTTTGGTAAAAATGTAAGCGCAGAGTACTTAGTGGTTTTGATACGGTTGCTACGGTAATCACAGTTTGGATGGTTCTTGTTTTTCACAGGAATATCTGGTCCTACAACATGGTTAGGTACTACAGTCCTAAACCTTGGTCCCGATTTGTTGCTCTTGTTAAAAATATTACCCATTTTGACTTAGTTAAAAAATTTTAAAAATATATATGTAATTTATATATACAGTATCAACAATGACAACACTGATATGTGTTTAAATCTACGTCCACTCCTTCATCAAGTCATGCTGGTTTTTGATATGTTATGACAACTGGGAAACACAAAGATTTCACAATTTCCTGAAGGAATGAAATTCCGTAATTATTCTTCACAGCCACGTCATTTCACCCGTCACATTTTCACAATATTTTTCCACAATTTTTTGTCAAACCATCTGTCTTTCCTTTACATGTCACATTTTTGGATGAAATCCAAAAAATGAAACAGTTCTTGACTTCTGCATGACCACCATTTTTCTTTATCGATCCATTTCTCTTAGTGCAGGTGATCTAATTTAACAATATACACAACACTTCATTAGCGACCAAACAAGGTTCTTATCTCACTTTTCATTGGTGAATGTAAAATTTTAATCCAATAATGTCCATCGTCTTATTCGGCTAAAACTTTTGACCGAGCTTGTTAAAATCAGAATCATTCATTGGACAGCGTGTTTCTTTTACCCAATCAAATTTTGATTTACATAAAATGAATTGATGTAGGTCACATGACTTAAAAATGGCGAACAATAAGGAGGAGGGACTTCAATCGTTGAAAAAACTAGATGTTAAAGCTGTCACTAAAGTATGCATTATCCAAATTAATGATATATGAATAAGAGCAATTTATTTTAATAGGCGTGGGACGTATCTCGTCACTGCCTTCATCAGAAATGAAACTGTTCACCTTACATTAGAATGTTTTAATTAATTTTGGGGAATGCGAAAGCATTACGAGCAATAAACATGATAAGTTCTTGGGGTTCGATGTTAAAAGTCAGAGTTCAAAAACTTGCAAATGTAAAGCCTTTTGAATCGCATAATTTGGCACGAATCAGTATTTAATATTTTGTTTTATATTGAGGGATATAAAAATTCAGAAAGTGGGTTTGGAGATAGAACATTAAAAATTGATAACAAGTATTCCTTATTAAGGAATGATTGGCATGTTATATAATTGGTCAGGTTAATGTGATGTTAATGTTTTGTTAATTAGTCAATCCGCGTTCTTGGTTACCCCATTACTGAAAGTTCTATCCCATTCTCTTGAAGTAGCGTTACTATTAGGCTACCAAGAATAACAATACTATTGGTTCGGATTTATATATATATATATTCTGTATTAAAATGAAAACCCCAGCAAATGAGTATCAAAAATAAAATTGCCCACTAAAGAAACCAATTGACTAATTTTATTCATTCAACATTTATCAAATCTTTTTATTTATTTTTTATTTGCATTTTTCAGATTCAAACATAGTTTCTATTCAACTGATGTAAACTTCTTCTTTTTTTTAAATATTATAATCACTCTTTCATACCACTTTCATTCATACACTCATTCAAAAATCAAAAGTAAATGAACCTGAGGTTGTATATTAAATGGCTAAGAAAAAAATAATAATTATAATAATAATAATAAATAATAAAAAAAAAATAAATAAATAAATGAAATACTACTATTCATATCAAATTCCACTTCTGTATAGTATAGTTATATAATTATAGACAAAAGAAATCTTCCCATTGTGAACATTTATCAAATCTTAACTTCTATGTATTCTCTAAATAGGCTCACAGTAAATATATTCACTCCTTACGTAATCATTTAATATTATTTCATTGCAAGTATATATTTTGACCACCTTACTCTCAATTTTGCTATTTCGGGCTTGTTTATCGAAAATGAATGAAGGTTTTTTTATTAATTTCACAATAATAACTTATCAGTTAAAATTCAGTTATACCTTATGGACATCATTACACATGTGTTGAAATACCAAAGGTGTGAGCAAATACTCTGGTGCAGGCATTTTGTTGTTTATTTGCAAAATGCCTTAATTTATATAATTTATAAGTATGGATGTCTTGATGTTTTTTTAATGATCCGCATGGTTTTTTAAACAATTGAAGAAATTGAGACATTAATTGGTCATTATAGAAGGTGAGCAGCTATTCTGTCTGCTCTAACAAATTTATATACCTTTACACAATCCTTTGATCTCTAAATGAGGTATTTAATTATGTGGATGGAACATAAAATTTTATCAAACTACTGTTAAGCATAATTAAATAATTAATTAGCAATGGCAATAAGTCATCATATTGTTATCAGGTCAGTCCATTTGTATATATATAAAAATTACATAAAGGTGCTACAATAGTGTTGTTTTCTGATCATTTTAAAATTATGAAGAGATATTGTGATTACACAATATGAAAATATACAACTACATTAATCCTGTATTAATGAAAATAAGGCGAATGGATCTTGGGTGAACAGAGTCTGAGGAGAACAGAAAATAGGGCAAACAGTGTCAAGGGCAAACACATTTTTGGGTGAATGAACATACATTCTTGTAATACAGTGGTGTTAGAAGCAAATTGAAAGGGGGGGGGGGGGCTAGACTTATAAAAAAAAATATTGACAAGCAAAAAAAAACAACAACATGGGGGGAGGGGGTAAATTTTAACATAGTAATATAAAGGGGAAATGTTTGAAATCTTCCTCCCAAAAACCATTTGGCTAAAATATCATGATCCCTGGGAATAGTGTGGAGCTACAATGTTAGAATGTCAAATCTGATATAGGAAGATATAGAGAAAATCTTCTGGAAAAGCTTAAAATTTTGTGAAGGTACAGGTTGTGCAGATTTATTTCTGATCAAAAACCATGATTTCTTGGAGAAAAATGGGCCCATAAAAGGGATGATATTCAAATAGGAATAGAGAAAAATCATCTCACAAATGCTAAAAGAACAGGGGCTTGGTATTTACCATAAAATTATGTGGATCAAAACCAGTCGATTTTTTAAAACTCTTTGTGCAAGATCTACTGTACTTAGTTGTCAAGATATTTTAGATTTGGTACTGTAATGCTGATTTGATCAGAGTTATGGCTTTTGTTGCTCAGGTGAGCAGTCTGAGCCTCTTGTTAGTAAATTTTTAATTATTATAATTATCAGGCAAAGAACTGTATGTTATAATGGTATTTTAGCTGCTGCATGGTTTGGTGGACAATGTTTGTAAGAGAGGACACCTGCATTACCAAGACTATGATCAAACGTGGAGCCTGGAGGAATGGTTTGACTTGGTGGAGGCTGTCGAGGGACTGATGAAGGCTGCCATCCGAGAACCACTCAACAAAGATCAGGTCAGGCTCAATAAAGCAGCATGCTGTTGTTCATTTTAAAAAGTGAGATGTGACAGTTGATTCTGCGGTTTGGTGTTGGTTCTTTGTTTGCTTTTACTAAAAGGGCTAAAACCTCATAGTGAATTTAATATGATATTTCAAGGTTTTTTCATGTATCAATACCCATTTAAAAAAAAGTTTTACTGCTTCTTGTAATCTTATCTATAACAGAGTATTTTCATTGGTTTAAACTCCATTGTAGATTTATCAGAGACTTGGCAGTTTACCACAGGAATACCAGTCTGTGTTCATGGAAGTTATCAACACAAGACGGTCCGACATCCATCAGCAGCTGGTCACTGATACAAACTTAATCTCAAAATCCACCTTAAAAGATTTTGATTGGCAAATTAAGGTCAGCCCCAGGACAATATAAACTACTTATAAAGCTTGTATATTACATTTTTTTTATTATCGGAAAGAACATATGAAAGTGATAGCTGCAGGTCTGTAGCTCCTGGTTTGAAAAAAAAAAAATGGATGGACGTATTGTGATATTGTTTGAATTATAAATAAACTACTGGTAAAAGTCCAAGGTGTAACCCAACTTCTTTTAAAACATATTCTTTCTCCATTCTAAAGAAAAAAGAGGTCTATTTCACAGTATCAGACTAGAATTTGAGATTCATATTTCCTACAGAGCTTATTTAATACTGATAGCTACATTCTTTAATGCACTACAGATACTGAAATTAATTTGCAGTTAGCAATGGCTAGTGACAAGCTTTCCTCCATCCAAGAACCTCTACTCAATCTTGATCTTGACGTTCAGAATGAGGCTACAACAGAAATACATTCACTAGAGCTAACACGAGAGGATTTGAAAAACCTCATATCAAGCCTGGAGGGAACAAATCGGGTAAGCAAATGTGTCATAGTACAGAGAATTAATGTAGCCCAATGATCACAATCAGAGAATACATACATGACACTTCATTTTATTTAAAAAAAAAAGGCTATGGAGGGAGGAGAAATTAGCTTAAAATTACTGTCATGTTAATACAAGATCCAATCTTTTGTTAACTTTGTAGCATCATTTTATTCTGCTGCAGCAAGCAGATTTTCTACTGTATGGAGGCTTTGAGACTTAATTATTTGAAATCTGTTTTATCATTCATTTTATATACTGATACTGTCTGTTCAAACCAACCATTCAACACTGACCCCTTGCTGTATCAATTGTTTACATATTATTGTTAGACCAAATAAACTATTTACAGGCTGTTCAGCAGTGGAAAACATGAGTAGATTGTGGAAATGTCAGAAGATGTCTAGATGAAAATACACAGGGATATAACTCCGGACTTGGTCACATGATAACAGAGCCGTACAGAAACATATAGTGCCAGCTACACAAGCAATCAGTGCATTGCTCTATCTGTATATCGTCTGAAATGTTTGTATTATATGTACATTAAACAAAAATTATTTTCTAACGTTGCAAACTTTTTGTCTTTTATGGTTTCAAATACATTTTATACATAGATTAACATTAAGTTTTGACTATGTCAACAGTTTTGCAGTCAAAATTTAATGTTTGGTCTAAAAAGTTTTGACTCAAAACCCTCTTTTCAAGCCTTACATTTGACAAAAAAACATAAATAAATGTGAAAGTCATGACAACGTGGATAAGCTTTGATTGTGGTTCTTATACAAGGAAAAAATGGGCATATTAGTATCGGTAATTGGGTTATGCCCCATTTGTCCTGTATGTTGAACAAATTTAAAGGGAAACGCTTTTGGAAGATAAATAGTTGGAGATAGAGAATTTCTGGAAGTTTTGACATATTTCTGTGTTTGGCACAGTAAGCATGGTGTGTGCAAGTAAATGTTTATCCAAAAACAGCAATACCAATACTTGACTTCAAATACATGTGTATTCAATAACGTGACATTGAGGTCTAATGAACGTACTATGAATCATTTATAGCTTATGAAACATTAATTGTCATTTATGTATGGAATTCCATATACGACAGCCAACTGTCAGCTGCTTACTCGGCCAGCTTAGTGCCAATTGCTTGTAGATGGTCTTGTTTCAGAAATAAAGGCATAAGTGGATGACAGTTTAATTAATGTTTCTAACCATATTACGATCTTGTAAAGAAACAGACTAACCATTTTGAACATGTATCTCTTTTCAATTTTGCTATCTCCGTTTGGAAAGCGTCGTTATTTTCATGATCATTGCGACAAATAAACCTTCCGACGGGCAATCTCTGATTTCATGATACAACGTAATTTGAACAGCCGATATCTCAGAAGTGTGATAGAACCATTTTAACAAGAGCTTGGACTTTGGGTAGTTGTGTCAAACAGCAATGTGACGTAGGCATGTCTATTTCATTGCTGGCCACTTAGGCATTGCTCTTTGAAATCAACAAGATTTGTCTGGCTTTTGAGCTAAGACTACGCAATCGGTGCATATATCGCTTGAAACCGTGTAATTTTAACTTGTTTTGACGAATGAAATAGATAGCTACGTCCAAACGAAAGTCCAAGGTCTTCTTAAAATGGTTCTAATTATGATATGAAAACATCATATGTGCTATGATTGACAGAGGTTCAATTAAAACGTTAATTAGTTTTTCTCACTGTTTTAGTTGTAATTTGAAATCCTGATCAACATTGGTCTGTGCGTGATATTGTTACTATTATCCCCTTGCGCAACTTGCTGCAAAGAATTTGCGCTGGGAATGATAGATAATGAGTGACCGCCAATGTTATCCATGGCTTGTAAAAAGTATTTTGACCACCTTGGTGTGAGCATATTAAATCAAAACTCTACAGTGTAGTGGTGTGTGTTTAACATTTATGATTTTATTTTTACAGAAATTACATGTAGGTTACTTCGTTAAACTTTATAAAACGTTATAAGGCTCCCAAATAGTTCCATAGCCGCGTGCAACGTGCTTGGGGCAATAGATTGGGAAACAGCATCGTTTCTAAAGCAATTTCGGAAAACTCGTTAGATGAGCTCATTACAAAATCATTTTCAGTTGCCTGAATATTTTCAAACATATCAAAAATGTTTAAGTCTACATCCGTTTTCGTATCGCAACAGCCAAATACTTCTGGGTTGCTATATAAAAAAGATAACGACCCGATGGACAAAGTTTGTTTCTAATTATATGATTATTCCATGCGTCCATCACTCTTTCATGGTCATTCTGGATGACAGGACTGAAACAAAATCTCAAACATTCTATATGGATAGCATCAGACAATCAAGAACTCCACTAACTCTCATGTCTTTTGAAAGTGGTAAACACGAGTTAATGTACTTCAAATTGTGCGCGTGACGGGTTTTCATACGTACGTACTCGAATAGGTTTCGGGCCACGTGATCAGGGCTTCGTTCAAGATCGTAGCAGCTAGCCTAGCCGTTAGGTCGTAGATATCAAGGTCTGTTGAACGGACCGCTAGGTCTCAGATTTGAAGTTGGAAATATTTAACTAAAGACTAATTACATCGACATAATCTGTTAATTTCAAGCGGAAACATACATGTTAAAATTCATTATAACTTTAAGGATGAATAAAATGGCACTAAATAAATAGATTTCATGTTTGTTACAAAGTGTTAACGAAGGTGGCCATCTTGAATTTGATGATAAGCATAAAATATTTAGGCTACGAATATCTACGTAGCGGCTAGGCTAGCTTACCGTTCAACTACGTAGCCCTCCGTAGCAGCTACGATCTCGAACGCAGCCCTGCACTTAACCCAATAAAGAGGTAAAGAAAGCAGTTGACAGAAAGCATTAAGCTGCCAACAGTTGGCTGTTGTATATGGAATTCCATAGTTATTGCAATGTCAGTATGTTTACTTTGTTTCTTCTGATCTGTTCCTTTCCTGATCCGTATTCCATAAAAGAAACATATGCCGTTAATATGGAATCTGTTTGTCAAGGAGATCATAGGGCACTTGAGTAAGTTTTTAAACAGCTGCAAACGAAGTTTAGGGGGTATATTGGAACCATCCTGTCTGTCTGTCTGTAGACACAATTTGTCCCCCTATAAACTTTTATTTTTACTACTGCATGGGATAGTCTGAGAATTTGTTCATACATTAAACACTAAGATGTGCACTTGTAATTCTAATTAAAATCAGACAAGATTTAATGATTTTATGACAGGTTTTATTTTCCTTGTCCTATATATTTTACATTGATGCTGAAAGGTAAAGGAGGTAATCAATCCTTACATTTTTAAAATAATTTAATATTAAACACTCTAAAATATATTTCTATAAATATATCCAGATGGGTTTTTAGTCCTTATTTTATAACCAAATATGTTATGTTTTGTAAGTATTGTATCAACTCACAATGCAAACTATTTTTTGTCAATGATAAATTCATAGGAACTTATAAAAACACCCACGACAAGGGGGGGGGGGCACTATCTGAGCCATTGTTTACTTGTAGATGGAGCATTTGTTTACGGAAAATTGATAACCTGAAAAATGGGCAGTGGTTTGTGTGTTATTCTGTTTCATAAAAACCAAACGTTTCTATCAATATAAAGAAATGAATTATACATGTATTATTAAAAGAAATGAATTAGTTTGCAAAATTGATACTTAGAAGCTGTTTAAACTTAGAAGTCAAATGAATTTATGAAGTGACCATACAGGGAATTAATGTAAATAGAATTCAAAATCATTTATATGATTGTATTATTTTGACAATTTTGAAATCATCGGATACAGAAATGCAAATGTATTACATATTGATTCATGGTCACTCTATACAGTCTAACGATAGCTTTTCATGGTAAGACTTTATCCTTTAAATTAACACAAAAATCAGCATATATACATTGTATGAAATGAAATGTTATATAAAATCTTGAGAAGTCCTTACAAGATGATTCGTAATTGAGACACTGAACTAGGATGTTTAAAAGATATTTGTTTTGCAAATATTTCGTGGAATATTTAAAAATAAAAATATCCAGAAAAAAGAACATTAACCTATTCATCATCTTTTGGTGGGATGACTTGGGTGTACAATTGTGCCCTTGTTAAGGAGTCCGATTTGTATATATATGTGTATACGGGGCTACTGAATGTCAAGGGCGGGGCCGTAGCGTGAGTGTAACTGTCACAGTAATACAAGGCTGGTCCCCCATCATCCTAGTTCAACTGTATGATGATTGATTAAATACTTTACAATGTGCTGCTTTATACATATAAGAAAGCTTTGTTAATCGTGGACCTCCGCCCTAAGACCCTGGGGGTCATTATAGGGAGTTTTGGTCACGAAATGGACCCTTTGTTTGCTCTGGTAGTTTTCACAGAAGTCGCTGCAGTCCATTCTTTCGGTCTCTTGAAGACATTTTATATTGTTGTTATCGTTGTCAAACTGCATGATTATAGAGCTAGCGTAGTTCTCAAAATCATCCCAGCGAAAAGAATGCTTTAGCACGTACATGTACACGAGAAGCATATTGCAATATTAATTATCATGCTTATGCTTAATTTACATGGAGAGCTGGCTTAGATATATCGGACCAGAATCAAATATCAACTGGTATTTGGAAGTTTTAAGCACCGTCTTGAATTTATTATAAAAAAAAAATATCTGATCTAAAAAGCGTGCGTGTAGAATTATTAACAATGGCTAAAGTTCGCTGTGTTAATTTATTATAATATAAATGAATAATTATGAATAACACCGGTGTCAACTGGAAATGTTTGGTGCTTGCCTGAAATAGTGACAAGGTCAGGGCAGAGAGAGAGAGAGAGAGAGAGAGAGAGAGAGAGAGAGAGAGAGAGAGTACTACGGTAGTTTTGCGTGCGTATCATCTGACTCCGTCATCAATTAACATACCGTTATAATGTCCAACATCAAATCAACCTACGATCCAGAGTCCGCATATAATACATTGTATCCGCACAGACAGTCGTGAAAAACTAAGTGAAATAGTTGTGGTTTGTTTTTCTTAAAAAAGCATTAATAATTAATATGAATATCATTTTGATGCATTGTTAAAGCCCTGAAACAAAATAAAAATTAAAACAAAATTATTCAAAGCATCATTCCTTCCTCTGGCTAACGGTAACTAACCTACACTTTGATGATATTCATGTCCTCCCTGAAAAAATGGACCGATTGGTTTGATTTTGTACATTGTGAATTTCCTTTACTCCAGCATTTGATCAATTTAAAGATATATAGTAAATGTAAGATGAAAATACATTAATGTCAAACTATGATTTTTTTTAAATATAAGAGTATTAGTATCAGGTGTTATATAATTATTAAAGAATGATCAAGCGCCTAGAATGGACATCGTGTACAAGAGTTGAGGAAGCACTGACCATGGACACTGAGAATTGTGAGTGGCAGTTATGTCTGACCGCAGCAATGTTTTCGTGGTGATGTTATTCCGGCCATTCTACAGAATATTTCTGTCCTACACAGTACAACACAGAGCGTCTTGATAGATCTACCTGTAGTATAATCTACCTGTAGTATAATCTACCTGTAGTATAATCTACCTGTAGTATATTATGATAGATCTACCCGTAGTATAATCTACCTGTAGTATAATCTACCTGTAGTATAATCTACCTGTAGTATATTATGATAGATCTACCTGTAGTATATTATGATAGATCTACCTGTAGTTTAATCTACCTGTAGTATATTATGATAGATCTACCTGTAGTATATTATGATAGATCTACCTGTAGTATAATCTACCTGTAGTATAATCTACCTGTAGTATATTATGATAGATCTACCTGTAGTATATTATGATAGATCTACCTGTAGTATAATCTACCTGTAGTATAATCTACCTGTAGTATATTATGATAGATCTACCTGTAGTATAATCTACCTGTTAGTATATTATGAAAGTCTGAAATCTCTGTTACCTGTAGCGATACTGAATAACATGCATGGATGTACTTGGGCATTATTTCTAGTGAATACTTGCCAGCTGTGACTTAGATTCAAAGTAATACTAATAAAAATTCAGCAGCATTTTAATTATTTTTCATTATTTAGCTATTCGTTTTTAGACTACTTGCAATTTAATGTTGTTGTTTTTTCCTGTATGTAAAATATTGATGCAGCTAAATTGCCCAAAAAATTAAAATGAAATACATGTATATGAAAATATGAAAAAAGCTATAAAAAGCCAGTACGAAACAAATATGTTATTGTTGTTATCCTTGATTTAATGCAAATAAAACAAAATTCAGAGTCCATCTATCATCTAGATAGATTCAATTTGCATTATTCTTTGTCTTACAGTTTACGATCAGCAAGGTTTAAAATGATCAAGTTTTGTTCAACATAAACATGTCACCAGATCAGTCTTGAATAGAAACGTTGTACGTGATATTAGAAATATTATACATCGACATGTAAATGTGTGCTTGGATTTTTTATCAGGCAATCACTTTGTTTGTCTGTTTATATTTATTTTATTGAACAAAAAAATAAACAATTTTTATATCTTTTTTTGCCATTAAAATGTAGATAATTATTTGTTTCTAATACAAACATAGGTATCACTTAAAGGGACTTGGTCACAATTTAAGATCAAAAATTTTATTTTTATTTGTTACGTATAAAATGGTTAACTGATGCATTTTAAATGATTGACCAAAATATTTAATGTTAAAGTCAAGATACAGAGGTAAGAATTGGTTGTTATGTAAACAAAGATCGAGTCTTATAGTTGTTTACAAAAAATGTAATGTAGAAAATTATCATTTTTTACACAAAATGACATGTAAAAAACAATTTAAACTAATTCATTATCTTCATAAATACTATTATCAACAAAAGAAAGATACACTTGATTGAAACTTACGCCAATACAACACATATGTAAAAAATGACAATATTGAGCTTTGTTTACAAAACAAAGAATTATGAACTCTGTATCTTGCTTATAATTTGATATTTGACTTTCAAATTTTGACATAGCATTATTAACTTCTATATTTATCAGTATGAACATTGAAAATGGAAAAATAAAATTTGAAAAATTTAGGTCAAATCGTGTCCAAGTCCCTTAAATACCGAAAACCTAGCTGTAAAACAACACTTACTCGTCAATCAGAAAACCTTTCAACTCGGACCATTACTGAACATGTTATCTTTTAAACCATCTTCTATTTATTTCTTTAAATGCTTTATTAATGTTAAATACATGTAAATAATGAAAAAATGAATTTGTTTAAAAAACTGACAAGTATTTTTAATTGTTGACAAAAACGTTCTGCCTTCTCTGAACCAGTTTTATTGATGTTTACCCAAATTAAAACAATCGTAATTTGCTTAAAACCATTTTTGCAGAACAATAAATATTTTACAACAATCCTGCTCTTTGTCGACTTGAAGTGAAATGTACTAACCAGAGGCGGATCCAGCAATTTTGAAAATGGGGGTTCCATTTTATGAAAACCAATATGTGCAAAATTCATCATTTGTCAATAAACAATGACTTTTTGACCGTTTTCCGTGCGTATACAACATTTATCTCATCACTATCTATTTCCCATCTATTTCATCATCAGAGTGCACTGCATTATTGAACGTTTTGTCGTTTTGGTTTAGGTAAGGAAGATTTGCGTAATATCTAGCCTCAAGAAACCCAGGTCTCCAGCAATGAGAAAGTGCGTCTATGCTTGATAGAAAAGAAACACTAAGAAACAAAACACTCAGACTAATTACGACAAACTATTATAAAAATGGATATTTTGGTAATTTTTTTTATGTCTTTGATGTTTTTAAATTCTGAACTATTTGTCGATTCTGGTTTCTATCGATTGCCTTCTTAAATAAAAGTATAAATGATAGGATATGACAAAAGAATGGGAATAATTTATATGCTGAATAAATGGTACGTGTGTAATACAATGGAAAAAGTAACTGTCGTCGCGGAACTTGATGTGACCTCTGTTAAGGGTGCGCTACATCACCTGGACTAGTACAGATGCGATCATATTTAGAAAAGTTTTAAAAAGGTGGACATTTTCATAATGGTTGACATATAAACCCTTTACACGGTATTTTTGTAACAGAATTTCCGATTCTTGGAAAGAGAACAAAAAATGCTTTCTTTTGTGTTTCATGTGGGTATGAAGGTGTCTAGCATTCCAGAGAAATAGCATAACCCGCATAAGCGGGTCATGTAAGTTTCTTTGTATTTTTCGTATGAAAAGAAGTAAAACTCGTCTATTATTAATTATTACTTTAGTTAATTAACTAAACAATACATTTGAAAGCGGCTTTTTAAAGTAAAACGAATGCGTACTTGAACGTCGTTTTACTCGATGGTTTGTCAGTTCAAAACTGTATGAACTATAATCATTCTTTTTAAACAGAAATAGATAAGAAAATACATTGTAGATGTTATTATAAATCTGTGTTTTGGCGATACAGCTTATATACTTTATTTCGAAAAAAAAATCGATTGGTTTTTTTCATATAAGAACAAAATTTTGGGACGCAGTACAAAATTCCTTCAATAAGCAATTTTAAAAGCATTTATTTGAGATAATTACAGTATTTCTATTATAAAATGGAAAAATTGACATTAAATAGGCATTAAACGTTTTTAAAAAAATCATATGTCCCGGAGAAAGGGGGGGGGGGGGGGGGGGTTCCGACCCCCGGAACCCCCCCCCCCCCTCCCTCCCTCTGGATCCGCCAATGCTAACATACGTGGTTTTTTTTTTCAAATATTGTTTTTCTTCAATTGCCCACTCTTATTGACTTTGACGGGTATTCACGGTTTAACAATAATATGATGTTCCGTCATACCAATAAGCCCTCACAGCAGCACAACCAATCACTATCGAGGAGAACTGTTCAACGCTTGAACTCTTAACCAGTCTGAGTAACGGGCGTTAGCCGAGTCAATAAGCATGCGCATCATTTGTAGTTCCGGTAACATCATTTCTTTGCAGTCTTCCGACGTCAAGTTATACTTGGAATTCCATTTGGTAGGCCCCACAGTTAGAGAGCGGTTAGAGAGGGGTTTACTCTGACAGAATTTTGTCACTTGGTCTTTTATGTCTTTGAAAGTGTTTACTTCGTCATGAAAGTCGGGTCCCTGTAATTTCACTTGATCTTTAAAACGTTTCTGAAAATGATCGTACATCTGAAAGTCTGCATAGTCAAAAAAGTGGAGAAATTTCTCCGAGCTTTCTGGTAGTTGCACAGGGTTTTTCTTTTTGCCCTTATTAATATTAAGAGGCACATATAAGATTTCTTGTAAATCCCAACACAGCAACCTCTTCATCAACACTAGAGACTCGTCAAAATATTCCATTATCATTACGAGAGGGAACTCCCTGTCTAGTTTTTGGATATACGAGCTGATATCAAGTTTATTTCTGAACATTGTTTGTGGAATTCCAAAGTCAAACGACTGGCGGTTGTTAACATACGCCAGGCCGCGATTTGCATTGTCCCCTCTTCTGGAAAACTCACGTAAAAAGCGATCCAATAATATCCCTGCACTTGCATTTCTTAATTCAGGAAATACTTTTTTAAGGACTGGGATAAACCCGTAGTAAGAGGCAGCTGAAATAAAGTGAGACTTGGGCTCCCTCATTATAGCCACATACACAGAGTCACTAGGCATGACAGAATCGAACGCCTCCTTATTGTACACCACGTGATTACAGAGGATGTTGTACGTTTCGTTTCCCGGAAGCGGGATGATATTTTTGCGGTCGATTGTTTTTCCGTACCCAAGGTAGTTGAACCCTGAGCCATTGCTGCGACGAGGTAACACCATGTTTAGGTCATTTCTGAGGGCAAATCGGATAAAGATGTTCATGACAGTCGTGCTGCCCGCCTTGTGAACCTTGAGAAAGGCCACGTTAGTTTTCTTGCTGCATTTAGGGGCGGATACCTTCCTTTCCAATAGCGATGACCGAAAGTCTAATTCCTTGTATAAACCTTGAAGGCCATCGTCGGGACGCACACTCGTTCTCAAAATTACGGAGAATGTATAGAGCACCATTATCATGACCAATACCACAAAATATCTGAAAAGAAAAAGCAACTCAAGTAAATTCTCCTAATAAAACATCTCGATCAACTATATATGTTCAAGAAAATTGAAGTATGAAATAAACATATAACTTGATCAAAACTTTTTGAAGGCTAGATGGTCTACAAAGTACCCATCAGATCTAACTTAAATCTTAAAAGGGATTTTTGAAGCTAAGAAATAATATTTACGTTTGGTGAAGAAAAATTCCAGGTTAAATAGCTCTAAAATAATAGTGTTTTACTTCATCTTGTACTGAGCTCTTTTTTCCAAGGTGGTCCATAAAGTCTTAAAATGGCACGTACTTCTAGCTTTGATAATATAATCATACAATGATTTTAGTAAAATACATTTAACATCATTATTGTAGTAAAATACTTACTTTTCTAAAACATTAATCAAACAAAGCTCCTGCCATGCGTATATTTTTTACAGGATACAAGCATTATCTACAGGATCATTTATCTCAGTGTCTACAGGATGATTTTAATTCAGTGTCTAGGTTGTCTAATATATGCTATCGTCCGTTTGTGTATTGTATAGCTATATATTGTCGTCTGTTACAAGCTATCGTGTGTCTCAGGCATTGCTACAGCCTAGTTCAAGGACTTTGGCAGAAACTTTCAGCTGTAACACTCTTGAACTTAGATCACTTACCTCTTGCAAGAGCTCCACATTTTTTTCTTGTTCCAATTGCTATCAAATAAAAAAAGAATATTGAGTTTATGTGAATGCTTTGTACGATCACTCCATCGGTCAAAAGATCAAATGGTCGATATAAGGCAATTTTTTTTTGCTTTGGATACAGGTCTCAAGTAAATAAAGATCATGTTTAACTTTTTATATATCAAATGAATTTCACTTTGTTAATGTTTATACTTATTGTTTTTTGGATTGTTCGCCTTTTCGGGTAACAGAATAGAGAAAAGGAAAAAGTTCTTGCGCGAATATATGAGGTGTCAGACTTTACCGTATACAACCGCTCACGCGGGGGTAGTCGCCTTCAACGTATGGGGTTGTTGATTTCACCAGTGCGAATGTGTTTGGAGGTGTTCGAATAAAAGGTAACGAGACTTTTCCGAGATTTTTTCAGTTTCTGTGGAATTTAGGTCACGGCTTTTGTATGAATTTATAACAAGTAATTCGAACAAATATATACCGCACGGAAGACAGCGAAAGTCATACTTTCTGTTGGTCTTTGATCGGAGAGTTTAGTAGTCTTAGTCTTAGAAGTGCTATTCAAACACTTCGAGAATATTTGGCATATTTCAAATTCACTGTAATCGAATGGTCAAAATACAGATGACTTGCGAAAAAACCCATGATTTGTTCAAAATCAAATTTTGGATCCGCGCCTGACGCTACTCAGCAACAGAAGTTACGGCAGAAAAGTCTTGAATGCGCGTACTGTTCACCTTAGTGCCTGTATCATAAATTATTGATGTATTCTGCATTTCTAAAATAGATGTTTTGTTTTATTAACCAACAAGGCATATCTCTGTAATATTGCATGCAAAATCGGACCAAATTAATTATGTTCCGGCATTCGTTCCGTAAACTTAATCGACATCGATTTTATAATTTACTTCTTAGCACAAAGGCGATAGAATTAGCAACATTGTAGACATCTGTGTTTGTTGTATAAAGAAGAAAAGAAAAAGATAATTACTTTAATTCTGGAGAATAATGATTAATGTTTGGTACAGAATAAAGACAGGAGTCACATGTTTTATCAAGGACAATGGCACTGAATGGACAGCACTGAATCTGATCCCCGAGGTTCACGATAGAGAGCAAACTGCTTTTATACAGTTACGTAGGAAACCTTTTTATTTATCATAAGACACGGCATGGATGTTACTGATTTATTGGAAGTCGTTTTTCAACGGAAAAATGAAACGTTTCAGTCTATTTAATAAGACAGCGGATTGAGTTACTACGTTTACAAAGTACACGTGCCGCTACTTCTGTAATATTTCAATGCTGTGCAGCTTAGCCATGCCTATTGTACTGTATCATGTTAAAATCATAAATATTATTTTTATTAATGTACGTTTTATTACCACTGCGTCAGATGTTATATTTTTTGAGTCGTATAAAATATTTGCGGATTCGTTCGTCGCTTTACTATTTCAAGATTTAGCGAATGTCAATTTGCAGAAACGATGCGAGCCGTAAAAAGGGAGATTTATACAGAGTCCGCCATGAAGTGATGTGGTGCATTCCCCACTCTTCCTTGGTGTTGTACGGGCATGGGTAATGATCTTCTTTACATTGTATTGCCATCGTACACCAAGGGGGTACAAGGGTCTAATTCATTTACAAGGGACTCGATGGTCTTTGCCATTTTTAGACTCTTTGGATCTACTTAAGAAGAAGAGTTCTATATAAAGATATAGGAGAGTTATAAACACATAGCTTGTAAAGAGTAGATCTGTTGGTATTTCATTGACCACCTAGCCTCATTAAAAGGTTAGTACATCGTAAGGGCTATTTTTCCTACGAGGTACTTACTGTGGGGTTTTTTTTCTACACAAGTCCCGGCCCTTTTCTCCAAGAGGTAACAATTCTCGAGTTACATTGCAGAATAAGATGTAAAATGCGTTGTCAGAATTTAACATATTTTTTCATGTTTATCAGAACCAACATTTCCGGTTTTGTGCGTTCAGACAGCTTTCCGCGTGTTTAGTTTTATTTCTGGTCACCAAGTTTGCTCATGACACATTTGATTGCGAAGTATGCTGATGTGCCGACCCCGTTACAGTATGTTAATAATCGTGAAGCAGCACTATGAATTTAAGACACCAAATTTGCGTATAAAACGACGTAATTTATCATATTTTTGTATTTTGGTAATTTTTAACCCGTCTTCGTAAGAAAATATCATTAGTGACATACTATTCACAATGCGTTTTATTATTATATTTAAACTGATAAACATGTATATGATCAATAATTTTCTTCACAGATTTAGGTGGATGATTACCAGTCGAAATTAAATATGATTTAGATTTGACATCCTCTACTGACACTTATAAGTAGCATTTTTTATTAATCAATAAGAAACGGCGTTTGTATAAGTTTGTATAAATTGTTAGCGATCATGCAGTTCATGAAAAGGTATAAAAACACGTGAATTCAAATCATTTATAAATTACAAATTAATTAATGTAAGGTCAAAAGACAAATCAAAATCCAACCTGTTGATTGAGAGGTCAAGCGTATATTACAAGATCCATCGTCACACAGGAAATATCCTGACACAATTGGTACTCCCCCTGAGATGGGGTGGTAACAACATGCAGCAGCACCCCCACTACTTAGATCCCTGGGTCCTGGCCATACTAATCCCCACGGTAAGGCACACGGCGATTCTTAGACAATTCCGTTGGCTGGTAGTGATGTATTGGTGCGCCCGCGGCAGTAGTACTCAGTATAGAGACATAACTTACATTCTGACAATAGGGCTGTTATACTGGCCCGCGCATGTCACCTAAGGAAAAATAATGGTTGTACTCGCATTATGTTCTTTTTTATGAATATTAAATAATAAGATTGTTATATAAAGAGAGTAATTAAGAATGACAAAAAAAGTATGTACGTCGTAAATATCACTGAAGACAATATTGATGTACTTTGTGTAATTTAAAAAAAAATTAATTTGTGGACGAACTATATCTTTACTTAATTATACGCGTCGATTTGAAATCAGCTCACTCATATTCGTTGTCGTCGGGTTTTTATTTTGCATTCTGGGATTCTCAATAAAACCGCACGCGTATAATTCTTAAGAGATAAGGAACCACATTCTACCATCCCGACTTTAATTCATATATTAGTATATTCAAACTGATACAGCAAACAAGTTTCAAACTTATTAAAAATATTTACATATCATTTATGTCGTTTCATGTTGATTCAGGTTATAAAAGTCAATTAAAACAAGCTTAAATTTTACACATTTTACTCACAGATCATTGAATGCGATTTTATGAAATTTAGAAAATTAAAAGTGAAATACATGTATGATACATACAATCAAACCTATATTTATCAGAACAATTCGATCTGTCATTCAAATAAAAATAAAAATAAAACCCTTTAAAGTTATATGATGAGACATAAAAGTGCAATCATAATATTTGGACCCAATGGTCGGACACACCTCACCCCCACCCCTCTTCATCAGTTGTGTATCGCCAATAAAGGTTTTTAGTTATTATGTCATAGTTAGTAACTAATATCATTTAGTTAATATTACAATTAGAGATAGCTAGGGTACCGATGTACGCTGTGTGATTTACGATTGTACTGAATGCAACAAATTTTATTGGTGCACTTTTGATTTTAAAACAAACTTTTAAAAATCAAATTGTCATTGCATGTCAGGCTTAGTCAGTTCAGTGGTTTAGACGTAGTGTACCGTATGTGATTTGGTCTGATGTTCATACGTTGGAAAAGTGCATTTAAATATACACAACGTATTGTACTTAAAAACTTCACTCGCGAGATTAACATAAACATTTTCTTTAAATCATGTTATGCATATTTTTTCTAAAATGTAAATGTATGATACCAATATTGTTTTAACTAAACCGTGTTGTAAAATCTATAAAAAAAATGTGTATTTTCATGAGAAGTTGATAATTCATATTTTTGTAGATTTTGGTCAAATATATTTACTTTATTTAATAATATGGGTCGTTTAAATATAAGGTTATATTATGATTCTAATTAACGAAAAATAACAATTTTAGAAGCATCGTAAGACACTCGTCTATAGGACACATGAAGCGAATGGTTATGAATTGTCATGACATTAATGGGCTCTGTTTATCATATCGATATCGAATTGTGTTATGTATTAGCTCAGCTACACTACAGACCAACAAATTTTACGTCTAAAAGAGTTCTTAATTTTTGTTGAACTAAGCACATTCAACCAATACGGCGAAACTGCTGAAATAGATGGCTCTTAAAATGAGACTTAACGAAGCTCTGGTTTTGATAGCGACAGCTGTACATGAAAATGATCTGCATATTTACCAACGGAATTGCAAACTTTTTTTGCAATTAGTATACAGAAGAAATGTATATATTTCTATTATATCTATGTCCACGCACAGGAAAGATTGTCCAGTTTATGGGAAGTACAATAATAATTGCCTTTGTCGCTGAATACAACCACATAATTTTAATCATAAAAGCAATTTTGCTAACAATGAATAATTAATGTATACGTTTGTGGAATTTTACATCTACAGTGTATATAACAGTGCCATCATGTGCTTGTCAAAATAAAATGACCAAATGGCAAAAAACTTCACTATAAATTTATGTATTCATATGAGAGAGAGAGAGAGAGAGAGAGAGAGAGAGTTTTAATAAGGCGTTCAGTATGATTATTTTATAGAACGCATTGTTTGTTTGATATGATAATGACTATTATATGTCTATAAAACATTTCACTTTGTTTGAAAGAATACAAGTGAGTAAATTCTTTCACACCTGTTGATGTCTTATATCTAATGAGAGAGAGAAAAGAGAGAGAGAGAGAGAGAGAGAGAGAGAGAGAGAGAGAGAGAGAGAGAGAGAGAGAGAGAGAGAGACCCTACCTTATCCTTCCTCCATTTTCGAATTTGTTCAGTAGAAAATCTATAATTTAGCATGTTCAATATATATTCACATAAACACGAACTTATATTTAAATTGCCGAAAGCATATGGCTATTTTCTCCTGTAAATTCGATATATCATTCTATACAATCCATTGAATATGTATTGTCTTTGTGTCTAACGTTGACTGGGAGTTAACATAATTTAAAGTTCCACTGTGAGGGGGGGGAATGGTCGAAATTGATTTCTGTTGAAAGGTAAATCCCTCAGTTAGGAACGCTACCATTTATGAGGGGACTCAAAGATAAAGTTCACCTGAATTATTATATTTTTGTCAATCAAAAGATTCGGTTGTCACTATGTGATCATTTCACTTAATTCTAATTTATAACTAAGAATCCATACTGCATCGTGCTATGAGAGAGGAGCCATGAATTTATTAGTGACTTACAAATATTGTGGGATTTTAATTAAGCAATGATTGTGGAGTAATCTCCCATTTATAGGAATGTTCTTCGTTTGTTTGCTTCGAATGTACAATTTATAGAAGACCGGGTTAAAAAAACCCACCAACATCTTAAGAATTTATTTAAGGAAATATCTTTTTTTAATGAAGATAAACATAGTCTAAAAATTGCCGCGACCATCCACCCCTCATAAACGACCATCCACCCCTCGTAAAAATGGTCCCCGGTCAAATGCTGACAGTGTGTCCTTGGTTTATCCTATATTTCTACATGTTCATTGTAAATGGTGGCTGCTCTGGGCTAGCTGGGATCGAATAAAGTTCTAAATTACAGACACTTCGTGAACATCTGATCGTTCTTCCTTGATCATCTGATCTTAGTCTGAACTGTGCATTATTTCTCAAGGGTAATGACCCCTATGTCGGTTGAATTCATACCAATTTTAGAAAGTTTGAATCCTCGGACATCATGTTACCGCCTTTTGGCTAAAATAATGTTGCTATAATGTACCTTGTTGAAAAGCTTGTATACAATAAAATGATTTAATTACAGCTAAAATATTGTGGATTCAAGTTCAAGTTCTTTATTCCGAGAGACATATACACATGAACATATACATATTAATTAAACAGTAAGAAAAACGAAGTGTACATAATCAATTTGGATAATTCACATGATTATGATTTGCTAACGTCACCTTCATAGCCTAATGAACCATTAAAAATTACGTTTTAATATTCAAACCATTTTTAATCAATCCATACTGTGCGTGCACAAATGACTAAACGATTGTTACTAAACGATCATTGCGAACATAGAAAGAACAGCCGTATCTTCTTAATATGGATGGTCAATTCAACATATCCCGACATAGCTTGGCTGTTTCGTAATTACCTAACGATGTTGGCGAAGGAATCAGCCGAGGGTTGCCGAATGATAACAATGATGGAATGTCGTCTCGCATTCCGTGCTCCTATTTAAGCTAATTGATCACTAAAAAACACCAAACAAACCAACAAAACAACGCAGAAAACCTCGAAAGCACAAAATAACAACGAAATATGAAAGAACATCGTATATGATATTGTGAGAACCACATTAAAACTGAAAACTCTAAATAATGCGACTGAAGACAAAATAGAGTGATTCATTCGGGAGCAAATCAAGGTGATTGAACGTACTTTTCAAACAGAACGAAAAGGAATATATAGAAATTTAGCAAGGAATAAAAATTTAAACAACGAATTTCTCATTTTTGACACACTTAATCTGATATTTTTGCAACAGATTCGATTTTAAAATCCATTTTTCGTCCTTTGTGTTTCTTAAAAGAAAACAGATTATAGTAAAGAATTTTATTATCTTTGAATGTGCCTCTTTCTTCAGTATTTGATATTACCGGACGCCTTTTTTATGCTGATAAAAAAGAAATGAGATATACAGAGGTAAGAATTTCCACGACAACAACTATATTACCATAAACTATAATTATGTCCCGGAAATCTAGGATAAATCTATTGGAATCCTCTTTTCATATACTAGCTAATATGAGTTTGTATTGTCCTGTTTTGAAGAATAATCAGTTGTTAATTTTGCATATTAGATGATAAAAATTTGTGATTTTCAGAATCATGTATATTAGATATCGTACATTGGTTTGATTTTTTTTTTTTACATTTAACTTTTCCCCTCAGTAGAATCCGATCTTACCGTTCTCCTCTTTGTCCCGCCTGCCTGACTGCTCCTTTGTCGGGGGTGAAATTAACGAGCAGATCTTACGTAGTTTTACGCTAAGACCATCACTAGATGTAGCAGATGGCGGCGTTCACTAAATACTTTACAATATAGGGATTAAATTGCTGTCCAGAATTAATTTCTCTATGCTAAATGATGTGCATCGTTAAAAAAATCCGAAATTATGTGTTTTGGTCCAGATTAAAAACAAAATAAAAGTAGCATTTTCGGGACTTAACTGAGTACCATAGGATTTTTATTTTCAAACCTGCATATAAATAGATATTGGTTTGAGTACAAATTTTAAAGGTGTTTCTGATTATTGTAGATAGAGAAATTTTAATCAAATAGTAATGTCGCGAAGAACTTGCACTTATTTTATTAGCATATAATTGAATAATGTGTTATGTCAAGCATAAAGAACTCGATTGGTCTGCATGACCCAAATTTCCAAATTGCTGAAACCGCATCTTAGGTGGTTTTGTATGAACTCCCAAAACAGTATAGAAATACAGAAAATATTTAAGTTGTGTTTTAAAGCAGACTTTATATATCCGCTATAGACAGATAGTGAGATACATACTATTACTAAGATACCCCCGAGGTCGCACGAGAGTGGGGGAGGATGAGCGATCTAACCAGGGGGGTTATACAGATACGACTACCAACCACCCAAGGACTGAGATGAACACGATTACGGATTACGGAGGAATACGTCAACAGACTGGAGATGAGATTCTCCTTTGGAGATTACACAACATCATGGCAACGACTAGAAGTTGGCATAGTTACTGGCTGTACTATCTCAGTCATACTATTTTTAGCAGCTATGAACCTACTGGTGAAATCAGCAGACAAAATGAGTAGAGGCCCATGGATGAGAGCAGGCATACGCCAACCACCAATGCGTGCAGTCATGGATGACATGACGATCAGTACTAAGACCGCAATCGAAGCAAAATGGACGCTCAAAGAAATAGAAGAGCTTATCAGTTGGGCTAGGATGTAAATCAAACCATCAAAGTCGAGAAGTCTGGTGCTGAAGAAAGGAAGGGTGACAAACTATGACTTCCAGCTTGGACAGGAGATAATTCCACCAGTCTTAGAGAAGCTAGTGAAATGCCTGCGGAAGTATTTTGATGACACACTGAGGGACACTTAGAACACAACCAACACTGTAGAACAACAACAACAGTGGATGGACGCAATAGACAAAAGTGGACTGCCAGGAAAATACAAAACCTGGATAAACCAGCATGGAGTACTCCCTCGGATTTTGTGGCCTTTGCAGGTGTACGACATACCAATGTCCAGGGTAGAAGCTATGGAGCGCCTGACTACAAAATTCCTTCGCCGATGGCTAGCAATACTACAGTGCTTTAGTAGCGTTGGGCTCTACAGTGTATAGGGACTAAACTACAATTACTGCTATAATCTCTTGTCGAAGAATACAAGGTTACCAAAGTGCGACAACATCTAACACTTAGAGACAGTAAAGATGAGAAGGTTCGCGGAGCCAAGGTGAATCTAGAAGCAGGCAGGAAGTGGTCTGTTCAAGACAAGGTCCTGGAAACAGAATTACGCCTGAAGCAAGCAGACATTTAGGGAAATGTAGCAGACGGGAGACTAGGCATGGGAACAGTAATGTCTTTTACTAATTAACCATTCTTAATTGTCAATGAGTCCATGACTCATTCATGGACTCATTGACAATTAAGAATTGTTAATTAGTAAAAGTCAGTTACATCAACCTGATGGGGAACAGCAGACAAAGGAGTGCAAAGGAAGCTAGTAAAAAGGGAAGTCCGAGTGATGGAGGAAGACTTAAGAATGGCAAAAGCAGTAGCATTAAGAAACAAGGAAGATGGGTGATTTGGGAAGCAGCAAGGCAGCGGAAAGTGACCTGGAATGACATATGGTCGATGGAGCCAGACAGATTGCAGTTTCTCCTCAGATCAGAATATGACGTGCTACCAAGCCCAACAAATTTGGCAGTATGGGGCTTATCTGATGACCCAAATTGCAAGCTCTGTGGAAAACCAACAAATTTTGAGCATATATTGTCATCATGTTCCGTGGCATTGTCTGAAGGTCGGTATACATGGAGGCATGACCAGATACTTTCGGTACTCGCAGACTCTTTCGAAAAAGCCAGGAAGAGACCACCACCAAAGGACAAGCGGCTCAAGTTCATCAACGTTGTTAGAGCAGGAGAGAGGGAGAAGAGTGGCGGCACTTTGGAGGGTAGAGGACTTCTTGGCACGGCAGGAGACTGGCAAATGCGAGCTGACCTGAAGACCAGAATGCAATTCCCAACGAAGGTAGCATCCACCTACAAGCGACCTGACGAAGTGATCTGGTCTCCGTCATACTGGAGCTGACAGTTCCTTGGGAGGAGATAATGGAAGACGCATATGAGCGGAAAATGGGGAAATATCAGGAGCTTGTGCAGATTGTAAGGAGAGAGGGTGGAGAGAATGGTGTTTCCCAGTGGTTGTTGGCGTGCGGGGATTTGTTGGACAATCCTTGTGGCGAGCCCTGAGAGTCACTGGGGTTATTGGGTTGGAGAGAAGTCAGCTTATAGGGCGACTAAGCAGATAGGCAGAAATGGCATCACTATGGTTGTGGAGAAGAAGAGAGGGACAGTGGGGAAGACAGTGAGAGACAATTGTGAATGTAAGATCGGTACACAGACGGGTAGCTGGATGGTCCCGGGCTCTGTTTCACACGTAATACACGTACTAATTGTGTCCTTTTATATAATCAAACACAACATAAAAACCACAAACCCATAAAAGTATCGAATTTCAAATCAAGCAGTCACCAAAATTTTCAAGCCACTCATCTCGGTCCTCAACTCAATTTCTTATAAGATATACATGAGACTGAGTATTGACTTGAGGAAAGTTGGTGACGATGGGGCCAGGTTCTCTTAACAACAAAGCAAAAAAAAAACAACAACAACAAACAAACAGACAGACAAAAAACAAAGCAAAAAAAACAACCAAATGAATGATATGATAATTATGATTTTTTGAAAACCAACTTTTGAATATGAAAATTACTTGACTATTTTGCACCCATTCATTCATTCTATCTTTATTTCCTCCCATAGGAGATTGCATGAAGAATAACATTTTAACACAAATTATAAATACATAACATGAGTGACAAAGTTAATAGAAGTTATAGTGAAAAAGGAATACATGTACTATTAAATATGTACATTGCAATTGCTGGCAGGAACATATTAATCCCGATTTACTCGAATGATTAGTTTTTTATAATAATATTGAGTAAACTTCAAGTGTCTGTAATACCATGCAGCCGCATCCCTTAGGAAACGAAAATAAGGATGTGCAGGCTGCGCTCGTTATGGTAAGATACGATGATGGAGAAAAGGCTTGATCCTAGTAGGAATAGATAGAGGTCTTGTGGACAAAGGCCGCAGAGTTCGGCGCTAAGTGAAATGTCAAAGTCCCAATCACTGTGTTCCACCAAGCGTCTCGGAGAGCAACGGTTCCTAGGCAGACGGACGAGATGTGCTCAAACACATTGGTGAAGCAACTGCCACACACAGTACATTTTTCCGGAGGTAAGGTTGGAAGACTCCATACCTTGACAACGAATTTACAGACTTCTATTTCGTGTATGTTGGATGGAAATTTCCTAACAGCGAACGGGGGTCTTCCTGCGTTTATGGTGTTCAATAAGACAAAGTCGGGATCAGAGAGCATGCGCTGACACCTGGAGTCGATGTGGAGGTTGGTTACAGCTGCCTTGAAAGTTTTATTCCAGAAATCCATAGGGGGGAAGTAACCAAGTTGCAGGTAAATCAAGAGATGTAGAGTGAGATTGTATCTAGCCAAAATGTAGATAAGGTCGTGAATGTATCCATATTGTTTGCGCTCAGGTGAGTTGATGTAAGAAAAGAGTCGGTGAAGAAAAGTCTTCTTAGTAAGAGTTTGGTTGTCCAGATTGCATAGGCGGCCGAAGAATTGAAGTTTCCTTTTTTCAATTTCAGATGTTATTGGGAGAAGCCTAAAGAGTGATTCGCATATGTCGGATCTGGTACTCTTTGCGAGGCCTATTGCATGTTTGCAGATAAAATGCTGAAGAGTGTTCAGATCTTGCAGATCTTTTTTGCGTAGGTCATGCCAGAGTTCACAGCCATACACGATGGAAGGGAGAACAACCCTGGTGTAAAGCCGGAATATAGTGTCTGGGTTGAGATGATCGCGTATTTTAAAAGCAAAGTAGGTGAAAAGGGATGCAGCAGCGTATAAAATATGATGCAAAGAATTGTATCATATTTTATACACTGCTGCATCCTTTTTTATCCCTGTAGCAAAATTTAAACCTCACTTAAGACCCAAGTGGACACCTGAAGTCAAACACCTTCACGACCGAGAGCGCCAAATGCGAAATATCTGGTTAATCGAGGGTCGTCCCAGAGGCATGGTACACGACTCCTACAAGAACTACAAAAAAAGCTAAACGCGAATTCCGAAATGAACTTAATGCTGAACACGAGAAATACATGACATCGGTATTCCACGATATTGATCAAGCTTCCGAGTGTGATATGCGGCTCTTTTGGAAGCTTGTTAAACGCCAAACATTTTCGCATAACACAGAAGACCAAATCACCAAATCTGGTGCTAGCGCGCGTTATTCAATTTTTATGCACACACCGTTGCAGTTATGAGACCACTTCTTTCAAAAAATAATGATTAAATGCTTATAAATATTTATGTATGGTGTTTAACATAAATATACAGAAGACATTGCATTGAGTATATAGAAACATACATATATATACTAATTAAATGTTGATGTCTGTCATAGTTCTTTCAATCATTCAACTCTTTTCTTCTTGTATATGTTTGTTATATGTACAATCTTCATGTTGCCCCTTGAGGGCCCTTAATTGGTAAATAAAGAAATTGACATTTTAAGTTAAAGGATGCCGTGAGCATTTTGGCAGCATTCTACATCACAAAAGTTGTACCTTTTGTAATACTAATCATATACAGTACCGATCAGACCCAACTAAACCCCGGGTTTACTTTGGGTTTACTTTTTGAAAAGGGTCCACTCGGGGTTTACTTTGGGTTTACTCGGGGTTTACTTTGGGTTGAGGTCAACTATACACACTGAAGTGTGAAGCAGGCCCGTCTTTTATATTACCATCCTACTGCCTGTGATTCCTGTCCCTTGTATATTCCGAATACACATGTAGCGTCTGCTTTCAGGGTATACTTCTGATCGGGGTTTACTCTCTGTGTCCACTCTGGGTTTACTTGGGGTTTACTCTGGGTCCACTCTAGTAAACCCAGAGTAAACCCAGAAAGTAAACCCAGGGTTTAGTTGGGGTTTACTTTCTGTTAGGTTGGGTCTGATCGGTACTGTATATTATTATTATTCATTTATTGACAATTACCATGTCGGCATACAGTCATGAATATGAGTTACATAAAATTATATAGCTACATGTATTTAAATGGGATGCCATAGATTTTGTGAAGACTAAATACTTTTGAATGTTGTGAATTAATGTCGATAAAAAACCCTCAGGAAGTCTGTATTCATGCATGTATTTTTGTGTAGTTTGTTCCTGCTTCACGGAAATAGTTGAAATGTTACATATTGACAGCACAGGTGCTTGTGGACTGGACCGTGCACTACCACCCCCCCCCCCCCACCATTTCTTTTTTTTTTTTATTTCTTTTATTAATTATCGTTAACAACCCTTTATATAACTTTCAAAATGGTTCGAACAATCATGGTAGTTGATATTTATTATGATAAAATGACAGGTAGTGGGTATTTTCCTTATAGCCGAGATCAAATTAAATATTATAAGGGGTTGTTAACGATAATTAATTAAAGAAATAAAAAAAATGAAAAAAAAATAGAAAGGGGGGGGGGGGTGGTAGTGCACGGTCCATTTCACAAGCACCTGTGATTGACAGTTTCAATAGTTTTATCAGTGATCAGCCTTACAAAACGGGGGCAGGGGCAACAAGAGAGACGTGTACACCCCCTACTAATTGACAAACATTTTTTTTTTTACAAAAATGAAGACTGAACAGATTGCGATTTTTGGGAGTTGATTTTAATCAACTCTCCTATGCAGTTACTCAGACAAACCGAAAGTGAAACAGTGTTTGGACCTCAGCACAAATCATTGCTGCTGACAAGACTTAGTTCTTGAAAATAATTGATGAATTCTATGTAATGTATGCTAAAGCATTGTTTTTCAAGGAAACTTATTTATAAATACCTTGAAAATAGTCAGATTTTAAATGGTACGAACAATTTAAATATTTTTTATAGTCGTATGTATTCCTACGCCAGAGTTCAATATAGTCTCATTCAACTCGACGCTCGGCTGTAAATCCTTGTCGGAGATTTACGGTGTCAGCCGAGCGTTTGGTTGAAAGAGACTAGAGTTAAATATTTCTTGGATCCATACAATTTTCGAGAAATATTTCTATCACTGATACATAGTTTGATTGAATTAATTTTATCTTTAAATATTATTTAACATTATTCATATGAGGTTTCTCGACATTCTTGTCGAAAAAGTCCAAAAATTCATATTATAAAAATGTGCGTAATTCAAATTAGAAAATACATGTACTTGTCATAGAAAATAAAAAAAAATTTTAAAATAAATAAATAAACATCGAAAAAATCAACTCCCGTCAGTTCTTCAGTACTTTGATTTTTATTGTAACTTATATTACAGTGAACATAACTTAAGGAATGAAAAACCTTTATTCCCAACATTTTGCATTTGCCGCGTAAAGCTATAGCCTGGTTCCCGAGGCCTTGCACCATCGGAAGGCCTCGGGAACCAGGCTACGTAAAGCTAATGCTACAATCGGCAATCCTCGGCTGATTCCGCTACGCTCCATACATGTCGAGTGCTCGAGACATCCGAGTAGTTCCGAGTGGCTAATGCTATGCATTCGGCAACTTCCAGCCATATACATTTGCTAATGATATAGCCACGCGAGGAACTCCGAGAGGTTCCTATGTTTACGGAAAAGCGAAAGTAGAACTAATCAACTATTTCGACATGTTGTGAAATAAGATTGTTGCATTTGAATTGCAAGAGCGTGAATGTCAAGGCATTTCTAACAACCGTTTGAAGATACATATGGATGCAAACATTTCTGCAAAATAAAACAAACAAAAGTGAAGCAAAACGACAATATTAACTATTATTCGGGCTGCGCTAGAGGCTAGGCTAAAAATGGAAGACGACACGACTGGTCTTCATACATTGATATCACAACGTCAAAAAAGACCGTCCTACTCTAGAGCCATCTCACAGGAATTCAGCCGGAAAAGTGAGGCGGTGGTGGTACCACGTAAGAGAAACAGGAGAAAATCCGAGAAGATTCGAAGTCATTCCCTGATAGACTCTGCTGTCCCTCAGCACTCTCACAGCAGCGGGGCAGAACCTGAAACAGGACAGTCCACAGAGGGCCAGTTTCCTGTTTTTGATACGAATGATGGTGAGGAATCTGATGAAAGTGAATACTTTTCTGCTGAGGAAAATTCAGATTCTCTTGAGTGTGTACATCAGGAGAATGCTCCATCATGCTCTAGCTCAGCTTCATCTAATGATGATGAAATACCTCAGATTACTCATCAAAATTGTGACAATCTGTCCCCTGTAACACTTGACACTTATGATGGAAATTTGAAACATAGAAGGGCTCCAAGCAAGAAGCAAAAAAGAAAGAGGAGGCTATTATATGATAGTTATAATTTGTTTAGAGAACTTCCCTTTTACAATGATGAGATTGTGAATGAGTTTAAAGATGTGCATATCAACAAACCAGTGCCAACATTATCAGCCCTGTGTGTCAGAGCATTAGTGACAAAGAAAAAAAGTTTGGCCAGACACCCAATAGTCCCACATGTAATAAGACAAGACATTGGCAATGCAGCTGCTTTTTATAAAGAAAAAGTGGAATGGATTAAAACATATTTGGCCAAATTTGAAAAAGAAAAATATTCTCGTTTCCAGGAAGTTCTTACTAGATCGGTGTGGAATATTGAACCATGGGCTTTAAATGATACAAGAGCATTTCAAAGAAATAATCCTGCAGCAGACAAGAAAATCAGCTGTTTGCCTGCCACACCCCTCTGTGGTTTCGAGTATCATGACGCTGAATTTTATTATCCAAGTCATATAATGATAGGTAAGAGTTCTTGGTTACATTGACATTACATGGAAACCAATTTAAATGGATGATGAATAATTATTCTGATTTATTTCCTTTTTCTCTATTGTCTTGGATATAAAACATACTATCATGGAGTTTCTATACAAGTCTAATTTTAATAAGAATGATACAAGACACAGATGATCTATCCACTATATTTTATAGCAAAAATTATGTAGAATTAATTAACAGTAGACTTTACATTGCTTTATTTTGTAGCTTTGAGTTGCTTATTGCATTTAACAATACCCTTTCCTGATCCAAGCAAAGGCAAGCATCGACAACGGAAACTGGAAGGCTCAGCTCCATATGACAGGGCTGTAAAGAATGCAACAGCATCACTTCACAAGAGGTAACTGCTTTTGACCAAAGAAATTTGAAAATGAAAGTGAACAGCAGACTCCAATGAAGTTCATGTAGATCTAAGAGAGTTTTGAAAATTGCAAAACTCTCTTGCAAGGATTAACACAATAATAGCCATGCAATGAGATAATGAAGTTATCATATATATCATTGTATAGATAGTGCCTGTTTGGGAGGGTACCTGTTGAAATTGACCCCCCGAGAAAACCATTGTCAACCGACACGAAGCGGGTACCCTCCCAAACAGGCACTATTAATTTTATTATACTGAATGTCTTATTTTTAAACAAGATTTTACTGCTTTTATTTAGAAATGAAGTCAATTCTACGGCGAAAGGTACGCTCATAATTTACGCGCATGTAACAATTCGTTTTGTTATACTTTCATGTTAAATACTGAAATCTGATTGGTTAAGACGCAGTTCATAATCCATTCTATTACCCTCAGCGTTAGCAACGCACTTAGCAACGGGTAACATTATATAAATAGTGCCTGTTTGGGAGGGTAACAGTTGAAATTGACACCCCGAGAAAACCATTGTCAACCGACGCGAAGCGGAGGTTGACAATGGTTTTTGAGGGGTGTCAATTTCAACTGTTATCCTCCCAAACAGGCACTATTTATTTTGTTATACTGAATGTCTTTTTAAAAATTTTTAAGAAAATTTTACTGCTTTTATATAGGAATAACGTGAATTCTACAGCGAACCGTACGCGCATAATTTTTCGCGCATGTAACATTTTTTAATGTTACCCGTTGCCAAGTGCGTTGCTAACGCTGAGGGTAATAGTAAATATTATTAACTGCGTCTTAACCAATCAGATTTCAGTATTTAACATGAAAGTATAACAATACAAATTGTTACATGCGCGAAAATTATGCGCGTACGGTTCGCTGTAGGCACTATTTATATAGTGTTACCCGTTGCCAAGTGTGTTGCCAATACTGAGGGTAATAGTATATAAATAGTGCCTGTTTGGGAGGGTAACAGTTGAAATTGACACCCCGAGAAAACCATTGTCAACCGACGCGAAGCGGAGGTTGACAATGGTTTTCGAGGGGTGTCAATTTCAACTGTTATCCTCCAAAACAGGCACTATTTATTTTGTTATACTGAATGTCTTAATTTTTAAGAAAATTTTACTGCTTTTATATAGGAATAACGTGAATTCTACAGCGAACCGTACGCGCATAATTTTCGCGCATGTAACATTTTTTAATGTTACCCATTGCTAAGTGCGTTACTAACGCTGAGGGTAATAGAAAATATTATTAACTGCGTCTTAACCAATCAGATTTCAGTATTTAACATGAAAGTATAACAAAACGGATTACCAACTGTGTCTACACCAATCAGATTTCAGTATTTAACATGAAAGTATAATAATGGGGATATATGGTATAATACATATATGTCTATTTAGCAATACTTATTATTTATTACAAGATGTTTACTGTAATTTTATACATTTAAGTAAGTATCAAATTTGTTGCTAAAACACAATCACTAATTTAAGAATACATGTGCAGTGGTTGCATCAATTAATAATTGATAATGTAAATGTATTTCACAATGAAATCCAAAACAATTGATGCTCAAATAATACATGCAATGATAAAACTAAACTAGATGCTGTCATTAGACAGTAATACCCGCACCATGTGTTTGCCCCTAAATAACACTGTTTTATACCAGTTTAATTAAAAATGAAGGCTACATGCAAACTCCGGTAATACATTTAAAAATTATAATTTTCATAACTGAAGGATGAGATCCCTGCCCATATGATAATACACATCGTGACATGACCAGCACTTTATGTGCAATTTGGGGTAGAACTGTTTGCAGTGAATTTTCAGTTAATCAATAATCTTAACATTTTATGTCATAGGAAGTATAATGGTCTATATAATTATTACAAACAAAATTAAAAATTAAATTATGCCCCCTCCCCGTGGCGGTTGCCGGTTTTAGATTTGCTTCTGTGTGCCTACATGAACATCATCGTGTGCACAGATTTAGAGAAGGGGTGGGAGTGAGGGGTCCAGACCCCCCCTCCCCATGAAAATTCGTAAATTACCAAAAATACACCTTGGACCCCAATGCTCTTACAGACATGTAAACGCTCTAACCCATTGCGCTTCAATGTTAGGTAACATTATTTGGGGGGTAAATATTTAATCAATAGTCAACATACTTTATTGTTTATCTCAATAGGAAGTATACATGTACATCACAATATGCAGGTGTCCTGCACCACCTTAAAGCTGTTATTTACCTAATAAAATAGTGCAAGTGGATTTGAAGAATAGGTCATAAAAATACATGCATGTTACAAATGACTGATCTTTGTCTGAAGTTACGTACACAACACAGGTTTGCATGTCTCATTAGCGGGTACTAGTTTTACCCAGCTCTTCGATTAGATGGGTTCACGTGTATACATACATGGGTGTTGCTAAAACGCGGAACGGAAAACGGAACGGAAGGAAAACGGAAAATCTTATCTAATGTTATTTACCTCATAGATTTGTTAAGTATGCTAAAACGATATACTTTATGTACCTTTTTAATTTTTTTTGAAAGATTAGCAATATTAGATTATTTATTCAAGAATATTTATTTCCTCAAAATTAACAGTACATGCATTGACCACTATATTCTGTCCCAAAATATCCTCGATTCACTTTTTGCTGTATATTTATATATACCTCAGGGTTCAAGCGATTCTCTTTTAGAAGCATTAAACATTCTCATTATTCTTTCTTTAAAACGTCCTCTCTAGCTTATCAGCTGGTATAAATACACGGCTAAAAATAAAGAAGTCTACGGGGTTTTGCATTTTAACAGACCCGGATGATGGTGTTGCAAAATTGTGCAAGGTCTTCTGAGTGACTTCCAAATGGAGAAAAGATGTCAACATTTTCCATTATAAATCGTCCAAATGTGCTGCATGAATATTTTGGGATCGACAGACTATAGTCCCAATATATAATCGGAAAATCAAACCAGGCAACGTCTAGAGCTCTCTATTCGGATCATATGTATATAGCTGCTGGAATAAACAACTGCATGCTTTGTAATGCAAACGTAAACAAAATTGCATTGCTAAAAATACTAGTTTCACAAATTACTAGTTTCACAAATTACCGGGTATTTTAATGTTTACTGTATTTTAATTTTTTAATGTCGTCAGTCCTACGGTTTTTTTCTTCCATCTCAATGATACTGTATCGTCTGTATGATAAAAGATCGTTTAGAACACCGAAAATTCAATTTTGATGTAAGTATATACATGTACATCATATTTGAAAATAATATAAAAATACTCAAAACACGCATAAAACGCTTTCACTAACTGCGTACGTTACGCTAATATGCCAGCAATACCATATAAGAGAAATAAGTAAAAGGTTATAGCTAATTTGCTCGTTTAATCATGTTAATGTTTCACAATTCGTATACATTTGATTTTTCCGTTTCGTACTCAACTAAAGCCGAATGAATACAATGCTATAATTGATAGACATTCATATGAATATTAATAAGATAGCAACATGTTGATAATCATTCATTAGATATAAATAAAAGATACAAAGTAAATCGTTTCTGGCCAGTCTATACCCTTTTTAAGGGATAAACGTGATGATATTTTCCATTCCGTTCCGTTTTCCGTTCCGCGTTTTAGCAACACCCATACATACATGTCTGTGTTTTCCGTATGCAGAAAAGGATTACGGTAGTTAAGATCAGCTAAAGGAATTCATTATTGTGTTTTAATTGGATTATCATTATGATGTTGACCAATTTAGGTAAGCATAATACATGTAGTAGCAGTAGCACAATATAATAAGATGCCAGCATGGGATTCCTGCCAGCATACATACAGGTATCACACCGGTAATTGTTTTCACTATATAACACTATAGAGGGGAAAAAATTCTTAAAAATCAGTTTGTATTTTTCATGACAAAATATTCGGAGGAAATGTTATTTGTTACCTATCTCATCAGCTAACACCATAAAAAGGGCAAGCGATACTGCATTTTCTCAAAATATCTAGCTCCAAACAGGTCTACCCTCAAAACCACGTGTTTTCCATTTGTATGTAAACAGACTGCACACTCCCCAGGAAGCTGCTGCATGAGCCCTGAAAGAAGTAGTTCCTGTGAAAAAAAATCATCACCTAACAAAATACATGAAATATCCTACTCAGTGGTACAACAAATTTTAAAACTGAGTAAAGGAAAATGTAAAAATGCAGTCAAGGAAAAAAATAATTCTGAAGTATATATGGAACTACAATTGACTAAGTTCATTTTGATTGGCCGATTACCGGTGTGATACCTTACACATGTATATAAGTTCTACTTTCACTTTCTAAATGTAATCTCCCTTTGACAGCATACTGTATCATCATCTTTTAATATTTAAATAAGCTTATCATCGTTACCTATCCTATCGCATTTGTAAAGTTTCTGTCATTTTAGTTGCAAAAGTTATTTTTTTCATTTGTCAGACTGCATGCACTGTTGAGTTGACCCCATATTGACCCTGTATAAACAATTTCTTATTAAATTTGTGTATTTCATATGTAAGTAAGTGTAGACACTTATATTTTTTATATGAGTAATAATAGGAAGGAAGGAGTATTTCTTTCTTAATGTATTATAATGCATCAAATACAATGTAGGTGTAAAGTACATTAATGACCCCCAGGTGTTGTCTTTAACCCCCCGCCTTTATGAAATAGGAAATGATATGATACACTGTATATTTTGTTAACTTCTGAGATCTGAGATATCCTCATCCCTAAACCGTTTAATTTAGTTTTGCTCTTTGTGTCATTGCGCGTAAAATTGTATTGTAAGATTATGCCCCCTTGGAGACACCCTGACATTTTAGAACTAGAAATAACAATGTATTTTATCTTATTCATATGTTATACAGTAGTGTTTGATCAATACACATGGCAGTGATGCATATAACATTTTGTTTATAAATCTTAAAAATTGAATTAAGCAATTTCCAAAATGCTAATGTGAATCACGAGAGAAAAAGCAATCAAGAAATGATTTAAAATTTGCTACTGTACACATGTAAGAATGTATTAAGAAGACTGAATCTTTATAAGCAGGTTAGATTGGGGGGGGGGGATGAATGTGGAGTATAAACATTTATAATTTGAATCATTTATTGTTATTTATTAATTTTAACTTGTCAATGAATACTACTTATTGATCCCAAGGTAGAAATATGACCTCTGATCGTATCTCAATAGATCATTTGTCAATTATGCAAGGTGTAATGTAATTTTTTTTAAGAATAACATTTTTTACCAGTTTATAAAAGTTTTTAGACACCCAAATTATATTTTGATTTTAATAGATTATTCGACAAGGAAGGGGGGGGGGGGAGAGAGAGAACAGTTTATATTTGAGTTTGTTTGGGAGTGGGGGTTCCAAGTCATATATTTGACAATTTTTTAATGTAATTTAAAATAAGACTAAGCCATACTACAGTCATGAACATGAATAGTATAGAACAAAACACAAACTAATACATGTACATGTATATATACATAGGAAGTATTACAAAACAGATGATTGATCTATATCTGGGTTCTTAAATTGAATCATATATCATGTACATATTATATTATTGTTTCTTTGTTCAAGGCATTTAAGATGGTATGTAGGTCATGATCCCAAGTGCTCTTCCTGAAATTATCAAATATCATAAAAACCATTGAGATCCCCACCTTAATCCAAAGATATTATTCCTCCTTAGGTCATGCAGGCGCATCAGATCATTATGGCATGTAAGTCATGACCCTAAGGGGTCATCCTGACCCCCTTAGAATCAGAAATTGTCAATTATCTTTAAATTATTGATGTTTGATGATCCTATCTCTATTTAATCTTTATTAATTATTAAGTCTCCTGAATGAAGTTTGGAGACTTATTGTTTTTGTACGGTTCTTAATACATGTATATATTCTTCATCTTCTTTTTCTTCTTTCCCGCTCTGAACTTGTTTCTCAGAGATGGCTGAACATAATTGTACAAAACTCTAGGTTATGATAGGCCTGCAAATCTAGTTGTGCACCCTGGTTTGATTTTTCTCATTTTGGGTTAGACAACCACTTTTCGGGGGAGGGGGGGGAGGGGGGTGTCAAAAGGGTGTGGGGTCTAACATTGAACCTTGTAGAAAGAATCATAGACTCTATTGTAAATGGTAACTTGAAAACGGACAAAGATAATAATATAGGGTTTTCATAATCATATATTGGCTGTTACTGGCAATATATAGGGTTTATTAGATCTGACCCCTGGGGTCATCCCCACCCCCCAGGAATTTGAAATTACCATATATCTCAGAAACTGTTATAATCATGACCCCTAAACCATATATATTCATGTTTCTGATGTCAAGGGGCATCAAATGTTATGTAGGTCATGGGCCCTGTGGGTGGTCCTGACGCCCTCAAACAGCAAGTCCCTTAATATCTTCAAAACAGTTGAGATCCCCACCCTTAAACCATATATATTCTTGTACCTTGTGTCAAGGGGCATCAAACGGTATGTAGGTCATGGGCCCCGGGGGTTGTCATGACCCCCCTTGAACAGGAAGTGCACGAATATCTCGTAAACGGTTGAGATCCCCACCCCTTAACCATATATATTCTTGATCCTTAAAGGGCATCAAAAGGTATGTACCGGTAGGTAATGGGCCTCAGGGTTAAATTTAATTTTTCAAAATTGTAATGCACATCTATGGAACAGTTCCTTTCATATCCCAAGATATGATGTGTCTATCCATTAAATAATAAAAGGAGTTCTAGGATCTATGTTTTTTTTTAAGTGATAAACGTCAATTTTCTGCTACATTTTGACTCCCTGGATGAAATTTAAATTTTGAAAACCTTACTGCACATCTATAGAACAGTCCCTATCATATCCCAAGATATGATTGTCTATCCATTAAATCATAAGAGGAGCTCTTGGATCAATGTTTGATTTTTTAGTGATAAACGTCAATTTTCTGCTACTATTTGACTCCCAGGATGAAATTTAAATTTTTAAAACCTTATTGCACATCTATAGGACAGCCCCAATTATATCCCAAGAGATGATGTAGCTACTCCAAAAGTTGTAAGAGGAGTTCTGGGAACCATATTTTTTTTGCCAAAAAACGTCATTTTTTGTTGCCCACTGATCCCCTTAATTAAAAAAAAAATTCTGGAACCTGATCATGCCTCAATATGACACCCCCAATCATATTCTAGAAGATCATTTGGCTACTGCTTAAAAAAAATGACGTTTTTTAAACCAGTTTTTTGTAAAAAAAAAACGTCATTTTTTAGCCATTAAATGACCCCCAGGACAAAATTGAAAATTCCGAAACCTTATTGCGCATCTATAGGATACCCTAAAACATATTCCAAAAGATGATTTGTCTACTTTTGAAAATGTAGGAGGAGTTCGAGGAAGAAGGTTTTTTGTGAAAAAACGTCATTTTTTACCAATTATTTGACCCCCAGGACTAACAGAGAATTTTTGAAACTTTTTTACAAAACAACATGATACCCCAAATCAAACTCCAAGAGTTCAGTTTGCTGGTTTATAAGATGTAAGAGCAGTTTGAGAAAGTAAAACGTGACAGACGGACGGACGGACGGACAGACGGACGGACAGACGGACGGACGGACGGACGGAACAGGGTAACAACAATATACCCGAACTTTCTTTAGAAAGTGCGGGTATAACAATATGTGTAAATCTAAAGTTTGAATATGTTCAGACATGTATTTTTTCTTCTTATCCTGACCAGACTACACACTAATTTATTCCAAAATTCATCTTATTAAAAAAAAAATTGTGCATTACTGAATTTAATTTTACTCTAATTCCAGTTACCCTAAACTGATGGGACGGTTTTATGACAAGACCATGCCCTACGTCTACTGGGCTAGAGGTGATGTTAACCGGGCAAAAGAGAGCTTTATCCAGCTAATACACACCTGTGAAAAATGTAAGAGAGAGAGAGAGAGAGAGAGAGAGATTAAGCTAAACTAAAGAGCTAAAGAGTTAAAATTTAAATGATTAAAATCTGATACACGGTAAAAATGATTTATGCTTTATGAATGGCAAAGCAATTTTTTTCATAAAACGTACACTGTCCCAAGTTATGATAAACATTGTAGTTTTATTAGTGGACCCACAAAAAAAATTCTTAAAATCTTATTTGTATTTTACTCCTTGAAAATAAGTAGCATTATTCTGAAATAAATCAAAAAATGTATATAAGTTTGTACACTTGTAAATTGAAGCTGTTTAATACATTGAACATAATTGGGTCATATTGTGACATAGGCAAGGTATGTAATGCAATGTAGAGAAATTTGTTTAGTTATAATCAAGAAAAGCATTATAACCAGATTAAATTATTGTATATATATATAATCAAAGGCAGTTTGTTGTGAGCTTATATTATATGATATATTTATTTGTTTTTGATTTATATTTCTTGCAGCACGACATAAAGCTCTATACATGTATGAGATTCAGAGAATGCTGCATTTTTTTGATGATGCATCACAGCTGACCTTTGACCTTTCAATGTCTGACATGTCTGATGTATTCAATGAGCCATATTACAGCCAAGAAGAGGTAGCTCAACTGATCTGTAAACAGATATCTCTCCTAAAAGCCAACCTGTGTGATCAAGGGTAAGCTAAATTACATGTAGTTTAGATACCTGAATGTGCTTCTTTACTTATATGAAGAGTTAGTTTGGCACTTAACCAATCAGTCAGCAAATATGTTCTCAAATCTGGCCGTTACAGTATGGTCTGTCTATAGGTAAGTGGTTGAAAAAAGCTCACATAGCCACTGGGATGCAGATTATAAAAAAACAAGCTTACTTTATTTCTCTATAGGTTGATGACTGTGGAAAAAGCTCACATGGCCACCGAGAGGTGGTCCCATTGTATGAGAGCTCCCCCTGTTGGAGAGGGATGGTCCCGGGACACCTTCTTCTTGATGGATTCTTTGCTCTGTTTCCATGCACACACTTACTTTGGTATGTTAAAGTAATTAGTGAAATGTGATTGAAAATTGTGACATGTTTATTAATACTGTAACATTTGCAATTAGCATTTTTTCATGTTATACTATAGCATTTCTGTTCTTACCAATTTTCATTCAATATTCATCTTATTACCAGTAATTGATAGTTTTGCTCGATTATCAGCCTGTTTTTCACCATGCTTCCTTATCAGAAACCCGCTGGTAAATATTACCAGTACATATGATAACTGACCAAGGTCCAACTAGCTGAAATTTTCCAGCTCTCATGAATAATTCATGCACTATTTTGATTGGCTACTTCAAACTTTTGTGAAGGAGGCAATTATTACTAATTATGTCAATGCAATGTATGATCTAATAACACTGACATGTTTTCATTGTTTTCATAGTATTATTATTTTCACCCCCACCCCCCACCCCCTTAAAAAAGATAAAGGGTTTTTCCCTTTTAACAATGATTTGAGAAAAATATATCTGTAGGACATAGCCAACAAGAAAACTGTAATGAGTTGGGTCATAGTCAGTCAGCCTATGTAAAACTTACTATGGTTTTCTACAGTGCTTATGCTTTTAAGCCATCATGCATCATCTTCTTCTTCTTCTTCTGTTCTAAATCTAGCACTGTTGATGTATGCTTTATTATGAAGCATTTCCACCATTTTTAGTCTTTTTATATGCGAATTCTGCTTTAGCAACTCTGATCACATTTTTCAGAACTTGGAATTGATTGGATCCAGCATGCCATAGAAAAGCTAGAGCCTCTTTGTAAGGCTTCTAATGCAGACCTGTATATATTTCTCTCCATGATGTATGCAATGCAGAAGCAAAATACAAAATGTAAAAAGACCTTCAAGTACTTTGAAAGTCTAGAAAGGTTTGTTGATGAAGTATTGTTCGATTTAGAAACAAACAACCACTCGATCGTACTAGTTTATTGGAACACAATTGGTCGGACTTAGTACTGGTTATCGATCTGACCGACAAATTAACTGTTCAGCTTAGACAATAGCAATCAGTTTTACTGACAAATCAACTGACAAACTAACAGAACACTGACAAATTAATTGTTATTCAATAACCTAAAGAAACACTAGTGATTGGCAGGACTCATTAAGAAAATGACATTTCAGGATTGTCCTCTATACTGTACAAGTATATTCTTATTAAAATGTTACACACTGTTACAGCTTTCAAATGCTGTTTAGTGGCCTTAAATATTGGTTTGTTTAACTGTATGTGTTTTTGTTCTCCTCATTTTCTAGATCTTATTTACGTAATGTTGACAAAGACAAGGTAGGGCATTGTCCCTGGCAGACTCTCCTGGAATCAGTGAAGAACTCAGTAGCAGTCCGGCCCCTTAAAGTTCTTTGGAGAACTCAGATTAATCCCCCAAGACTCTCCCATGAGCGTTTGGATTGGCCGACTGAAAATAATCCATTCATTGAAAACTGGTACATACATGAAATGCTTGGATGATTTTTTTTTATAACTAAGTGCTGAGGGATTAATATTAAGATTCTTTATCAATAAATTCCAAAATGTACTGTTCTTAATAATTTCTTTCAATAAATGTATCCAGATGTCCTTACACACTATTATATACTTCTAAAGCAGAAATATTCGTTGAGGATTTAATTTAGTTATTTTTGTTGGCAGTAATAATCAACGAAATTAAATCGAAGACGAATTTTTTAACCAACGTTTTCCTAAATACATAATTAATACATGATACATTTGAAAGATTTAGATGTGCCGAAATGAATCGCCACAAAATTTTATTCGGTTTAAAAACAACGAAATTGTAACCCAATGAATATTATGTACTTCTTCAGTATTTTCAAAAAGAATGCAGCCCAAAAACTTTGTCATATGCTATTAGATAGGTATATGTACTTTTTTATATTGCTGTCATTCCTTTAGCAACCCCTCAGAGGCAGATATCAGTTGCCGTGACCTTGACCTTTACATAACTCCTGAAGGTCATCTTACAGGCAATTTGCAGATGACTCTACCACCAATACAATCAGTTCTACTGAACCCTTACACTGGGTAAGCTCTAATCATTGCTATGTTTACATTGCTCCTAATATGGGTAATATGCATGGTGTTGCTAATAACAGAACATAAACGTTTGCCCTATTTTACAAACAACTGTCTCTTTCCCTTTCAGAACCATAGCACAACTGCCAGCTGTGTACTCAGTGACCTCACTTGGCAGCTTTCACTCTGTCCAGTGTTTTATGCATGGAAGATATTCACATACATGTAAATGCCTTCGTAAAGTTTAAGAGATTTAAATTTGGCTTTAATGATTTTTGGGAGTTGATTTTAATCAACTCTCCTATGCAGTTACTCAGACAAACCAAAAGTGAAACAGTGTTTGGACCTCAGCACAAATCATTGCTGCTGACAAGACTTAGTTCTTGAAAATAATTGATAAATTTGATGTAATGTATGCTAAAGCATTGTTTTTCAAGGAAACTTATTTATAAATACCTTGAAAATAGTCAAATTTTAAATGGTACGAACAATTTAAATATTTTTTTTAGTCGTATGTATTCCTACGCCAGAGTTCAATATAGTCTCATTCGACTCAACGCTCGGCTGTCTCCGTTAATCCTTGTCGGAGATTTACGGTGTCAGACGAGCGTTTGGTTGAACGAGACTAGAGTTAAATATTGCTTGGATCCATACAATTTTCGAGAAATATTTCTATTACTGAAACATACTTTGATTGAATTAATTTTATCTTTAAATATTATTTAACATGATTCATATGAGGGTTTCTCGACATTCTTGTCGAAAAAGTCCAAAAATTCAAAAAAATTCATATTATAAAAATGTGCATAATTCAAATTAGAAACTACATGTACTTGTCATGCAAAATAACATATCATTGATTTTAGAATAAATAGACATCGGCAAAATCAACTCCCGTCAGTTCTTCAGTACTTTGATTTTTAATTTATCCCAGAATTTAATTTTACTTGGTATTTACGCATTTTGATGGCACAAACAAAGACAGTCATCAATATGAATACATGTATACATAAACGATTAAATTGTACTGCCATTCATCTCTTGCATTATTATACTGTCAGTATTACAGCCAAAATACTATAGTACATACTCTTAAATTTTTGGACACAGTCAGTCCTGTGATCCCCACACCCATGGAGATTTATCGTGGCCAGAATGGATGTGTTGTCAGCATGATTTTCCCTGGTAAACATCAGCACCCTGGGCCCGTCAAGCACCTATTGAAAGTCTTCTGGCAAGGTCCAGATGGGAGGCGGGCAAGACTTAATCTGGCTCTCAGAATCAGAGATCATATATACCAGGTAATACTATATCTTATTGTTGCTAAATGGTCAATGACAACATACTGTTGATGTTATATGGTCAATGACAACGTCTTGTTGGTGTTATATGGTCAATGACAATATCCTGTTGATGTGTAATAGTTTGAGCTATATGGACCATGGATATGGGCCTGGGTAGCTTATTGGTAAAGCTCCTGACTAGAGTTGCTTGGGTCTTGGGTTCAGTTCCTGGTCCAGCTATATATTTTCATTGAATTTATATGCTCATTCCTCCTTTCTTACTACAAATGTTATTTCATCAATGACAACATCTTGTTGGTGTTATATGGTCAATGACAACATCTTGTTGGTGTTATATGGTCATTGACAACATATTGTTGGTGTTATATGGTCAATGACAATATCTTGTTGGTGTTATATGGTCAATGACAATATCTTGTTGGTGTTATATGGTCAATGACAATATCTTGTTGGTGTTATATGGTCAATGACAATATCTTGTTGGTGTTATATGGTCAATGACAATATCTTGTTGATGTTATATGGTCAATGACAACATATTGTTAATGTGTAGTAGTTTGAGCCATATGCACCATGGATATTGCTGGAGTTTGGGTTCAATTCCTGGTCCAGCTATATATTTTCATTGAATTTATATGCTCATTCCTCCTTTTTTACTACAAATGTTGTATCATCAATGACAACATCTTGTTGGTGTTACATATGTATATGGTCAATGACAACGTATTGTTGATGTTATATGGTTCATAACAACATATTAGGGCTTTAGTGGCGACAAGTTTCTATCTCTTACCAGTTTTGAGATTTTAGGCCTCAAATTTGAAAAAAGGGGGGATGAAAAAAACAAAAAAGCTCAGAAAAGCTTTTTAATGTTATAAAACGCAAAGATATTGTTTAGATAGACGTAATTAAGATATATTCCAAGTTTCAATGAAAAGTATTGAGTACTTCCGGTTTTATGAGCCGATGAAAATCGTCTATGGGAGTTTCTATGTTAAATTAAATTCACGCGTGTAACGTTTTCTCAAACAGTTTTCAAGTAAATATTTTTATATTTTGTATTTGCAATCAGGGACCTAGTGTGCAGACCGGAAAAGGTCTTGGGAAAAAAGTTCCAAAAAATAAGAGATCTGTAGGGGTCAATATAAAATACAGCCGTTTAGCTGTAACTTTTTTATTAGTCATCCGATTTTCAAAATCTTTTCGGTTAATAGTTCAAAATAAAGAGTACAATTTAAAAAATATGGTCCGAGGGGGCACTTTTTGACTCCTTATAAGGGTTTAAAGGGCCTGAAAATGATAATTAACTTTATCACATTTCAAAAAAATTAAATTTCAAGAGTTATCTCGCTTTGCTTAATGAATTATTGGCATTAGAGCTATTGGCCTACCAAAAGTCTTGAATCATAGTTGAGTTCTTTCTTCCATATGAATTTTAAGAACTTTTTTTTCAAGAAATAAACGATGTAGTTGGATAAAAAATTCTGGAGTTGTCTTTCCTTGGGCATTTAATTTCTTAAATGTTAATGTCTGGGTATATGTTCCTGATATTTAGTCTCATTTTATAATATACAGATTTTGAGAGAAAATATAATAAATTTAAATAAGGGGTTTTAAGGGCTGTCGAAAAGCCCTTCCTTTTTGTTGGAGACAAAAACAGGTCAAGTTGTTAATGTTATTTGGTCATTGACAACATATTTTTGATGTTATACCATCAAGGACAACATATTTTTGATATTTTATGTTTAATGACAACATCTTGTTGATGTTATATGGTCAATGACAACGTATTGTTGAAGTTTTATGTTCAATGTTAACATTTTATTAGCCTACTGACAATCACAGCTTTAAAGTTATTGCTCCTCCCAATGCATTTTAAACTGTCAATGATGTTCTGAAATGGTATGTTTGATAAATGTCATATTGGGTCAAATTTTATCTTTCTTCATGTTTGTAGTCTAAATAAGTCATGCTAAGATTAATTATTGGAAGTAATAAATCCCCTGATTATAGGCAGCAAAGAAGCAAGTGAGGTTGCTGAGTATGGATGAAGAGATGAAGACCTGTATGCTGGAGATCCTCAGGCTCTGCTATCTCAAAGACTATCTCATCCCATCAACGGTAAATGCATGATTTAAAATCAAACCAAGCAGCTTTAAATAGGGGGCAAGAAATTAACAACAAATAATGAAACTTGTACATGTACATGTATAACAAAGATATAGCTTTATCAGATGTTCCAGATTTAAGCTCAAGTATTATTATAGTATATGCCCATGCACTTGTTGCATTCTCAATCATCTGAGTACAAATGTTTGTCTATATATAAATACCATACACTTTTACTTAGGACAAAAAAGAGCAGTTATACGAGACCGTGGAGAAAGCCTACCAGGAAAATAAGCAGAGGCAGCTTAAGCACAAAGATGGTGCCTCCATCTCTCTCAATCCTGCCAAAATTTTCCAAGAACACTTTATGAAGCCCCCCATCTTGAATATCCTTCGTCCCCCAGTGGTGTTTGGAACCGATATATTTTTCAGATTTAAAGTTAATGAAGATCCATGCAGGAACTATTTTGTGGTGAGAACTGTTGAAACAATATTATTAATGCATAGAATTTTTATGTGATAAACTTGCTGTGTCTTAATGTCCTAACAATTTCAAACTCAGTTACAGTCTGACTAAAATAAGCCCCACCCCTTTCTGCTATCTGTCAATAGTAGGAAAAGGGGGCATGATTTTAATCAGACTAAGTATTCTAAAGAGTGTATATAAATATCAGATTAGATGTGACAGTGCATGCAAGTACCTTTATTAGATTAAAATGATAATAAGGGTAATTGATGGTTTAATAATACTTTTTTTGCCTCTGACTAGAATGACACAATGTCATTAAATAAAATACTTCACATGAATGCTGTCTACGGTTTTGTAGACTGCAAGCGGCAAATTATTATGTGACAACATGGCAGTTGTTATATATCTTTATAGTATTTCTTTCTTCGCTTTCATAACATTTAACATCATTTGTCCTTTACACAAAAAAACTTAGTACCATTATCAGTTTGGTTACAGAAGGTCTACGAAAATATATCAGGATGTTTCCGTCCACAGAGACTTTGCTGTTTTTTGCTTTCTATAAATTTAAAAACTCTACAAATTTCCATAGACAGTCAGTAAAAAACCTAATAAGTAATAATGTTGCTTATTAAAATATAACTTAAATTTTATAAAGCCTGTGTAAATCAAAGATCGGATTGTATTTGTTGCCAGCCATGACATTAATTCCTTTTTTCTTCCAATAGGTTATTCATACCGAGACTCGTACTGAATTTAAAAATCCAAAAATTCAAGAGAGACATACGATTGATCACCCATCCTATTTCTCCAATGGAATTTCCAAATCTGCAGAAGGTTTTTATTATTTAAATACAGTGTAAGTATTATATTTCAATGTAAGTTTGATATAGGAAACAAAAGCTGCCAAATGTATTCAACTGTTGAAGACTCAGTGAGGATAATGTGGCCACCATTTTACAGAATTTTTCTATGATCTATGAGGAGTTTAATGAATTTAATCAAGATACGCTGTGGAATTAAAACACTGATTTAACAGATTGCAAGAGAAATTCAGATCAAGGAGAAATTCATGACCGTTGTCCCAATATGGTATAAATGATCAGTGAGGTCATTGAGAAATCGACTAAATCTGGGACAATGAATTGACTTCATGTTGTCTGTGATGGTTTGTAGTCTTACTAAAGGGAGAATTCGCTTAACTTTGCAGCAGTCATGACCCAGTAACAGTGTGTGTAGTCAACAGACATCTAGTGATGACGGATCAAGTGGACACAGCCATCTTACAACCAATCAAGGAGGATGCACATATTCCGATTGTTATTGGAAAATCCCTGTTTGCCATCAGCCATTTACAATAGTAGGTGTTCTTTTAACTATATTTACTAGTGTGCATTTATTAAGATATATTTACCAATTCCAGTGTCTTTGCCTGTGATAACGCTATGCATCGATTTTGTACTATATAACTCATAAAGCGCAACCGAGGCGCCAGCGGGGTTTGCTTATTTATATTTAAATATTTAATCTTTCGATGGTTTGAAATTTTATAAATATAAGTAATAAGGAATCATTCTTTGAATATTATGAGGTGATAATTTAGGTCGGGGCGTGATCAAATCTATCATAAAGCCCTTCGGGATTTGATCACGCCCTGACCAAAATTATCACCTCATAATACTCAAAGAATGATTCCTTATTCCTTATTTACACCTACCGATTATGATTCCGTGTATTTCTTGCTGAAACCAGAGACATAAATAACATAATGTTATTTATGTCTCTACAGAAACTTATAGTTAATTCATAGCTCTATAGAACAGGTGTAGAAACTGACAGAACTGAAATCTACACGCCCCGTTTATCGATTGGTCGAAACCTACAGCGACCTAGTAAGAAAAATCATGGGTTGCACGAAATACCTGGTAATCATGATGATGTCAGACTCAAACTCCCATAGGAAATGATTTGGCTGTTTCTTTTAGCTAATGTACTGCTGTAAATTATAATTTAGTGAATTTTACTTACCGGTACCTTTTACAGTCAATTTATTAATTTGTTAGAGGAAAGATGTAAATATAAACAATAAAATGTTTTCTTTGATGGTTCATGTGGGTTATGAAGGTAGGGATCATTGCAGAAAAAGTGTACATAACTTACAAACGCGGATTAAGTATTTTTTCTGCAATGTTGCCACCTTCATATCCTGAATGAATCACCAAAAAAAGCATTTTATTGCTATTGATCTCCAGCGCTAGCAACTACGTTAGTCTTTTTCACTGTAATATGCATGCTCGACTCCAATATAGTACACTCTAGATTCACAATTCTAAATTGAGACCCTACTCCAGCACAATTCCAGTACGCCACTGTGCCTTCCCATTGTTAATTAATTGATTCAGAAATTTTCACCAGTGTTTTAGAAATCAGCTTCTGTGTTTTATGATGGCTACAGCGCTAGCTCACCAATCTTTTTTAAAAGATAAACTTGTTATTTAAATCTATACTGGTAAGTATTTTGATTTGATAAAGTTGTAATTTTGTGACACCAAAAAAATGTTTCCCAAAATGATGAATCCAAAAATTTAGATATAGCATTTTTTTGCTTAAAATTTGATATAATTAGAGTTGAAATTGCAGTAAGAGTTATCTGTCTTGTCACCACAATTTCGTAGTTAGATATAGCGCACCACTTGTTGACTATTCAAAAGAAGAAATTGTCCACTATTTATCGAGTAAGGTGATCGACTCATTAAAGTGTTTACTGAATGGTTAAATTGATAATCTAAGAATTATAGACAAAGTACACACATATATAATATAAACATTATTTTATTATGATGCTTCTATAGTAAAAAAAACCGTGATATATTCACTATCTAAAGGAAACATTTGTTTATACCAAGTAAAAAGATTAGTCAAGGAAGATATGTGCAGCAATTTTCAGTACCAGTAAATGAATTTAAAAAATGCAGCTAATAAAGGTAAGGTATTTAGTTATAATTAATGAACTATCAGAGTTTTCCCATGATTCCATGCAGTCTTCTCTCCATTTCAGCCTCTACAGAATTAATGATCAGATTGAGTCGTTCGCGGAACATCTGGACCAGATTCACCGCCTAACCTTCCTCGGGGACATGCTCGTTATGGTCACTGTCTCAGGGTATCTGCTGTTTGTGGACAGCCAGACACTACTGCCCATCAGGGTGACTGTACATCCCAGGTAAATACTGTACACAAATCCCAGGTAAATACTGTACCCAAATCCCAGGTAAATACTGTACCCAAATCCCAGGTAAATAGTATACCTAAATCCCAGGTAAATAGTGTACACAAATCCCAGGTAAACAGTGTACACAAATCCCAGGTTAATGTGTATACACAAATCCCAGGTTAATGTGTCACCAAATCCCAGGTAAACGTGTGCAAAAATCCCACGTAAACAGAGTACACAAATTCCAGATAAATAGTGTACACAAATCCCAGGTGAACAGTGTACACAGATCCCAGGTAAATACTGTATGCAAATCCCAGGTAAACAGTGTACACATATCCCAAGTATATACTGTACACAAAACTGTACACACAATTATCAGAGCAACCATCTGTCAAAGGTAAATAATCTACACAAATCCCAAATGGATAATGTGCACAAACACCAGGTGTATACATGCACTGTACGCAAAACTATTACATTCAAAAAAGTGTGCTACCGCGTGTATAAAAAGTTAATTCAAATCTTAAAATCTGCATCTGTATAATCTCTCTTCTTTGGGCTCTACATGCAGGTTTCATAAATGTCTGTTCTAAAAAAATAGGTGCACTGAGATTTGAACCCATCTTTGACATATATTTGACTTCGACATTAAATAGACTAAACAATTCTGTCAATTGCTTATAGCAGTACAAGTAAAAGTTGATGCATGGTCTTTCAAAGATATGAAAAGTGAGGAAAAAATGCATATCACAGAGTTTGAATTTCATTGATATTTCTTTCATGAGAAATTTTAAAATTTTGGAAAAGAATAAAAAAATGAAGGGCAACGTAAAATGAATAACCTATAAACCTAGTATGCATGTATATACCTGTAGTAAAGAAAATTATACCACTTCAAATGTTTTTATAGGGCATTTGCTCTCATTTTGGAGAACCTGTACATTTATGAGGTGTCCAACTACCTCAAAGTTCAGGGAGAGAAGTCCTTCAGAGACGCCAACAATTGCGAGTTTGTCAGGGCAGCCATACTTTTGGATAACAAACTGGTCATCATTAAAACTGACCCAGAGTAAGTGGGATGGAAATAAAGTCTGATCTTCATAACCTGTCAAGACTCAACATTTTTAGATCAGCCAATAAAGACAAAGATAATAGAGTAAAACATGGTTTTACATGAAACAGTCATAACTTATTCATACTGTATAAGTGAAGTAAGTTTCATTCCCCAAATCTTAAAAATGTATTATTTACAGATCAGATATAATTTATTGATTTTAAAACAAATCAGTCAGTTTGTATCCCTGGTGCATCATTATAACTTTGTTTTACTGCCTTATTTTGCACAGACATAAATATTAAGACCTGTTCCTTCTGTTATTTTGGGATCCCATCCTGCTTACAGCTTCATTATTTGTGGTGCATTGTTTTTTGTTTCAGAGCATGTGGTGTGGAGGCTGAGGACTGGTCACCCATCACCGTGACCTCTGCTGTGTCACTGTCAGGTCAACCCAAGGACGTCTGCTTCCTCAGCGAGTCAGGTGAGTGGTCAGTTAGAGAGAGCGTGGGTGTGACACCGTGACTGGGCATGCTCTGAATGCTTATACTTCACAACTAATACTGATCCCTATGGCGAATAGGAAAAGATTTTTAATGCATTTTTTGAAACCACTGGTTTCTGTTGTAGCGGGCTACCTAGTTTCTGCCTCAATCTTCAACAGCACAGGAGAATTTTACCGAGAAAATCTGTACCATTTCGATCATTGTGGTCAATTACTAGGGGTCCTTCTGTCCCTGGGGCGAGGACCTAGGTCAATGTATCCTGTGTATCTCCCCGGGGACCCGGATCTGTCTGCTAGATACAACGACCTATGTGGGCAGGAAGGCTGGCATGTCTACATGAGGGACGGCCATGATGGAATCATCTGTGTGTATCTAGGCAAAGTTTATAACAGAGAGACATCTTGATTATTTGTGTGTATCTAGGCAAGATTTATGACAGAGAGACATTTTGATTATTAGTGCATATCTAGGCAAAATATATAACAGAGAAACATTTTGATCATTTGTTTGTATCAAGGGAAGATCTATAACACAGAGACATTTAGAGAGATATTTTGATCTCCTGTGTGTATCTAGGCAAGGTTTATATCAAAGAGACATTTTGTTCATCTGGGTGTATCTAGGAAAGGTTTGTATCCCAGAGACATATGTTGATCATTTATGTGTGGCAAGGTTTGTAAAACAGAAAACATTGCAAAGTTCTTACAGAAAGAATTCTTTTGATCTCCCAAGGTTCATATATAAAAGAGAACGAGATTAACATAAGCCTTTTGGCTTGTTTCTCAATCTTCTGTGTACTGTTATTATAATATGTATGATGAAATTCACAAAATAAATATTGTTTAAACTAAAAGAGAAAGATATTTGCAGGAGTAAATGTGAAAGAAATGGTTGTGTTTGGTTTGCATTTTTATAGTTGCACTGCTTGTCCTATTGATGCACCTAGTGTACATAGGTACACAATGTAATATCTGTAAATACTGTACTCAGTGTACATAGGTACACAATGTAATATTTGTCAATCCCATACTCAGTGTACGTAACATAGGTACACAAAGTAATATATGTCAATCCTTAATGTAATATCTGTAAACACTGTACTCAGTGTACATAGGTACACAATGTAATATGTATCAATCCTAATCACAGTGTACATAGGTACACGATGTAATATCTATCAATCCCAAACACAGTGTACATAGGTACACAATATGATATCTGTCAATCCTTAATGTAGTATCTGTATACAATGTACTCGGTGTACATAGGTACACAGAGTAATATCTGTAAATACTGTACTCAGTTTATATAGTTACACAATGTAATATCTATAAATACTGTACTCAGTGTACATAGGTACACAATGTAATATCTGTAAACACTGTACCCAGTGTACATAGTTACACAATGTAATATCTGTAAACACTGTACTCAGTGTGCATAGGTACACAATGTAATATCTGTAAATCCTGTACCCAGTGTACATAGTTACACAATGTAATATCTGTAAACACTGTTCTCAGTGTACATAGTTACACAATGTAATATCTGTAAACACTGTAGTGTACATAGTTACACAGAGTAATATCTGTAAATACTGTAGTGTACATAGGTACACAATGTAATATCTGTAAACACTGTACCCAGTGTACATAGTTACACAATGTAATATCTGTAAACATTGTTCTCAGTGTACATAGTTACACAATGTAATATCTGTAAACACTGTACTCAGTATACATAGTTACACAATGTAATATCTGTAAACACTGTTCTCAGTGTACATAGTTACACAATGTAATATTTGTCAATCCCATACTCAGTGTACATAGTTACACAATGTAATATCTGTAAACACTGTTCTCAGTGTACATAGGTACACAATGTAATATCTGTAAATACTGTACTCAGTGTACATAGTTACACAATGTAATATCTGTAAATACTGTACTCAGTGTACATAGGTACACAATGTAATATCTGTAAACACTGTAATCAGTATATATAGGTACACAGTGTAATATCTGTCAATCCCGTACACACCTGTTGTAATTTATTGTTGTTTTACATTTGTGACAGTTTATAAAACTTGATCAATAAAATGCCTGTTATGGGGTCTGATTTATATTGACACCTTGTTATGTATGTAACGTTAATCTAAACAACAGCTGCTACTCTAACAAAAAAGATTTGTCATAAAACGTCCATTTCATTGTACAATTCATTGTTACCTATGTACTACAAAATTTAAAAAATACATGTACTATTAAGGGGATTTCATCATGCATTGGACTACCTTGGATTTTTCTCTTTGATCACACATCAATTATAGTTCAAATATAGATAACTCTTTTTTTTAGCATTTACAGGTTTACAAAGTTTTTAATAGGCAGCCAAAAATTTGAGTGTCATCTGTTGAGTTATAAGCGAGCTTACAATTATTTATTATTATTCTTCGCTATATAAACAAAGATTTTGTTTACAGTTTGAATGTTGAAGTAAAAATTCCAGTTTTAGACCTAAAATGAATGTATTAAACATTAGGAACTTTTAGTTTATGCTTATTATTATAATGAATAAGAAGTTAGACAAATCTGCTTGAAAAGATTTTTACTCGTATATTGAACACATGTAAACAAAAACGGGGCATGAACCTTGTTTTCATGACTGGGTATAGTACCTGGTCGGCAGATAATAGGGCTATAGAAACTAATATGACTGACAGTGGCCTGTCGTTTAAATGACTTCAGTAGAGCTTTAAAGCATTGTAAATAATAAAAACAGAAAAATAGAATTTGACCAAACTTAAGTTATACATAACCATACCCATAATCCTTTTTGTTTTTATTTTTTTTAAAATTTTTGTTTCGTTCTGCATTAAGAAAAAGTCTCCCTTATACAGTGTATACAAGTGTTAAAAAATTTAATATTTAAAAATTGTTAGAGCAAGAATTATCTTCCCTACATATTCAAAACACGCAAATTAATGGGGCTATATAGGATGAATTTGAACTAAATAAAAGGAATCGGTGATTTCAATCAGATTTTTCTGTAAGGACTGTGATTTGAAGCTTAGATAAATCATAGTTTATAGTCCAGCTAACTTGATATTAGATTCAGAGTCATTCATTTCAGCAGTGGCAGTAGTGGAAATTCCATTTACTGTAGCCTTAAGTCTGTAGTATATATATAAAAAGCTTATGTTCATGGCTAATCTTCTGAGAAAGATGAGATGATTGAAAACCCCGAGATCAAAGGAAGTTGGTCGCACTTTGATCGGAGTATTTTATTTGTATATATAAGATTCCATGAAATGTATGACAAATAGACGCATATAGACTGTTGTTCCAACGTTTTTATGCAAAATGCTTTTGTTAATTTGAATGAGTCAAGAAGAATATATTTACGGTTTTTTTTTAATGACCATCATATAGTATTAACACAAAATTGACTAATCTATTTTTTAACAGAAATTACACATATCTCTTGGAAAGACATCGCATATCATAGAAGGAAGGTGATTTAATCAACTACAGAATCACAGCAAGTTTTCTACACACGGCGGTGTTGTGAATAATCTTTATGACTGTGTGTAAAGTGTACGTGTCCACGGTACAAGTATTGTGGGTACCACAAGGACCCCCTTGCGGTATGCGTGGGAAGTTCGTGAGTTCACCAGCCACTCCGAGTATACGCGCTATATATAGCTGTGAGTTGTCTCGCTTTCTTTGTTGTATTACGATAATGGTGACATTTGCGTGGGTGGAACGTACGGACTATATTTATCGTAAGGAAACTACTTAGTAGTGTAATTGGTTTATTTGAAACAGTCTGTAAAAGGATGATTATATATAGGTAGACAATTTTTTGCAATACAAATTAGGAAATGTCAGAATCTATCAATGTGCTCAGTCTCAGTCCGCTTGTCTTTTTATGATTTCGTATAATTATTATATATTTGTCTTACTAAATACTCGCACATTATTTGTCTGTTATGGGCCTTAGATTAGAAATAAATATTCTGTGCTGTTATGATATACTATAATGCATTTATATGACCTATACAATAGATCTCAGTAGGTGCTGATAATATATGCACATGTATTTTGTAAATTAACTATACATTTCACAGTCCATCCTTTCATGTCCGACATCATATATTTAATATGTTGGGTATTCATTCACATACTCTAAATTTTCATTTTCTTTCTTACACAGTGACCAAGCGTTTGTTGGTTGGGTTTTTAAAATAAACCTCCCGTGATACAGGGATTGAATATACTTGGTGCTTTTGGTTTGGATTAATCATTACAGGTTAATATTTAATCAATTGTAAATATAATATGAACTAAAAAAAGATAAAGTTTTACAAAAATATAAACCAACCACTCAGATGTAATAAAGAATGCCATTTTATTTGAGCACAGCGATCTACACATTTACACCAATAAATAAACATTACACCTACACGTCACACACAACAGACAGACACCCAGACAGTCTATCTCATTCATGTTTCTCGGCGGTCACGATTAGCGAGCCGCCGACATCTTTGGCCAGTCGGATTGAGCTGCAGTCGAAGCAGGACGGAAATACGAGTTCCTTCAGGAACAGTTCGGAGAGTTCGCAGTTCTTCACTTTACTCACCCTGTTAGCTTTGATGGTCAGGGTGTTTCCCTGTAGGGAGATGACGATACTGTCTCGGTCAGGGAAGAAGTTCTCGATGGGGATACTGAGTGCCACAGACTGTCGCCGCACGGACGGAAGTCGACCAATATCTCTATAGGAGATGTCGGAGCCGGCACTGATCCCCAAAACTTTAGGGGGCGGGGTCGTGGATTTGGCAGTGTTGTTTGGCAGGTCCGGGGATATTTTGAGGGATGAGTTATTAGATGTAGGGTGAGAGGTTTGAGACTCTTGGTCCGTGGGAATTTTGGCTGAATGTGGATGATGAGATTCTATTGCATCCCTTGGAACGTTTTTAGTTGGACAACTTAGATCGTGTACAAATTCATTTTTGGCATCAGGATCTGTCTTCCCCACCTCTGTGGTCCACCCCACATTGGCACCACCCATTCTCCGGGGGGTCCCTGAGACAGGTGAAAGAGGATGTGACTTCACTCCCATTGTGTGACGTAGGTCTGCCTCCGCATCGTCGGATTCTGAATCGGATCGACTTTCTGTCCCATTAGTGATATCGATCACCTCTGTCCTAAGCTTTTTAGCGTGATTATTTCCCTGAGATTTTTCTGATTCTTCTGTGAGCTTCCTCTTCAGACAGCACCTCTTGCACGTTTCCCCGGGGGACACCTTATGGTAGGGCGCCTGGATGACCAGTTTCCCATCGTCCGACACAAAGCTAGAAATATTGCACATGTCCACTCCCCCCGGCACAAACACAGTTCTCCTCACCTGGACCCCTCTACAGCGAGCATCGCTTTGTTTCTCCGCCGTCACAGACACCGTGTTACCACCGGAACAGTTTACTTGGATTTCCTCCGGTTTGTATCCACTTAAATCAAGCGAATGTTTCCAAACTTTTGCATTAGTTTTTAACTTTGCAACAACAGGTCGAGTTCTTCCCTTGTTTTTCTTAAATATTCTCGGAACGACTCCCTCTAAATATTTTGGTACAATGATTTCTCCTGAGTTATTATTTCCTTGAGGAACATGTTTCTCCGTGGTTTTAATTTCCACTGGAAGCATCACGGATACAATCCGTTCAGGTTCGCTTTCATTCAAAATATGAACACGAGTATTAAATCTCCAATGTTTATAAATACCACCGGCCTACGTCAGACAGACCATTGACGTCACACTCATTTATCGACGAGCAGGTACTTTACCAGAAGGCGTTAAGTAAAACCCCGAGACCTTTCGAACGTCTCGCTATAAATAGAAACCATTTTCCTTTTCCCTTTATAGAATCCAATGTTTTTTTCCTTTCTCTCTTTTTGTTGGGTTTGCGTTTTAATGAGTTAAATAATTGTAACTAACGTGATATTGATTAATTAATAGAGTGATAGAGATCGTGCGAGACCCTTCTGCTTCAGTACCCAGTGTGGGTGGAATCCGATTGAGCGCGTCGCCCACTCACAGCCGATTTCGTGCTGTCAATAGGTTAGTATCTGTGTAGGTTGGCCTACTAATACTGGCCGATCCCGCGATCCCGTATGACTTCGATGTAAAGAGCCATGATACAAGGCGCCGACCACGGAAAGGAAGGTCAATGCGAGCAAACCTTTCAGAAAAATAGATTCCATTTATAATCAATATTTGAAGATCTACAAGTTATACATGTAATATTATGTACGGTGATTTACCATAAAAATATATAAACAAGTAGTAAACGTTTTGTATTTATTATCTTTATATGAATTTTGAATAAATGTAAAAATGATTTAGAAAAATATCTCAGAATTAATCGAATTTCTCAGAAATTTTGATAGGCCTTTATGATATTATTGCGATTTCTCAGTAGGTTTTTAAAAAACTTTTTTTTGTAGTTGCCAATGGAAGTTTTATCCAAGGAAAAAACATTAAGTTTTAGTTAATATATTTTTTGATTCTAAAGGTTTGATTTTTACAAAACCTTGAGAAACATGAATTACAATCAAATGTTGATGCCGGTGTCTATCATCCACAGCGAAATATAGCTGTATTCTATCATAGTAGGTTATTGGATTTTGTTTTGGGGATTTTGAGAGTCAACAAACAGGTGATAATCAAAAACCTCACTACCTGAGGAAAAAGCGTCAGACTTAAAACGAACAAACTCTATACATGTTATTGTATATACATTTTTTTTTGCAACCAAACTATCTATAGTTATTTAATATGTATAGATGACGTCCTTGCTGGTTACATGTACTTATAAATTCAGGTGCCAAAAGTATTTTAATTTTTTATTATTTTAATTCAAAACTAACATTTTTCAGAGAATTGTACCAAATTCATTTTGAAAAGACTAAAACAAAAAAAAAAAAACAAACAAACAAAAAACAACAACAACAACACACACAAAAACACCCCCCCCCCCAAAAAAAAAAAACCAAAAAAAAAACACAACGGAATATCTTACGGCGTAGAATTGAAATAATTTTCCCGACAATCCCTATGTAATTATAATTATTTAAAACATTAGTTCGCCTTAGAGTCGTACATGTATCTTGTATAAGATATGCGGTATAGAGTTATGTATTTAAAGGTTTTGTTTAAAATATCGAATTTTACTAAAAAAGGAAAAATAACAAAACCGTTTCAATATGTCTAAAAAGCAAAATTAATATGCATCTATCAACAAATACTTACAGGTTTTTTTTATAATATTAGGTTTGTTTTCCATGAAATATAAAGTGAAAAAATGACATACATGTACTTTTGGCCTGTGGGTGTACATATCTGTAGGACCAACGAGCGCTAACACTTGAAATGTAGTGCTTGGATTTTTGTTCATCCCCCCTCCCCCGTTTTCCAAAATTGATTGAAATTTTCTGTTTGCTTGTTTAACTTTGATGGAACTCTATATGCTTCTCAAAATCTGAAAATCTAAACAAATTTAACTTTAATAGACCACTTCCCCCCATTACTCTACAAAATCATTTTCTTAACGGTATATACGGACCTTAACGTACGACCTATCCAAATTATACACGACTTCATTTTCCGGGTCCTATTTTCCCGGGATATAAAACATGTTTTACATATTATACATGTATATAACCATTATCCAAACATAGTCTTTTGAACTGCTAGAATTGTTTGGTCAGACACCATATAGATAAGAGAAAACTCTACCTCGCCATGCTTTCATGTCGATACCGAAAAAAAAAGAAATAATAAAAAAAATAATAATACATGTATCAATGTATTTCGTAATCAAATCGCCTGCTTTGTGTGCGGTAAAGTGATGTTATCGGTAGAAATCCACCATTTTCTAAATTCATTTATATTCTGAATCATAAATTATCACAAAAAAGCGATGAAAAGCTACGAGAAAAACACCCAATTCATGTATTATATTTTTGGTATTTTTCGTTTCCTGATAATGAATTCATCATTGCATGTGCATGTACACGTATATAATTTTAACGACAACTAATTCAGGATACACAGTTAAGCATTTACAGGTCAGTTCACTTTGGAAATAACTTTAATAGAAAATACATGTAGGTGCATTGTAAAGCCAAATATCAATTTAATTGATATACAATGTAATGTTATCTATAAGATATTCACAGTTGAAAAGACAGATTTAATAACAGGGCGGCTTTGAGGAGCCCGGGGTGAATGGTGGGGGTTAGTTACCCGTACACTGACACGAGTCCCTCGGCTTGTACCTGAATGGCAGGTGCGCGATGTTTGTGAGCCTATTACATAGATCACAAACACGTTTGTGCGTAGGAGGCTGATGACGCAGGAGTTTGATGCTTTCCCACGCATGCTCCCCGCGACATACTGTGCCACTTGCATCCTTCACCTGCAGGTTATTCACACCTGAGTATACCTTTGATCTAATTACACGTAGTCGGGTACTAGTTCAATTAACAGGTAAAAACCACTTTCCTGAAGGATATGAGTAATGTCAATAATACAATTCAATTTTTAATTACAGTAGAAACAAACATTTCTGCTCATATTTTGCCGTACGTGGTAGTTACAACCCCATCGCCACAAGCACTGGAGCCCATATAACCGCCCACACAAATTTTGTTTCTGTATTTTACTGCAAGTATTGATGGACTATGGTTACATATATAAAATCAATTTCGATGCATCAAAAGCAAGCCATAGATGAAGTCACGTGCACTTGTTAGTGGAGAAAACAATATAGATAACAAATTGGACATAACTCGTTTTTTGTCCGCCGTTCCTCAGTAACCGTTGTACAATGGAGGGCATTCTGCACGGACCTTCTCCTGTTACAGACACTGACTTACACGACTGCATGCCGTGAAATGCTTTCATCTTTAATTAACATGTAGAGACAGGGCAAAACATCGAAGATTGGGTCGTAGCTCTCTTCTTGTCCCCGACTGCTTTCCTCAGAACTGGGGTGGGTTGGATAAAGTTGTATAGATTTCCGAGGTATATGTCGGGGTGGGTAGGTAAAGTATGTATGCCCTGGTTAAACTTATATTTAGTCAAGGTTCCTTTGGCATTACATGTAATGCCCCTAAAATGCACACAAAATAACCATATATGGGTGTATCAGTCAAGTTAATAAGCCTATATTTTAATTAACTGGACATTAAACGTCAAAGTGTAATGCAGGGATATCTTTATCTATAAACAAGGTTATGTTTTTGACAGGAAAGTTCATGCACATGTGTTACAACGTACTTTGCAAAATTACGTACTTTGAAAAAAAAATTTCAATGTGCGATAACTTTGGGACCAAATGAACGCACTTTGAAAAAAATTCAGAGTGCGTTGATATCGTCGATGTTAATGCACTTTGAAAAAAAAATGTTCAGGGTTTAGTCGAAATAATTGATACTTTTATATACAATAAACGATTGTTTTAAACTTGTTTTGCTCAGTGGGGTATATTTAATAAATGCATGCTTAGCTAACTGGATAAACTGTTTCTCGATTAGAATTATTTTTCTTTTCTCATAAGCGTACATGTACATAGTTTGACAAATTGCACATAAAGAAAAACTTGGGATATTTGAATTATTCAAACATGACATAAACTGCATCGCTTAGCAACTGCATTTTCCTTTGTGTGTGTGTGTGTGTGCAGCAAATTCACTTCTTATCTGGTACATTGGGCTATGCCAGAAACGAAACTAATAGAGAGAGAGATCGAGAGATCAATCAATGTATAACATATTTCAATTGGCTTCCATTGCATGTACGTAAAACAAACATGATGTGAAAAAGGATACGTTAGTTATGTTTATTAGACACAATATGATGAGTGGGAGAAAAAAAAACCCCATTTACATTAATGCTTATTTTTAAGTTTATGATAATTTAATGTTTGTCTATGTAACTTTTTTTTTATAATGAAGTGATTTATTTTATTGCAATTTGAAAAGAGGGTTTATGTTGAAAAACTTATCTTAAACATACCAATGGAAAAATTATTGTTTTGCCAGCTAGTTTTTTCAATATCACTGAACTTAATTTACAACAAAGCACATTTCTTTTTTCGATCCTAAATGTTTACTCGAAGTGGCTGAATATTATATGTTTTGGAAGGAAAAATGAGGGTCAGGGGACTTTCTTCCTGTTATCAATTAAATGATATGTTCTCAAAGGTGGTAAATTAGATTCACTGGTGGTAACAAATCATCATACCATCAACAAAATAGAGAAATTTTATTCCAGAAATTGTGATTAATACATATTTTTTCAAAGTGCGTTAATTAATTGTCTCGATACTAAAAATGTTTATTATGTACCTTCATAACGCACCTTAAATTTTTTTTCAAAGTGTTTGATTTGGTAAAAAAAAAACAAACCACAATTTGGAAAGTTTTTTTCGAAGTGCGTAATTTTTTCGAAGTGCGTTGCCTGACACGTGCACATGTACTAGCACGGCATTACTTTTTGCTAAGAACCGAAGCTGCATGGTAAATCGGGGCTAAATGTTGGACTTAAAATATATTTATGTGTATATTCTATTCACAGTTTTAATGTTTTCCGTGCAGGATGAAATAAATAAGAAATTTCTCTAACAATCCACAAAGGGTGCATGTACATGTATAAACCGTAACACTGATTGAAAATGTTTTAAAGAACTAGTCCTATATAAGTATCCATGTCAACATATTTTCCCTGTTTCAACTGATCTGAGGGTAGGTGTGTTGTGTCGCACCATTATAAGGTTTGAGATTTACACATGACACACCTAGAGTTTCCCCTTGATTGCTTCTTATCCGAAATGGACAGAAACTAAATAATGTATGTGTCGCAAGAGTTTAGGGGATAATCTCTGTAGTTTATCTGGATTAACGCGGATTTAATTACACCACAGCCAACAGCGAGAATTTTAATACACAGAAAAATAGAAAACGAAATATACAAATGTGAAAGCAGGATAACAAAGTGCATTCAAGTAAGTAAAAGGGGATACCCCAAGTACCGGTAAAATGTTAAGATCGGGGGTGGGGTGGGGGTGTTGGGGAGAGAGTCTCAATGTCTCATCAGTTGTGGTTTGAACATATAATATATATACATCTCATCAGTTCTGTGTTACAGTAAACAATCCGTCTCCAGAATGTGCTCGTACCCAGCACTTTAAAGTTTATTAACCATGTCTTAAAAAGCTTTCAATTAACAAAAGAGATTTTCAATATTTTAAGTTATCTGATAGAAACAAAAATGCAGACATGCCAGGACACCCATTGTCAAACGAAACATCGAAAATTCACCCGTGACTTTAGTCATTGTTTTCTTTTCATTTGCATGTTATACAGCACATTTTGATTCTCGTGTTTTGTAAATAAACTAGCTCGAAATTCTACACTAATTCAAGTGTAAAGGATACAAAATATTCACCAAATAAGCCATAGAGAAAATGACTTTGACGCAAGAAAATTTTAAAATTTAATGGAATTATTTTCACAGGGATAATGACTTCAATACGCAGGAACTGAATGAAAAGAGATGAAAATACAATCAGCTATGAAGGAATCCGTGTCTACAACCAGTGAAGCCCTAAAGCATAAACTCTGAAGATGTCGATGCGACTACCATCCTCCAATTTATTTGGGAATAGCCAAACAGCACAGGTAACTGTAGTCTAGTTCATTGATTAAATCGTACAATGTAAGATTAATAGTTCGCAATCTGTTCCTGGCCTCTACGTACCCTAAGGAGATCATAGGCTCATATGCGTTTTACTAACGGTTTGAATTTCTACATGCAGTACATTGCCCGTCAGTGGGATATTCCATTGTTATTTAACGGGATCAAGAGCTTGTATGCATTGTAAGTTATGTGTTGACTTTTAGTTAATCTTTACAATCCTAAGATGTGGAAAAGTTTGCAGTGGTATTCGATAGAAGGTTCACCATTCTGGTGACATCAAACATATTAGATTAAATATATTAAAAATTGAACTTATTATTCATCAATATTACAACAATTTCAGAGACGATATGAAAGAAATGAAAATTGGGACTGATTCATCTTGTGACATGCATTCTTTTTAAAATAACTGTTAAATTAATCCTGACTTGATATATTTTCACCCTCAGTTTTGTTTTTAGCTTACCCGAGATGAAAGATCGGGTGATATTTCTGAAAATTTATGTCCATCTATAATTTTTACAGTTTGACTTCTTCTCCAGAATTACTGGTCCGATTTCAACCAAACTTGAAACAAAACATTCTTTGTTAAAGAGCTTTTAAATAGTATTAACAGAAGGACCAGGCTACTACAATTTTAAGGGGATATACTTAGGAAGGGATGATAGTAGAGTTGGGTGTTTTGAAAAATTCATGAAAATTTCATTCTCCAAAACAAAATGACCTGTATATAGATATAAAATCTTTCACATCAACTTGCTTACTCTTATAATTATATGAATCAATATTTGTTCGTTCATGACCCCTAGGAAACAGAAAGGCCGGCCAAAACGGAATTTCCAATTTCATGAAGAAAGAAATAGAAAACATTTCTAAAATTATTTTGCAATGTATTGAAGAAGATGAAGGCTTGAAAATGATATGGAATGAAGATACGCTCTGTTTTGGTATACGGACTTTAAAAAAGTCATGTTTGTCTTTGTTCTGGTGGTCAGATAAAGGAGGTAAGGAGAGAACCCAATTTTAGAAATATATAGAAAAAAACCTTTTGAGTCAAATAGAAGGAGAGTACGGAAGAATGAGGATATTTTATATCTATTCAAATCTATAACTCGAATAACACTGGAGCAAAGTCAGGGGAGCAAAAGGGTGTTCTAATTCTAAAATACAGGATAGCAAAACCATTCTGAATTAAACTACACTGAACTTCTAAACATTGTCATATAGATACATGTATCTAGTATATGGTCGTTTAAGATTTAATCATCATCGAGGATCACCACAATCCGGGGATGGGGAAAATTTATTCTAATTTTAAGATTGAGACTAAAACGTGAAAATATAAAAACAATCTAGTAAACGTTTTACAACGATTAATCAAATCATATTACCTTGGAGATCGGGGGAGAGTTTCAATTTGAGCAAGAAATATGCAATGGAAAAATATCGTCAAAGTTAAAAGGTGAGTTTTTGTTTGTCAGTACAACATATACTTATACAGAAGCAATCGACTGAAGGTAACATTAGTATAAGCAATATCAAGTGAAGTAATATCGTAATCCTAGAGGGGGTCCATTTTCATAAAGGATATTGAATGTAGATAATTCTAATGAAAACAGGCTATAGCTTGAGAATTAATATAGAAGCAAACTGTAATGAGGAGCTTTCATATCTATTGATATCATAATTTTGATTTCTGAAATGGAATACAATGTACTTATTTTGCAAGGAAAAATAAAGTAAAATATTCTAAAACATAAAGAGGCTATATTTCATCTAAGTGTAGAATTCCATGCCATTATAATTAAAAGTCACTAACTGAACGCATTTACAGTGTGTTGCCATCATTTTCCTCAGGTCGTTGGATCTCTTTGTATCGATTTGGTTTGTTCAATACCCAGCAAATGGTAGAAAAGCAGTTTAGACTATTGTTGATATGGTAGAAGTTGCCAACTTGAAATTAAATGTACCCTTTTATTTAAGTCTACTTTATAGATTTCAAAAAGTACCTTGCCAAACAGGGAGCTTTCATTAATTAGATTATATTTTATTTATCTAATATTTTCTAATAAATTTTTACATATTTGAAAATACAAACTTTTTTAATATAAGAAAATCGTTTTCTGATATCATAAAAGGAGAACATTTTATGTGAATAATTCATTTTTTTTTATATCAATAAATCAATATCTATGCATGATATCAAACATACAAAATCATTTTTCTATATCAGAAATTCGAATTTCTGATACCGAAAATTGATTTCTGATACCGAAAATTGATTTCTGATTTCACAAAAAATCCATATTTTGCGTTATCAAGAATTATTTTTTGATTTCAAAAATCCATTTTTCTATATCAGAAAATACCTCAGATATATCCAAACGTTGCCTCATAATTTATCTCTCTAATTAGGAATGTTTTATAATCGTTCCAGTTTGACACTTGGAATTTGGCTAACAGACCCCACATTTTCGAGTCCTACACCCTAACGACCAAATATCGTCAATGCAAGAATCCCGTCACCCGCAGAGTAAGGGGTGTGATCGGCTTCAAGCGGAAGCGGAGGTGCGAATCACGTGCCGAGAGCGAGGGTGGCGAGTCCAACCACAGCCACGCCACGTCCGACCTTGACCTTGACAAGGAGTTCCCTGATGACTTTGATTACGATGGTATGCTTTTTGTCAAAGCATGTTAAAATTAATTGCTATATATAAAGAAGATGGGGGAATAAGATGGCGCAAATGCCCATTCGGTTTAGTAGTGAAATACAATTTTGTATTTATTTTTCCCCAATTGAATCTAATCAAATATATTATAATACAACTTTGCAAAAGCAAAATTTCTAACTATATTCAGTTTTTAATATATTTAACAAAAAAAAAAGGAAAAAAAAATATTGTCGGAAATTTTGGTGGTATCGAACCCGTAACATAAAAACCCTAGATATATAAGGTTAGCTTATGCCAGGGACTCTAACCACTGAGCCATTTCAGACACAAGAAAGTGGGCTTTTTAAATATTATGTGTGACTAAAGCCACGAACTACCGGACTTGTATTATTTTTTCAAAACTTTCGATTGTTGGGATACAAAATTGTATTTTTAATGTATAGTGGGTCATCTCTCCACGTTTTTGTTGATTGAAATCGGTTTGTTTTCCAATAGACCTTAATTAGATTATAAGAAAAATATGGAGCACCGACCCACTCTATAAAAGAAAATGTCTTGAAGTTCTAAAAAATGACAGTATTTGCAGGTTTTGATACGTATACGCCTATTTGAGTCAACATATTCCAAGTATTGAACATACCTACAGGTTAAAAATCAATGATTCGTTAAATATATATTGTTTTAGATGATTTTAAAAAAACCCATCAGATTTATTGATAATTTAATTTTTCAGTAGCCTGTCCGACCGCGCATGGGCATTTTACACGCCTTATCCACCCATCTTCTTTTTAACAACTACACAATCAAAATTTTATATATATACATGAATTTGAGATTTTAAATGAGAAAATTATTGTTATATATGGTTTTTCATTAATCCAATTAAGAGCAAAAGAAAGAACCAGTGAAAATTATATCCACGTCTCCTCACCTGGACCCCCCAATGCAGGCTCTAACCCCGGTCTCTATTTCACCAAGTGTGTATACGTTTTGTGAGGGTGGAGGATATAGTACTGTGTGCTATTTGTGTGTGGTACTCTGTAGCCAATCTCTGCAGTACTTTTACCCTTCCTGTGGGGGTATGGTGTTAAGCAGCTTTACCTCCTGGTGTTGATATACTAGTATTGTTCACAAATTATACACCGAATTCTTAATAAGGTGGTGGCGATGTTTGTTACAATCTTTGAACTATACTGACTTGTATTTTGCTTCTGTTTATAATTAAAATATGCCTTGTTTTAGGTGATAATTAAGTGATGTTGGTATTTGGAAAGACAAACCTATAAAATCAATGCATTAAAATAAATATATTTTGCATACTCTCTTATTTAAAGCAATATGAGCTGTATTTTTTAGAATTTTATTTTGTTGTAAAAACCTGCCAGTATGCTAAGTCTGCATGTAAATTAAACTTTTATGATAAAGAAGGTTGGAAAAAATCATTAATTTTTGTCAGAGGAAAGATATTTCTTCTAAGGAACATATAGCAAATCAATTTTTGTACAGGACGACAATAAATCAATTTCGCTCCAATTAAGGCTCCTTAACGGCCCTTTTCACAAAAATTTGGCGAAAGAAAATTTAAAAACCATGATATTTTTGTCATTTTATTAGAAAATAACATTTTCCTTAAAAAACATTTCATCATGAAAATTGCAGCTCATATTGCTTTAAACATGAGTTTTGATGGTTTTTTTTTTATTAATATCGTTGTATGAATCATTTACAGCTGAAATTACGGAGGATGCAGACCCGAAAGTAGTGATCAAACGTACTCCATGTCAAGAACTTTACACCCGGGGCTGCAAGTTTCTCGACGTCATACCCGTCTCCATTTTTATGCGTCATTTAGAGGATGAGAAAATTTCACTACGTCATCATTATCTCGGACCCAACGGAACGAAAGCATGCTGTATGGCGCTTCTGGTACGCAGTGACCGTGATACTGTCAATATAAATAAATAAATCAATTAATCAAACAATCAATCAATCAATTACCTTCTTGGTACCTATGATACAAATCTTTTATCTAATAAAAATAAATAAAAGTATATAGTGTATAAATGATGTCTGCATCAATTTAAATTAACAACTTTTAACTAATCATCCTCGACAAATATGTTTAAAATCTTAATTAAGATATTTTTTGTATATAGGGACTTAATAGTTTGTTTGCTTATATACTGTAAAGACTTCCAATTTATTTTAACCTAGCATATTTTAATTACCTGACATTATTTGTGCCGACACATCCTTATCGATGTTGTTGTTTATTGAGGAAAACGTCGTGTAGTGTTCCGGTCAGGTGATCAGTGACTCTAAATGGCCATTTATTTGCCATTTTTAACATCAAGGAACTCGTGACGTCAATAATTGGAGAACACTGTCATCGTATTAATATTACTTTGTATTGCATTTATAAAGAAAAAAAAAATAGCATTTTTGATTTGTGTTGGTATTCTCGTAGTCTGGTATACCCGCCCCCGCCACTGCGTTTTCACTTCGTTTTGGAGTGAAAACGCAGTGGCGGTGTACCAATTTAGTTTGCTCGTTGTAATCAGGCCCAAGGGCCATAAAACTTAGACGAGCTCACATTTGATCTCAGTCTCACTTTTCCACTATATATTCCTTTTGTAAAAGTGAGACTGAGATAAAAAGTGAGCTCGTCCAACTTTTATGGCCCCGGGGCCAGGTCTGATAAAATTAAATGCATTCATGACAAGTTCTTTTTTGCTTGTACAGAGCAACTCTACAGTGACGTCGCTGGATGTCGCTGACACAGACCTCGGAGCGGACGGGGTACGCCATCTGGCGGATCTGCTGCGGGAAAATCACTTCATTACGGAATTGGTAGGTCTATGTTAACCCTTCCCTATCCACCTGCCTGCACAAAGCTGGTGTCTTGAAAAAAACCACTTATCCTACAGATGCGCGGCGTTAGATTAATTTGGTCTTCGTTGAATAGTAAGTATATGCTCTTTTATGAAAAAAGATTCTTCCGAGAAAATTGTATTGTCAATGGGTAACCTGTTGCATACAAACAAAAATATTAATTTAACTAGATTATAGGATTATGGTTAAAATCAGACATTTCCCAGAGCGATTTGTAACCCGATTTATATTCCTGGATCATCTGTAAAGTCTTCCCTTTACTCCCCTCATTCAAAATAAAAATCTTTTATTCAATAAAAATTATCTGAATCTTTCACCCATCCACATTATCAATCAGTTGTTTCAATGTTTTGAGTTTTTTAAAATGTGTTTTTTTTGTTTTGTGACGAGAATCGACTTTATCGATAGATATCAAAGACTTTACACTGGATTTACAAATCTTGTAGAATACTAAAAAAACGGGACCAAAAACTGATCGCCTTGTATTTTATCTACTTTAATCCAATGTGATCTGTTGTAATGAAAAAATCACACATAAGCATCCTTACTGCTACAGTTTTTTATATGTAAGAAAAGGAAAATGTTCAAGCAGTAATCGTATTTTTCAGTAACTTCATTTTATATACTAAGTATATTTCTTTATACAATACCTTTCTGAAACGTTGTTTTCAATTAATTTGCACTATAAAGAAAGTGTTTTCTAGCAAATGCTATTTTTGGTCTAAGATAGAGTAAAAATACATTGAGTATGTCGATAAGAATGAATACTGCTGGAGATAACACAAAAGGACATCGCTTGTAGCTGATTGGTTAAGGCTGGACACCTTTGGGTACATAACCAATCAATAAATCGTGTACTTTATCCAAGAGTTCTTTCTTAAGGTATGGAAAAGGCAATTAGCTATATTTGCACACAGTTAATTCAAACTTCTAAAGACCGTAAAGCTATTTTAAAAAAATAAACATTTTATAGCTCACAGAGACGAATTCGGGGAAGCTTATGCTATACCCTTCGCGTCGGCGTCGATGTCAGTTTCGGCGTCCGGATGTATGGAGCCCATCCTGGATCTAAATTATAACTGGTCATACCTATAAAAAAACAACAACAAACAAATATAAAATGCTCCTTAATTGATGATCAGTTGGTCATCATTAATCGGTATATGACCAAGTGAACTTCATGAGATTTAACTTAGCAATCGTAAAATTATACCCTAGTACATGGACCTAATACTGTAGTACAGTGGTAATACGGTACGTACTGTTGTCTCTATGGTACGTTAATAGATACAGTTATCACAACAGATTAAATCATCTCTCCAGCTTTACTAACTTAGAACATACCCACGTATTTCAGGGCTCGGACTTTTTAGACAATATCTGATATGTTTTTAATGATAGCCATTGATACATAAAAAAAGAGATAAAACAGATAATATGTGGGATCGTGGCTCGCAGCCCTCTCTTTTCGCCCACTCTCTGTCATAAAGTCCTATCAAATCTTCAATTGATAAAGCGCTGCACATCTTCGATCTCTTTAAGCTTGTCATATACACGACCAATTTGGAAGTGTAGGCGAAAACGAACCAATCACGTGGTACACGAGACTCCGTCCGGAAAAATCGTTATGTAAATTATCTTGTATTGCGCATAATGGTTATTGCAAGTTTATTAGGACTATGATAAAGTCACAACAGATGGCTGTTATCTTAGAGGTCCTTGCTTAATCACAATAATGGACAAACAAGTAGTTTAAAAATATCATGCTTTGATTATCATGGATTACTAAGTATAGAAATACAGATAATTACAAAAGCACTTGGAAATACCGGAAACTGAAATTTGTTCTCATGTTTCATTTTTTCGTACCAAAGTATTGCATATTTACAAGTTCAATTTTGGATCAATTGAAAGTTGCCGTCCAATGTAAAAACAAATGTATACTAGTACATATACATGTACAAATTATGTAAACCAGCGGTAAAAGTAACGATTAAATAAATAGTGATTGCGTTGCAGTTACAGTTGTACCGCACAGAAGAAATCCATGTGTAATCTTAAATGATTCTTTAACCGATTGCACCCTCTCGTTGATCCTGTACATACGTGGTTGAGTAACACATTAATTAATGCACGGATTTGATAGGAAGGAAGAAGGTGACGATAGACCTCCATTAGACATTAGCTGCAGTCAATCTCCAGCGATTCACCTCAGTGCAATCCTTAAAGTAATTACTACATGTATCAAAACCCACACCCTCAATAATCTCAAATCAAAACATGTAGTCAGACCTTCAATTAGTTTCATACGCGGAAAACAAAAATAAATGATTTATCAGAACAAATTAGATTATGGCATGTGTATAGATATGTGGTTATTGTTCGAGTCCTACGCAGGTAATTTGCACACCTATTTTGTTTACTGAATGAAATACAAAAACACTTATGGGTGACTGTCTGGGTACTTATAAGTAGGTCAAACCACCGGAAATACCGATGGTTAATGCTTTTAAGGATTGAATATCGTGTATTTCTTTTTAGTTTTCATTACCGCTGGAAGTCAAATGCGTTTCTGCGGAGATATAATGAACATTTATTAAATTGGGAAATGGTAAAAACAAGGACTTTATAGGGATATACATACATATGGTTTTTGTGTACAAAAAAAAAGTTTTCAAATATATTTTCGGAAATCGAACAGAAATTAACAAACCTTAATCAAATGTATTAATACACACCTGGAAGGCGGGACTTGTTTTTTTGGCATATTCTTAAACAAAGTTGGTTCTTTATTTTTAAAGGGATTTATTCTTTTTGATTTGATACATAATATGGATACCTTAATATGATTATCTTTTTTCAAAATCATGTTTAGTTAGATATTTGGAACAAGGAATATTTCTTATATAACAAATAGAAATAAAACTAGAATTACTTGAATTTCATGATGACATATGAATTCCCGTCATATCTAACTTTAATTAATATAGTAATCATTCGACATTTTTGTGTGAAAGTAATCAAAGTGATTGCAGTCGTTTTTCTAACGCGTATGTCAAAGACATATTGTTATTTATTTATTGGTCATACCAGTAGTTAAGTAAATAAATTTGGAGAGTGACGTCAGTTGTATTATAGTATTTTGATTCATCGCAGATCTAGACAACAAGCTCAGGTTGTCACGTATAGCCCCCTGACTGACCAGGTGTTAATTACCCTACTGACCTGTGTCTGCTACTGATGATTCATGTCGATGAATCAGTCTGTTTGTCTAGTTGTGTTTGATTGCATTTTTTCTTCAAGATTTAAAGAAAAGATGATGACTCAAAGTGAGTGGGTTATATATTATTTTATCAAAGCTTTAAGGAGACCTAGCTATTGAGAGTCTGTCTTCGGTATGTTTTATGGTTGGTTTCTTTGAAACGACCAATATTTAGTTTAGGCTTAAATTCGAAAAAATGACAAATTCAAAAAAAATTCAAAAATGTTAAAAGGAGAAGGAACCCATACATATGAAAAACAACAAATCAAATATAAAACCATACACATGTAATACAACAAATCAAATATAAAACCATACACATGTAATACAACAAATCAAATATAAAACCATACACATGTAATACAACAAATCAAATATAAAACCATACATATGTAAAACAACAAATCAAATATAAAACCATAGACATGTAATACAACAAAACAAATATAAAACCATACATATGTTATACAACAAATCAAATATAAAACCATACATATGTTATACAACAAATCAAATATAAAACCATACATATGTAATACAACAAATCAAATATAAAACCATACATATGTAATACAACAAATCAAATTAAAACCATACATATGTTATACAACAAATCAAATTAAAACCATAAATATGTTATACAACAAATCAAATTAAAACCATACAAATGTAATACAACAAATCAAATTAAAACCATAAATATGTTATACAACAAATCAAATATAAAACCATACATATGTAATACAACAAATCAAATTAAAACCATAAATATGTTATACAACAAATCAAATTAAAACCATACATATGGTATACAACAAATCAAATTAAAACCATACATATGGTATACAACAAATCAAATATAAAACCATACATATGTTATACAACAAATCAAATATAAAACCATACATATGTTATACAACAAATCAAATATAAAACCATATACTGTGATTGTAAATCTTGTTGTTTTTTTTTCACAAAAAAACCCCAAACAAACAAACCCCAAAAAACAAACCCCAAAACAGGAAATTTTTTGAATAAATTAAGAAATATCGATTGCTTAATTTTATTTTATTTTCAAATTTTGCGGCTATACGTATTCTATGTTGTCCAGAAAAGAGTATACTGTACCACAGCAGTGATTGTGGGGGCTGATAAGGTAACCTACATTTATATGTATGTTCAGCATATGTTGTTGATTTGTTTAATTAACGGAAAAAACTTTCATTTCATTTCATTCATTACTCCAATTCCAAAGTCGATTAGAATATGTTTCATCACACAAACACTTAGGATTACTTTTTTTGTCAGAACCTTTGCTGGTCTAAGTATGTCGAAAATATTGTTAAAAATGCATTGGATGGTTGTTCGTTTCAAGATGTCGAAAAATTAGAGAAAGTTCAACTCTATGCAGCAAGAATCATCACTGGTCTACCCATAATATCTTCAAGAGAGTCCCTTTATTTAGAAACAGGTTGGATGCCTTTCTCAGAGAGAAAATTAGCAAAATTGAGCACAATGTTTTAAATTCATAATAATTTGGTACCGGACTGTTTAAAAAATATTTTTCCTTCTATCAGGACACTAGAATCTAATTACAACACACGCAATCGAGAAGACTATACTATTCCAAAATGTAGACTAGAAATATTCAAGAAATCGTTTGTTCCTGACACGATCAGTAATTGTTTAATAACCAGTAATAATTCTTCGTTTACAAGTTTCGAAAGCAGTATTCAATTAAAAACCCCTGTCCTATTTTTGCTTCGGCAAGAGACGACTTAACATTATACACACAAAACTTAGTATCTTAAACCTTTTCAGAAGAAATATTATTGAAAGCCGATGTTGCCAATGTGGATTACCAGAAGATTCTTATCATTTGTTTTTTGGATGTAAGAAATATATCAACGCAAGAAATGAACTGTTTTCAAGCAAACAAAAAAAAAAATGTACATGTTTTTTTAAAAAGTTACCAGAATGATAAAAGTAGGTTTGTTTCTAAAGAGATAAAAAAAACTAATAAACAAACAATATGGTGTTCCGATGGGGACACTTCGACCTTCGCAATTCGCCTTTAGGTCGAGGTGCGAGAGTGCGAAGTTGCGAAGGCGAAAGTGCGAGAGTGCGACGGCGAAGGAGCGAAAGTGAGAAGCTGCGAAGGCGAAGAAGCGATACTATTATCCTTTTTATAATTATGGAGCTCTCTATCGTTTAAAGACAATTTTAGCTGTATGCATGTGTGAAGTTATTAAATTTTCCGGTGGGGGCAAGGAGTGTCGCATAATGAAAATAGAATGTTACTATGTTTAATCCACAGTAAACAGATGGCTGGTAAGTGACGGCGGTCTGAAAGTGCTTATGTATACATTCTGGCGGACATTACATTTTGTACGGAGTATATAACGATTAGGCATAGCCAGAACTGGTAAACATATAAGTAAGCACAATGGTCTAGCGCATGCGTACCAATAATATCATGGATTAATCGGAAAACCTTGGCAAGTACGGTGCCTGCATCAAATTCTATGTAATCGACCGAAACTTTCTGAATGCTATCAAAAAGGCGAAGGCGAAAGTGCGAAGTTGCGAAGGCGAAGGAGAAGGAGCGATAGTAGTATCGCTCCTTCACCTTCACACCTTCGCACTTTCGCCATCACATCTTCACGCTTCGCCGTCACATCTTCGCACTTTCGCTCCTTCGCCGTCGCACTCTCGCACTTTCGCCCTCGCAACTTCGCGCTCTCGCATCTTCAACCTAAAGGCGAAAGTGCGAAGGTCGAAGTGGCACCATCGGAACACCATCAAACAACGAGCATTATTCTATACTTGCTAGGTGTACATTTATATGTAAGGCGCTTTTTCATTTACAGCTAATACATTTGTAACTTAAATTTACATTTACATTCCTCGATGTTGAGAATCCTTGTTATAAAGAAAGATCTAAAATGAAACAGTTATACATGTATATCGTATATGTTGTGTGCATGTTCCATATAAACACTTTTATACAAAGAAATTAATTATCATAATTCAGTCATTTTTGTATGCTTTTAATCATGAAAATAAATGAAAATTTCTTAATGAATCGAAAACAATGTTGATCAACTTAACCAAGAAATAGACACCAGAGAGTATAATTATGTTGTCCAATAAAGTGTCAGTTATTGACTTGTGTTGTAGTCTCTAGCTGACAATCTACTTGGAATACAAGGGATAAAACCCCTCCTAGACGTGGTGGAACAGCTGGACAATATTGTGAGTCTTAATCTGTCTGGTGAGTATACTGTATTGATTACAAGAGGGGTGAGTCTCAATGTCTGGTGAGTATATTGTATTGATTACAAGAGGACGTGAGTCTCAATCTGTCTGGTGAGTATATTGTATTAATTACAAGAGGGCGTGAGTCTCAATGTCTGGTGAGTATATTGTATTGATAACAATAGGGCGTGAGTCTCAATCTGTTTGGTGAGTATACTGTATTGATTACAAGAGGGCGTGAGTCTCAATCTGTTTGGTGAGTATACTGTATCGATTACAAGAGGGCGTGAGTCTCAATCTGTTTGGTGAGTATATTGCATTGATTACAAGAGGGCGTGAGTCTCAATGTCTGGTGAGTATATTGTATTGATAACAATAGGACGTGAGTCTCAATCTGTTTGGTGAGTATACTGAATTGATTACAAGAGGACGTGAGTCTCAATCTGTTTGGTGAGTATACCGTATCGATTACAAGAGGGCGTGAGTCTCAATCTGTTTGGTGAGTATATTGCATTGATTACAAGAGGGCGTGAGTCTCAATCTGTCCGGTGAGTAAACTGTATTGATTACGAGAGGACGTGAGTCTCAATCTGTTTGGTGAGTATACTGTATCGATTACAAGAGGGCGTGAGTCTCAATCTGTCTGGTGAGTATACTGTATTGATTACAAGAGAGCGTGAGTCTCAATCTGTTTGGTGTACTAGTATATTGCATTGATTACAAGAGGGCATGAGTCTCAAAATCCGAGTGATGAGTATATTGTATTGATTACGAGAGGGCGTGAGTCTCAAATTCGAGTGGTGAGTATATTGTATTGATTACGAGAGGGCGTGAGTCTCTGCTTGTCTAGTGAAGAACTGCGAACGCTAACGCCCGTTTCCCGCCTACATTTTACATCCAAATATTTCGGAATTCCTGTCAGATATTCAAAAACTAAGTTTTCTACTAAAAAGTATAATCAAATCCTAATCAATTTATATCAAAATAAAATTTGTAATCAAATTATTCATTTTTAAACAAAAGTTTTTTCTAACACGGGGTCTAAAAAAATTAATTGAAATCGGTCTATATGAGTGAGGAAAATATTTTAGCGGCCAATATTTGCATAAAAACTTAATAATAACATATTTACGATATATATTAAAGTAAAATTTCATATGAATTCATATCTGTTAATTAGTTTTCGAAAATTTACAAAGCAAAATTCTTTTTTTGGAATGTATTGCAGTCTGTAGACATATATCCCCCCCCCCGTTAAACAACAAACCCTTTGGTAATAATATGCTAAATAACAATAATTAAAACCCCTCAAAAGGAATTTTTGTTTCACGGGGGGGAAAGATGTTTTTAAAAACATTTCCGTTTTCCGTTATTTTCTATTATGAAATGAGCTATTTTAACCCAAAATACAAAGTTATTTCTCTTTGTTTGACCAAATCATTTATATTAAATAAAAATATACATTAATGTTTACATTATTATAAAAAATTAACTTTAATTAGACTTTTAGTTAGGCGGCTAGACAATGCTATCGTTCGCAGTCCTTTGACCTTCCTCTTAAACATTATACTGTAGTGATATCAAACTGTTTTTATTACTAAATTGACTTGATTAATGGTCAATTTTATAAACATGGATGTTTAATCTACCTGACCGGTTACCTCAAATAAATCTGCATATCTTTGCTCTTTTTGTTGCTGAAAATATTGTATTGCATTATAAAATATCATAGCATAAGATTTGAACAAACTTATTTATATCCCACATAATTCTCACCTTTAAATATATATGTATAATTGAGAACAACTGTCGTTTTAAATATACATGTTGATGCGAATAAATGTTGTTAATAGTAGATTAAATTATAAGTAAATCTTTTGAAAAGTAAAATTTTTAGCAGCAGCAATTTTTTCTGAAGTTCATATCATATGTTAGATTATCACTGCAACAAAGTATTTAAGTGTCAATGATAGATATTAGCTAAACGAACCAACACTTGAAACATAACCCAGTTTATTAGAGACTGTGCTCTAAGAGCACATTTTACAATAAATACCCACAGATTGGATACAGGTTCCTTCAATATTGTTTCTATATATTTTTCAATAGAAGTAACATTGTTTCATTTATTCTATATAAAAGTAGACTTGCCTTTTATATCAGTACTGTTTCATGGATGCAAAATTGCTCCACACATCAACTATTGTTAATAAGAGAAACCATGTTTTCTGTATAAACAGAAATAGCATTGCTTTATTTGACTATTGATAAAAGTTTCTGTTCAATGTTAACTTTCAATAAAAGCACTATAACTGTATCGGCCCATTGAATAAAACTGAATTCAATATTATATCCTAACGAACGAAACCATGCTTTATCTAATTACTTATTTCTTAGGTAACTGTTTGAAAGAGAAGGATGCTGAGGAATTTAGAGGAATATTTGAGGTATTTGATAGCGTACAAAATCTTTGAAATATCAGTTGTTGTTTAATTGCAAATTAACTTGTAAACATACTCCAATTTTGTTTACTAGGAAACTCAGAACTTGAAACGATTGGTCCTCAGTCACAACGAGTTCCGGGAGATCGGGGGTGAAATATTTGGAGAACTCATCAGTAAGTGTGTCCATTCTCTACAATAGTTAATGTTTGGTATAGGAAACGGTGGAAGGGTAGAGAAAATATCAAACGAACTTTGACTATTAAAAGTGATTTTTTTCGGGAAATCGATCTCCCCTATAGGTCAATTCTTTAGTTATATACAAGTGATCCTTTCGTCGAGATCAAGTTTAAGATAACAATATAATATTAATTAAAGACTAATCAAAATATGATGGAATCGACGAGTGTAGCAATATCCGCTCAAGGGTTGGGGGTGTGAGACACATTGGGAGTGGAACTAATACTAACATACACAGATCCCCGAAGTCTCTTGAATTCAAGGTAAAACAAAAGTAGGAATATTCATGAGAGATTACTATACCAGTATTTATTATGTTAGTCATTTAATTTGTCGTTTGTTTCTCTCTTTTTTAAAGATTAACAATCTTGATATATTGTTGAAATATTTATTAATAAGTTAAATCAACAGCAAGCCATAACCCTTCCGTAAAACAGTTGTTCACCCAGTGAAATACATCAATTTAAACACATCCTACGAATGTTTAAAATACTTCAATTCTGTATAAAGGAGGACAGTGACTCTGCAGGACTATTTGAGGAATTTCAGAGGAAAGAAAACAAGTACAATCATTGTAGTACAATGTTTGGTGTAGGCAGTAGGGGTTGTGTACTGTTATTTTTAATAAAAGATTTGAGAATCAAAGTTATTTTTATATAGACCACCTGTTAATAACGTACTTCCGTTAAAACAAATAACTTGTTGTTCTTGGAATTGCAGTCAAAGACCTGGCAGCGGTGAAACCTACGCACACTTGAGCCTGATTTCCTTGTTTATTAAATATCATCAACGTTTAGAATTTCAAATTTTCTGATTTGGTAAAACAAAATTCATCATTGTTGAGCAAATACCTAGTCCAAATAAGGAATTTTAACCTTTTATTTCAGGGGGTCTGATTTTTGTTCAGTTTTATTAAAATCAGGCTACCTTAAGCCAGAGGCCTTTGATGTGCCCTTGGAAACGTACAAACTAAATTCTAATTCTATTCATTAAGAAATCTCACCTTACACCAGCAGTATCTTTTTAATTTCAATGTTTATTTTAAAATATTTAACAGTACAACACAAAATTTGAGTGTGATTTCTTCCAAGAACACAATTAATCCTAAAGTACTAGCAATTCTACATTCGTTTCCGATTTTCCCTTAAATATATAGGTACTTTACAATGATGTACACTATTTGAAGGTTACAACGATACTATTGAGTCCCTTGATCTCAGTTGGAACCATCTTCGTAACGAGGGAGCCAAGGAACTAGCTCTAGGATTGGAGGTATGGAACTCGCTCAGTGTAACAGCATTCTATATAGAAGTCTTAAGCCAGGCCTAACGCCTTTGTACGATCCAAAATTCAAGAAAAATATATATATGTAAGAGCATCGTTGTCAACATCTATCTTTTGAACATATTTTCTTATCAGGTTAAATACAAGTCTGAATTGAAAACCGGTGCATATAGTTTATATTTTAGGATTTGATTATTGAAGAAAGAAAATTAAGATTAATGATGAATAGAATGTATGAGCGATTTGATATGTGATCATCTACATTGTAGATCACATTTTGAATTTGATTATCATTGATGTACATCTACATCATATTGGTCTATGCTTTGTAGCTGCAATTTCCCAATCCAGATTAGTTATTGACAAAACCTGTTTTCGGGGGTTTGTTTTGTTGTTGTAAGACCAAGGACGGATTTTGTTTTCACGTTTTTACAATAGTCTTGCTTTTTCTTATTTCTTATTTAAAGCAGGTTAATCGAGATACCGTGACTTTTGTTTTTGCAGGAGAACAAAGGTTTGCGATACCTGGACCTGTCATGGAACGGTTTCTACCTGAAGGGTTGTCAACACCTGGGGGACGCTCTACTGGTCAACTCTGACCTGACCGAGCTGAACCTGAACTGTAACAGGATCAACAAGGACTGTCTGGAGAAACTCCTCAGGGGTTTTAAACAGAACTCCACCCTCAGGACCCTCAGGGTGAGGCAGGCCAACATCAAGGGGCTGAACGGTCGCGGCCATTTTGAGATTATTTTGATCTCCTGGAGAAGAAGAGTTCTATATACAGATATTGAAAATGATGTTCAAATAAAAAGAATATGTAAAAAATAGTTTGCAGTTTAATAAAGAATCATTACTTAAAGTTTAAGTTCGACCTGATGAGTAATTTGTTGGTTGACCAACTAGCATCCTGTCCACTTACTGGTCCGTCTGTCCGTCCCTAACGCCCCCTATGCTGGTGCAGTAAGATAGTCTGTCCCATAAAGTTTTTATACTCATACTTGTGAATACCATAGTTCATCAAATCATTTTAATATAGCTATTGTTTCTTAACACAAATCACCGAAACCATATCATTCTAATTTTGAAATACGAACAATGCTGTAATTCTTTGATTTTGATTGAATGATTTATCCCTTTCGATAGCTGGCCTGGAACCCGATCACATCAGCAGGTGCTCAGATGTTGGTCAACACCTGTGAGGAGAGGCCGGATATAGGGCTCAAAGAAATTGACATCAATGTAAGGCACCACGCAAACAATCGAATGCTTCGCTAAAAGCAATCATCATGACTTTGCAATTCTATTTAGTAAAATGAAGATTTAGATAGATTGCATGCATAGTGAACTACCGTAAAATCGAATATGAAAAAGCTTAACCTTACAAAGAAGTAAAACACAGGGAGTCAGGAATGGTTTCATGAAGTCAATGCTTACTTTGCAAACATTTGTAAAACAAAATGAAACTGTCCGTTTAAAATACAGTTCTTTTTTAACAAAAGATTTCTAAACTCCGATCTAGGCCAATGATAAGTACAATTCTGTTTGATTAGACCCAGTGGTAGAGCCATCATTGACATGTAACATTCTGTTTGATTAGACCCAGTGGTAGAGCCATCATTGACATGTAACATTCTGTTTGATTAGACCCAGTGGTAGAGCCATCATTGACATGTAACATTCTCTTTGATTAGACCCGGTGGTAGAGCCATCATTGACATGTAACATTCTGTTTGATTAGACACAACTGGTGGAGCCATTATTGACATGTAACATTCTGTTTGATTAGACCCAACTGGTGGAGCCATCGTTCACAGAAAGTGCACACAAGCTGCACAGTGAGCGGGGAATCAAAGTCCTGTATGGCCTGGTACGTGGACAGGACCCCAGTGACGGCGACCAGGACGAGGACGGACTGTTACAGGAAAACCCCACACTCGTTCTGATGGAGTTTGCGCGGTTAATGGGCTTCCGACCCATGGATCTTCTCTCAACATTTGACAAGGATAAGAGCAATTCTCTGGATAAAGACGAAATCAAAATGGGATTAAGGGTAAAAGTTAAAAGATTAGTTATTCACATCTTCGCTAGCCAAGTGTCCGATTCGTTAAAAAACGAATCGGACACTTGGCTAGCGAAGATGAGTTAATCACTGCTTAAAGAGTTATTTATTTTAAAAAGAGCTAATCTTTCGTCAATTTCGTTAGATTCAACAGCGAATTTGATTATTAATGACATTGGATAGCGATTTCTTTCATTTATGATGATGACCTCACTCGCCTTCTGCATTATTTTGACTTTGTGTACGTGACTGAATGTCTTGTGCATATTCAAGTGTTCATCGTCATGATGACCTGTTATTATCTTTCAGTGTGTATAATATTTTCAATCAAATACTTATTTGAGTATTCCGCTTTGTACCGTGTATTGTTTTTACAGTTTTATCGTGTCCTCAAAACTATAGGAACAATACTCTTGTTCCTGTGTTTATCGTAATATTAAAATGCACTTTTGTTCCCTTGTTTTTACAATGCTGATGATTGCTTGCTAAATCCTTTTCCTCTTGCATCTGTATCAGTTTCACTACGCTAACGAACCTTTTCTATTCCATCATCCACAATATCATTTACCCTATGCAAGCGTTCCCTCATCCTTTTTTAGTATAATTTAGTATATTACGTTGACCATTGTTTCCCCTTTCCTCTGTGCAGTTGTACTGTATCCCCCTATCTGACCGCTGTCTGGACTTCATGGTGGAAAAACTGGATGTGGACGGGGATGGCGAGATCGATCTAAAGTAAGTAGAGGGTGGTTCAATTTATCTAACCCAGGACACACTGGCATAAAACCACTATGGTGACCCATCATTCATAATCGTCTATGTTAAATGTCTGTTAACTGAAATTAACAATTAACGCAAATGTGCGAGAATCTCGAGAGAACACGTTCACGTTTTGTATGCAGTCCTTATCACAGAAAGATTTCCGATCAAAGTTGCAAGCGTTTCACAACAACTGTCATTTATCTTTTGCTGTGTTTTTTGGTTGCAATCCTTTTAATATTCCGCAAAAATATTCACAAAATTTTTATTTTCATTTATTCATTTTGAATGTCTTCTCTAACCACCAGAAACATGTTTTACTTAGACGTGGTAAAATATTGTACAAGAAAGAGAACTTTTAAATTTCAAATTTTTAAGGTGTAGCAAAGATTTATTAAGCTGTGTACTATATATATAATTATAGTATTATCTCGTACTCCCTATTGACATTGCCATATACATATATAGGTATTCTGGACAAATGTAAGTATTGCAGCCTCAGTAATACAGTGTTGATGCAGCTTTGTCTACATTTATAGATACAGCTTTGTCTATTTAATGCTTCCCGTAGTCACCGTTGTGCTTGTTGGTATATGTACGCTAGAGTAACATAAGTACACATGTATATTATGTAAATAGCATGCTTGTACAAGTGCATTAAAATGTTTTGCATAATACATTCAAAGGTGATAATAATATTTGTAGTAAAGATAATGATTAGAGCGTTTATAAAAAAATAATATTAATCATGCATGTAAGTGTGATTAAAGATGGTTAGGATCGAATTGTTGTATAGATCAGCGTTTCCATCTTCCGAATATGATTCCCTCTATTTCTTACGGATATCGAGTGTAGTTCATAGATCTGTAGTAACTGACAAAACTCTACACGCCCCATTTATCGATTGGTCGAAACCTACAACGATCTAAGAAAAATCACAGACTGCACGAAATAATCATGATGATATCAGACTCAAATTCCCATAGGAGACGATTTTCCTGTTTCTTTTAGCTAACTTACTGATGTACATTTACATTTATTTATTTAACGAGGCCGGGTCTAATTTGTTCTGCCCTAGATTTTTGGATGAAACTCTTTACATGAATTTCTACTGATATAATTATTATTTTACGATTAAAAAATAAGACATTTACTACACCGTTTGTTTAGGGGGTCATCTCAAAGTTTGTTAATCTTTAACATAGGACCCTATGGGATTTTGCTTGAAATGTATCAATTTTGCATATTTTTTACATTTTTTCAAAACTTCTGCCCTAGGGATTTCTTTTTGTGTTCTACATATTAAAGTTATTGCTAAAAGGCATCAAATGGTCAAATAAAAAAAACCCTTTTACCTCCTGGTTTGTTCCAGGGGTCTTATCAAAGTTGATTTTTGTATGCCCAATTTCCCGGATTAGTCAGATAATGGCTATTTTTTATTTGACAAAGGCGGAAAAGATGATCTATATAGTATTATTAAAACATTCAGACATATTTAAGTAATAAAAAAATATATAACATCACATATTAAGGGTCATTAATATAAAATACATGGTTATTTTCTTGAAATATATGAATTAAGCTATATTTAGGCGGGTTAAGAAAACGTGACAGAGGGCTAGGCTTGCTGAATCCTCTTCACGTTTTCGACCCGAGCCCAAATATAGCTTATACTTCGAGACATTTATGTTTATTCCACAATATAACATTATTTTTACGCATCAAACGAGATATTTTCAACAATTTTCGCTGAATATCTGCAGTTGAAACTATCACGCCATGGCGTCAACCAAGCAAAAAGATGACGTCACAATACAAATGAAACGCTGCGCGAAAGCGTGCGTACTCGTTCTGTACTCGGCCTCGTTAATTTAACATACTTTTTATTACAAACAATTTATTAATTTGTTAAAAGGAAGATGTAAATATAAAAATAAAATGCTTTCTAAAGCGGGTTATGTATTTTTTTCTGCAATGTCGCCACCTTCATATTCCGCATGAATCAACAAAAAAAGCCTGACAAAAAAATGGTGGTGAATTTTGAGTGTAAAACATATAAGTTATTATTAGTATAATCACACTTTTGTAGGCTATGTTTTATTTCTAGTTTTATTCACGTTTGCATTAGTTCAGTACCATCCAGTGTAGGTAAAATAATACAAAACTGCGTCCAATAACTATGCCTTTGTTTAGGTGGCATATTCACATCATATAACCTATATAAAAACACTCGTAATAGCTATACCTTTATATACGCATACCAAAATATAAATCTAAATAATGTCAGGGTTTTGTAGGAATACATGTCGTTAAAACTTTTTATAGTCTGTCCCAAGATATTTTTGCCGCATATTTTCTTAAATTATTCAATATTTATAAATACATCTTGGTTCAGACGATGTTCATTCAATAGTATGAAAAAAATCCCAAGATTTCCCATTTGAAACGCCCCCTCTAGCTTGTCGGGTATCAGTACACGGCTAAAAATAAAAAGTCTACGAGGTTTTTCCATTGCCAAGGAGATGAAGACGCCCGGATGATAACGTTGAAAAATTGCGCGAGGGGTCCCGAGTATTTCCGAATGGAGAAAAGATGTCAACATTCCCCATTATAAATCTCCGTAGGAAATCTGTTTTCGTTCCTGTGAATTTTTACAAGGGAAAAATGATAATGTGTGAATGAAGTTATCTTGGGAATTTTCCCTTTCATCGATTTTAATTGCACTTCAGTCACAGGTATGTGTATTTTTATTAAAAATCGTTCAAATATGCAGCATAAATATCTTGGGACAGACTTTAACAGTTGTAACAACACAACATTGAATATCCCATACTGTAGTGAAATAGTTTGTGATGCTTGTTGACTGAGTTGATGGTGGGATATATATTAATGGCTTTGATTAATTGGTGCAGGAATATTCTCTTTGCTCTGGTTGTATTGTAGCTCGTAATTGTCCCTGTGCATATCAGTGGGTGTTGTACGAATTTAGCTCACCTGAACTGTAAGCTCAAGTTCGCTTTTATGATCATTTTGAGGTCCAGCGCCCGCCTATCTCTAAACTTTAACAATTTTTACTTCATCTCCATAATCAGCTGGCCAAGAAATTTGAAAACATATTTTTAAAAATAAGATGTTCGTTTTGCATTAACTTTTTTACCCTTTCCGCCGGCCATAACACAGTTCTTTTTCATTTGAGTCATAAAATTACTGTAATGTGATTCTTTGCAATTCATTGTTTGGTGTCGTTTTTCCAGGGAAGTCATGCAGGCCAAAGTTGAGTACAAAATGAAAGAAAGAGAAATGCACAACGCCTCCAAGAACTGGAACTTCGATATCGAGAACACCGATATTGGACGTGTTCGAATAAAACTCCAGAGGTTGATGCAGAAGAAAATGGATGGAAACCCCACATTCAAAGCGCGTGTAGACTTATTTCAGGAGGCTCTCAAAGAGGGGAAACTAAAATCAGTGTTCAACGACAAAAGAGACAGGGCGAAAGAACGAGAGAAGGTTCTACAGCGACGGATGTCCAAACGAGAGAGTGTCGTACAGGAAAGTGAAGATCAGTCTAAACTTAAACTTGACCTTGGGATAGTTACAGAGGAAGCTGAAGATACAAAATCTGGAACTGGTTCTCGGAGAAGTAGCATGCGTCCTGTATCAGGTGCTCAGAAATCTGTTGAGGGAAGTGAAAGTATCCCTGGTAACACTAACAGGGTGTCACAAAGTGGGTCACGACCGGCGTCCGGTCGTCCAGGGTCTACTAAGCGACCGGGTTCTTCCCATCAGGGGACCGGAAACTTTTCTCGACCTGGTTCCTCTACTCACGCAAAGGCAGGAAGTACCTCCCGCCCAGCGTCGTCTACTCAGACAGATACCGGAAACACTTCCCGAGAGACCGGAAATTCCTCCAGACCAGGCTCTTCTGGTGTGCAGTCCGGAAGAAGAGACTCAAAGACAACAGGTTCCAATCCAAACACAGACAGAAAGAACGGATCTCATGCAAACGACTGGAAACCTCTCAACTTCTGATTTATTACGATTCTGGAAACTCGGGAGAAAAAAAATTGGTTTAAAACACGAACTAATAACTTTCAAGTCTAATTTTATGAATCAAATAGATACCTTAAAATTACAATACTTCAGACATCCTTTCAATATAAGGTTACTGTATGGTCTATTTGTATATACAGAAGGTTTATTTGACACAAAATGTCTTTCATACATTTTATGTTTTATATGTTGATTACAAATTAATCATAAATATTTTTTTAATTTTCTGCAAGACAAGCACGACCAGTAACCGAAAGGTCGCTGGTTCAAACCCCGCTGTGGTCATTTGGTGTTACAATGTATGTGTTGTGACCTTAGACAAGGCATTTTATCTATATTGTCTCAGTCCACCCAGCTGAAATTGAGTACCGGCTTACGCTGGAAGTTAACCTGCGATGGACAGGTGTTCCATCCAGTGGGAGTCGATGACTCTCATCTGCTTAGCACCATAGAAACCGGGGATAAGCATCGACCAAATGCGTCTAAGGATTTCAAGCGCCTCTGCAAGCAGATTGAAACTCACTTTTGAGTCTATTTATTATAACTGACAAAACGTAGTTCTTGAAAAAAAAAAATTCGATAAATTCGATGTATTGTATTTATAATTTATTTATTAATACCTTAAACATAGTCAGATTTTAAATGGTGCGAACAATTTAAATATGTTTGTAGTCGTATGTATTCCCTCGCCAGAGTTAGATTACTGCGGTAGCGTCTGGAATCAAACACAGACTAACCAATCTAAAGATAGAACCAGTACTGGCGTAGAATAGACTTTATTATCATTACTTTATCAATTGTTTTTTATATATTGTTTTGATTAAGTTTTCATGAAATATTTCGATTACTGTCAGATATATAATACATCTTAGATTTGATAGCGTTATAATTCTATCTTTGAATATTACACGACGCGATTCATATGAGGTTTTCCGTTTTTGTCGGAAAACCCCGAGAATTCATGAGCTAATTTTTGAAATATAGATAAAGAAACTACTTACCATGCGAAATAACCACCATCATCATATAGCCTAAGTATCATATTTCAATTTGGATAGAAAATCTATTACATAATTTAAAAAAAAATATTTTTTCTCTCACAAGAACGCGTTTTCTCATTATGTTCAATTGAAAAAGAGAAGTAATAGAACTTTTTTTGAAACGGCCCTTACTAAAAATCTAATTCGATTTTTTTTTTTTTTTTTGGGGGGGGGGGGGGGGGAGGGGGTGGTGGATTTTGTTTTTGTTTTTGATATATCATTAGTAACTCCAACTCATATAAAAATTTAAATGAACATCACTATATAAGTGAATTGGGTCCGTCGTCCTTAAACTTTTTTTTTTATTTTACATACAAATGTGTTTTGAAATTCTAAAAAAAATTTACACTCAAATTTTAGTACGAGACTACCAAAGTAAGTATTTTAAAACATTTCAAATATTTATGAAATAGAAAATAAAATATAATTTTCAGCAAAATTCGTGCCAGTGCGTATGTAGACATTCTTTAAAATCGAAGAAAAAAAACTGTTGCATTTTTTTGAAATCAAAGTTACCATGAAAATTTCTGTTATCATGAATAACGTTAGAAAAAAAATTAGAAGGGACGTGTTCAGGAGTGTAGGTTTCAAACGAAGTCCTTGGGAAAAAGAGAGCAGAATGGCGTCACTTTTTGTTTTGAATTACCACAGACGACAGACCCTGTACGTCATCACATGCACGTTTATCACAGACGACAGGTACATGCATGTACGTGTTTATCACAGACGACAGTACGTCATACACGTACACTCAGGTGCCAAAAGTATGTCAATTTGTTGTTCTTTTTACTATATATTTCATTGAAAACCAACATTTTTTTTAAAGAATCGTTTTAAAAAGGAACCCCTTGTCCGATTTTGAAAAGACCTTGATTTGATCAGTTTAGAATTTCCATTTTGCTTGCTTTTTTTGGCTTCTTATTTATATTTAAATATTTTTCCAACCTTCTGTTTCTGAGATTTGATGTAAACAATCCATTTTTCGGCTCGCATATTGCAAACGATATACGGTAGAGCTATCAAAAATATCTTCTTCTTGTCTTTGAAATAAGAAATTTTACAAATGAGTTGTCAACAACTACCGGTATTTCGATGTATGTGTCAAAAAGTGCAAATTGAATCTAATTTAATCAATATAAATGTCTTCAATATCTGACAAAAATAACAAAAAATCTTTTAAAAATAAGTCTTGTTTTCATTGAAATTAAAAATTGACATACTTTTTGCACACAAGTGTACGTAGGTAAGAGGGAGGGTAGAGGGTGGCCGTGTTTGTGAGTGAGGGTAAATAAAGAGATAGTACGGAAAGGTTGAAAGGCTGATAAAAATAAATCAAAATATGGTGATGTATACGAGGGTTGTCCCAAAATAGCGTAGACAGAACACATAACTTAAAATCTGTTCACTGCTTCTCTGTTTTCTTCGATGGCCCTTTGGCTAACTGAACAAGTGAAGAGCTGTCAATGTGACAGCAAACCGGGTTTTCTTTTATGTGAACTGTATCCATAATCCATGTCAACCCTGAATTGATAAACACTACCTACTGTATCCAGTGAAAATGGAGTACCCTATATGCACTATTTTGCCAAAAAATGAATTTATCTACATTTTGTTGCATTTTTTCACTGACATGCATTATTGAAGCTCATGAAAAAAATATCAATAAAGTCAACTTTAAGGTGGTATGGGACATCTGTCAATATTAATGTGGATTAAAGTACAGTATAATGAAAATACATTCATCGACTTAGAATTTTCAAATTTTACAATATTTCACCCCCCCCCCAAAAAAAAATACGCTATACGTTTAAAAAAAAAGTTTGCGCTACGCTACTGTATAGGTGACAAATCTGGGAAAGAAACTACAGATGTATTTGTAAAATTAAACTTGATTTTATGGTTTATGTCGATAAATAGTACGTCGCAACATGGATGTGTCCCATACCACCTTAAATATGAGCGTGGCAGTGTATGTTTTACATTCATTGCCTTTTATGGAGAGAAAACCGATGAAACTTTTCTGAAAAACATGTTTACATGCAAAAACGCTGATTACTGAGCAGACAGCTGGCGGCTAATTCCAGTTCAAGGTCATCTCTGCCAGCAGAGGTTGCATAGTAAGATATTGTATCGATATCTTTTGAGATAGAATGCTCATCAAACATTTATATTTGTAATTAATATGAACAATACGAGGGTTGTTCAGAAATTATATTGTGACATTTACTCTTACTCCCTTGAGAAAAAGATAAGTCATTGAAAGTCAACCAGGATACCATTTATTAACGTGAAAATTCTGAAGTTTTTGAGATCATTTGTTCATTCCTGGTAAGCTAAAAAAAATCGTGCCTACATCCTTTGACCCGGAATAACCACAAACTCATCGCAACGTCAATTTAACCTTTCTTATTGCTTATTTGTTTTAAGAAAATTACATACTTAAATATCCGCCGTATAGTTTTTGTTTAAATTCAATAAACTGTCGCAGTCAGATTTCTATTGCTCGGTTCATATTTTTGAATTATTACCGTACTTCAAATCGAACACAAGTGGAATTTGCCCAAAAGTTAGTCTTTCCATCTATAGCTCAGAATTCTTGTCGGAAAAGCCCGATAATTCATATTAGAAAAACATAGGTAATCACAGATTACAAAGCTCACCTAGACAAGGCATCAACTTTCTGAGACCATCTTCATCATATTATATGAAAAATCATACTTTATGATCTTGGATATTCATGGATACTGTTTTGACACAATATCGTCACCTGATAAAAAAATTGTATGATAATCACATGCTCATTTCATACGGTATTATAAGATACAATGTTTATCAATATAATAATATAAAATACAATATTGCATCCTATTATACTTACAACATATATCATATAATACAATAAAATATTGTAATAAATAATGATGAGATATGATATTGTGACATGATATGACATTGTATTGTGTTTTACATTATTGTATTTGATCACATTTTGCAATATTATAATACATAATATGATATAGTATTATATGATACAATATCATATCACATAATACATCACAATATTGTACTGCATGATATCATATTGTATAATATAGTATGATATTCTATTCTATGATACTGTATCATATTTGATACAAAATATGACATTGTATCATATAAAATAATTTGATACAACATTGTATAATATCATATGATATAGTAAAATATTATATAATACGATAACAAATTATACATATTGTATTTTATGATACAATACCATATAATACAATATTATATAATACAATTTCATGTGGTATAATAATAAATTATATAAACCAATATCATATTATACAATATCGTATGATTATTATATAATATACAATATTATATCATATGATACAATATGATATATTCAATATCATATGTAACAATATCATGTGATAAAATAATATATTAATGATACAATACCATATTAAACAACATTGTATCATAATATACAATACCATACATAACAATGAAACATTATCATATCATAAAAAAGATACTATATCATATGATTTTTTACAATAAAACACATGATATAATATTATATCATATTAAACAATAACATATCATATCATACAATACTACATCATAGGAATCGTGTTATATCATTTAACAACAAACACATCTATCAAGCTGGTTTGAGTGAGGTATGAGATTTTTTTTAGCATACTTGATATGGAGATCAGGCTCTGCATCTGAAGCATCCAAGCCTGTCAGGTGCATCTGTATCACAAGTCACACCATCCATGCAAGTTTAGTGAAGTTAGGACCAGTAATAACTAAGATATTATCATCAGAGGGCACCTGTTTCAAAACCTTTAACCAGCTCTAAAAACCTTAACCTCCTCCAGCATCCTAAACATATGGCACAGATTAAGCATTCATGCCCGTCTGGTGCATCAGTATCATAAGATGCACCATCCATGCAAGTTTGGTAAAGTTAGGACCATTAGTATATAAGATATAATCATCAGAGGGAACCTGCTTCTAAAACTTTAACCTGCTCCAAAAACCTTAACCTCCTCCAGCATCCGTAACCTATGGCTCAGATTCAGCATTCAAGCCTGTCTGGTGCATCTGTATCACAAGTCACACCATCCATGCAAGTTTAGTGAAGTTAGGACCAGTAATAACTAAGATATTATCATCAGAGGGCACCTGTTTCAAAAACTTTAACCAGCTCTAAAAACCTTAACCTCCTCCAACATCCTAAACATATGGCACAGATTAAGCATTCATGCCCGTCTGGTGCATCGGTATCATAAGATGCACCATCCATGCAAGTTTGGTAAAGTTAGGACCATTAGTATATAAGATATAATCATCAGAGGGAACCTGCTTCTATAACTTTAACCTGCTCCTAAAACCTTAACCTCCTCCAGCATCCGTAACCTATGGCTCAGATTCAGCATTCAAGCCTGTCTGGTGCATCAGTATCATAAGATGCACCATCCATGCAAGTTTGGTGAAGTTAGGACCAGTAGTAACTAAGATATAATCATCAGAGGGCACTTAACCTTAACCTCCTCCAGCATCCGAAACCTATGGCTCAGATTCAGCACTCAAGCCTGTCTGGTGCATCAGTATCAAAAGACCCACCATCCATGCAAGTTTTTTGACATTAGAACCAGTAATAAGGAAGATATATTCATCAGAGGGCACTTGCTCCAAAAACTTTAACCAGCTCTATAAACCTTAACCTCCTCCAGCAATACGAAACCTATGGCTCAGATCAGCATTCAAGCCTCTCTGGTGCATCAGTATCATAAGATGCACCATCCATGCAAGTTTGATGAATTTAGGACCAGTAATAACTTAGATATTGCTATCAAAGGGCACCTGCATCAAAAACTTTAACCTGCTCCAAAAACCTTAACCTCCTCCAGCACCTGAAATTCAGGATTCAGATTCAGCATCCAAGTCTTTCAAGTCCATAAGTAGGTGCAGATGCATCATCCATGCAAATTTGGTGAAGATAGGACAAGTAATAACTTAGATACAGGACCTGCAACAAAAACTTTAACCAGGTCCGGATGCCGACGCCGGGGGTATAGCATAATCTCCCCATGACTTTGTCTCGGTGAGCTAAAAATGTGTGTAATTCTTCAAATATAGCACTAAGAAACTACTTGCTATTCGAAATTATATATCAATAAAATCAACTCCCATCAGTTCTTCAGTACTTTGATTTCAGACTGGGATCTACAGACCTGCAGCTAAGCTGTAAGCATTGAACAAGAAACTGTTAAACAAATATACAACACATGAAAAATTGATGGAAGTAAACTGTTTTTGAACAGTAAACTAGTATAGAAGTATCTCGGTCACACCACAGAGAGAGAGAGAGAGAGAGAGAGAGAGAGAGAGAGAGAGAGAGAGAGAGATTGAACAAATACTCATTCCTTGTAGTCAATAATAAATTAGAGTAAGTTTTCGATAGTGTCAACCAACAGGGTCTCATCACTTTTATAGTATCAGCAGAAATAAAAAAAATCTATGCAAGATCTTTTTCTTGAGGGGAGGGTGTTTCTTCCTTTTCTTCTGACTACTGAACATATCAATCATGAAGACTGATTTATCAACAGGTCTTTACCATCTCAAGCAGGATGATTAGATGCCCAACTCATTTGTACCATCATTATTTTATTTTGCATGATGGGCAAAACACATTCAATTATGAAGTATAGTAAACATATAGGACGTTTACAGATAAAAAACCTAACAGAATAGCTCATCTGTTACATACATGTAATATTCAACATGTAAAACAAATCACAATAACGATTTACAATGATTAAAAATTTGATTTAGCATGAGCAGCCTTCTGACAGTGCACTAGGAAAACATAGAAAAACACCAGGATAACACTACAAAAAAAAAGAAGATATTAAAAAGCACTTCTTTGGAAATGTCAATCAACTGTGACTGGAATAAGTGTCAATTACACATCCCATACTGTTCTGCTCTATCTAAGTTCTAAAAAGCCCTTTTCCTCTTACTGGCTGATGCCACACCCGAGTGCTACTGTTTTGGAGGGGTGGGGGTGGTTCGTTTTTTACTCTTGGGTTTGGCCACCGACGATGACACAGCAGCCTGGGGCTGACGAATCTGTATTTGTTGTAGTTGCTTGTAAGGAAGTTGCTGTAACTGGAGCAACTGTTGCTGAGGCACAGCACCCCCTTGTGTTGCGCTAGGTTTGAACTGAGACAGGGTAGCTAACTGATGTCCTGTAATGGTCTGTGCTGTTAACTGAACTGAAACCAGAAAAAAACTGTTTTAAAGTTATTGTGTAATTATTTTATCTGAATATGACCTGTAAATACCCTTTATTTTCCTAATCAATTTAGCCCTGTGCTAAGCACCCGCCTTCAGACAGACAAAAAATGAATAGACTGAAAGACAGACAGACAGACGAACAGACAGACAGACAGACCTGTTGTTGGGAGGCCTTGGCCGGGCTTGCCCGCTGAGGGAGAGGACACTGACCCAGATTTCCCTGGTGCCCTCTGCTGAGGAAGACCAACTAGCTGTATACTGGGCTGGCCTTGGATCTGTTGGATACAGAATGACTTATTTACAAAACATACAGGTAATGATTAATAAAATGAATATTGATAGCTAATTAATAGATTAACTGGCTCCAAGATCAAAAACTTAGAATAGACTAAAGTTAAAAATTGTATTTTACTAGTTTTTACATGACTAGTAAATGATAAACCATACTAACCCACAACACAAATATGTGAAAGTTATATCAAATTTAGATTAAATATATTCTCTACATTTTATTTTGATGCCTTGCCCTGTAATGTCAGATACGGCTAAAATGATTTATGTTATGGTTCACCTGAAGGAGCGGTACAGAGGATTGCTGTCTGATGTTGGAGCCAGCTTGGGTCTTCAAGCCTCCCTGAACAAAGGGAGCTAACCCAATGAGAGGAGATAACAGTCCTCCTGAAAAAAACCCAGTAAACTACTGCATATTGTGGGTACAGCAATTTTTGATAAATACAGCACATGTACCTGGTACTGATGAGAACAGAGGTTTTTTAAAGCAAACTTTACTTGATGTGCATCACAGTCATCTGTTACTTCTTTACTGATCTAGATACCCTGTATCAGCTCTAGATTTTGTGGACCTTGGTCCACTGTTACCTGAGGTCACTGTGACTGTGGTTGATGAGGGTGAGGATGTTGCCGGTAGTGATGAACCAGAGGTTGTAACCATGGTAGGCATTGAGGTCACCATGGTAACAAGGGTTGGTGCTGACCCAATAGATGATGATGTCTACAATAATTATAGAATGTTGAAAACACAAGTCAACCAACTAGAAATCTGCATTATTATTCATTTTGTTAACAAAGTGAATGGTTTAACAAATTCTTTAAAATTTAAGGCATTTGTGGCTAATGAATCAGTCTATGTAGTTTAAGGAATTAAAGTTATTCAATAAAAGATCAGAAAAACCTCACAATAATACACAGATAAGGGATGCTATTGAATCGTTCAGCCCCATGGAAAGATTGTATACAGAACTTGAAATTTTAAACCAACCCAACATACACATATTAACAGCATTCATTTATGTAAAAAAAAAATACACCATTTTAAAAAAAAAAGACAGAGACAAGAGCAGAAATCTGGGAAACATGCCATTCTCAGGATCATCTGATGCTTCCACAACATCAAAAACAAAGCCTTTTTTTTAGTTTAGATATATCTTTGCATTGAAAAACAGCAACCACAATTAATCCATCTGTCATTTATAAAATAAATAAAGCATCAAGAAAGTTCTTAAAGTGATTCAACATTCATATCAAAATTTCTTGATGATGGAATCATTCCAGTAACATTTATTTTGAATCATATTGCACAAGTTCGCAATGCATACCAGTATAAATTCCATTCTGTTGCTATTGTCATTTTAAATAGCATCCTATGTTATATTAATTTGATTTTGTCTCACTCTATTTTGGGCAGAAATAGGAAGTGGGAATATAAATCAATTGGCTTCATACTTGCAACATACTTACTTGTCTAATGCTATGTACTGTCATGCATTGCTTATTACTGAGGTTTTTAATGAGCTTCCTTTGATGTAAGAAATGAACTACGGCAAAAGTTTGGAGCTTTCTGGGTAAGTGGGATATAACCCTGATATTAGTAGACTAACACTATTAATAATTGAACATACTTCAATGTGAACACTATGCAATCTGATCAATTCATGCCCCTTGCATCAACGAAGCAGACTTTAAAAAACATATTTCTCAAACCATTTTACCCGTTACCATGCAGTGAAATATAGGACTGTTGACATCTGGTTGCCATGCATACGTACAAGTTTTCTACTCACAGAAACAGGCACGGATCCAGTGGTGGTGGAGGACATAGAACCACTGGGCAGGGAGCTCACAAAAATACTCTGATTCTGTAAAACACCTGGAATTGGAAGACATTCTTAATTCACCATAAACAGAAAAAGTAGATCAAGCAGTATGGAAATCTCTGACATAAAAAACCTCTTGTGTATAGGCCTAGAATAATGAGATACTCAAGTACCACACAGGAAAAGAGTGATCATATGATGTTAGTCACAGATTGTAAAATAATCTTTAATAATTTTGTATAGAACATCTCCCCTTAGTTTAATTTTTTTGATAAACACTTAAAATTTGAAAGTAACGTCACAGGGTTAATTCATTAGTATCCCTACAAAGTATCCCTGCAGAGTATGCTAAAACTACTGTTAATACATGTACCTGGTATTTGGAAAATCACTTACACTATACTTATAGAATGAAATTATGATCACAGGAGCTAAAGATCAAAGAAAATAAAGATGGATGGTCCACCTTTTATCAACAGTTAATAATAAAAGAATTCCAATAGATAGGGTAAGAGATTCCTACCTGAGTTGGTGTTGATGAGGCTGATGGGAACAGGGACAGCAATCCCTCCCCCAGGCATGGACACCCCGGTCAGTGACACCTGCATGTTCTGGAGACCCTGGAGGTTGGCGATGTTGACCCCGGGAATACCTGTAAGATTCTGGATGTTGATGTTGGGAGGGAGTCCAATGTTGGTGATGTTGATGTTAGCTATACCCTGTTGCTGACCGCTGGAGCTGCTATCAGGGTCTACAAATCAAATCATGGTTAGCTCACTGCAACTTCATTACCTGTCTAAAACCTGGTCACAGTTCTAGCTCCACAGTCTTAAAATTTACAAGAGCTCACTTTCTATATCAGTCTCACTTTTATAAAAGGAAAATATTGTATAAAATTAAGGCTGAGATCAAAATCAATCTCATTTAAGTTTCAAGGTCCCATGACTTGCTCTTAGCTAAAAATTAGTTCTCGTGTTTGCATTTTTGCAAATAATTAAGATAAGACAATAGGAAGCACAGATTCACTTAATTTAAAGCTTCATTTCTTTAAAGATTTTAAAATTCTCATTTCTTACTTTGTACAAAGGTGATGTTTCCCTGTGGGAGCCCCTGACTGATCTGCTGTACAGTGGTCGCCTCTGTGGAGGGCTTCCTCCCAGGGACATTGGTTGCTGGGGGTGACGATAAAGTAGTGGCCCCTTTACTAAGCTGCGCTGATGCAGGGGAGGGAACTAGACCAGGAGAAAACAGCTGACCTGTATGTAGAAAGCAGTGTGGGATTTAGGAAGTTATACAAAAGAATTATATTATACTTGACATCACTAATCACTAATCACTAATATACATAATGTAAATGACATTGAATCATAAACTCTGATAAAACATATAATGAAATCATTCATCCATCGAGTTGAAAAGGAAATCTATTCTAAATACAAGTACAGTAGATCCCATATATTGCACCAGTACTTATATCACTGAAACTGCTCTTTGGCATCAAATTGCAAAAACCTCCATATTAATCTTTGTATGACAAAGGCTTTCAAAATAAAAAACATATGATCAAAGACAGAAGGACCATGTATAAAAGCTGGACTAAAACACTTACCTGTAGCGGATGTTGGTGTGGTAGCTGGACTAGGACACTGACCTGTAGCAGATGTTGGTGTGGTACCGATAGATGGACTAGGACGTTCACCTGTAGCAGATGTTGGTGTGTTAGCTGGACTAGGACACTGACCTGTAGCAGATGTTGGTGTGGTACCGATAGATGGACTAGGACGTTCACCTGTAGCAGATGTTGGTGTGGTAGCTGGACTAGGACACTTACCTGTAGCAGATGTTGGTGTGGTAGCTGGACTAGGACACTTACCTGTAGCAGATGTTGGTGTGGTAGCTGGACTTGGACACTTACCTGTAGCAGATGTTGGTGTGGTAGCTGGACTAGGACACTTACCTGTAGCAGATGTTGGTGTGGTAGCTGGACTAGGACACTTACCTGTAGCAGATGTTGGTGTGGTAGCCAGACTAGGACACTTACCTGTAGCAGATGTTGGTGTGGTAGCTGGACTAGGACACTTACCTGTAGCAGATGTTGGTGTGGTAGCTGGACTAGGACACTTACCTGTTGCAGATGCAGGTGTGGTAGCTGGACTTGGACACTTACCTGTAGAAGATGTGGTTGTGATAGCCGGATTTGGACACTTACCTGTAGCAGATTTGGATGTGGTAGCCAGACTAGGACACTTACCTGTAGCAGATGTAGGTGTGGTAGCTGGACTTGGGGTGGAGGAGGCTCTAAAAACCAAAGCATTAATTAATACAAAATATCAAAACAAAACATGTCACTCAAATATTACAACTATAAATGAAATTTATATGTTTTTAATTAAAAACATATCATTATTTTTTCAGGCAAAGTTTAATACTCCATCATACTGATGAAAAATTTTTCAGTTATATTTGATATGTTGTAGTGTTATTATATTAAAATTCATATATATATAAATGAATTGGAGGGTATCAATGACTTCTCCCTACCTTTGGCCTGCAGTCTGTGACAATGACTTCCCCCTGAGTGCAGCCTGTTGAGACTGAGATTTCTGTATGTTAAGTTGTAACTGGTTCCCAGTAGGCTGGGTCCCCTGAGCTAAAAACCAATAACCATATCATTAGTTTTTGTCCAATATCTGATATCCACAATCAATGGTTTAAGCCACATGTACATATAACACTGTCCAGTTCCAATTGACATAGCCCCTCAAGGTAACTGCACTACATGTACTACTCTTTTGCAGGACAAAATGACATAATGTGGTGAAATTTGACATACATTGTAAGTAACAACTATTGTTTAATCTTCATTATCCTATTATCTACCCACTAAAACTTCATTAATTTGCCTGTAAAGTAGTTGTACTAGTAACTGATTTTGGGGATTTAAAAAATTAATTAAACAAAGATTCGATATTGACTCCTCTAAAAACTCATATTGCTAGTTTCAAATACAACATGGTTCCTACCCATTGGAGCCAGGGTGAGGGACAGCTGGATGGGGACGTTTCTCTTGGCAGTCAGTCCCGAGGAAGAGGTGGTGGCTAAATCCGCCTGTAGGTACATGTACTTACATTATAAAACTACTAGTACTGAAAGTGGTTTATCTTATAAACAAATAAAATAAATATTGTATACCATTTGTTTATATTCTATTTTTTCTACAGTCTAACATTAAAACCATTAATAAACAGATGATTAACAGAAAGTCAGGTCAGACTAATGTTCTACAACCAAACACTCTGTAAAGAAATTATAAGCAGTATCAACCAAGTAAGTGCTTATCATCAAAATTCATTTATACTGGTGTCTCATAATATCGCGGTACTTATTTTTTCCAAAAAAAAAGATATACCAAGTTATCATTTTCACATGTCATTAGTGCTGTTTAAAAAGCTTGTATTAGACTAGCTTTTCTGAGGAACATCAATTTCCCAACTTACTTGTTTATTTTGTGTGCTATTTTTAAATCACAAGTCTTATTCACTTTCAAAATTAGAGAGTTCCATTGTATCGCGGCATTGGAAATTTGGTAGCCTGGTTTAGTTATAACGGACAGTTTTTATTTTTTCAAAATAAAATACGATTCTTCATGAAAGCAAAGTCACTTAAACTGGTTAGGGAATGAAATATAAATTCTATTATGCTTTTTATGTAGTTTTTTTCATCATATACATTGTGGACTTTTGAACTTGCTTTCTCTCCGGAAAAAATTTTATTGTGAGAAAAATTTTATTTGCCGATATATTTGACAACCTTCTTTGCACTCATCCTGAAGTTGGTGCATGAACTCCTTGTGGAAAATCACGGGAAAAAACTGGAATCCTACTTTTTGGAACATACCGCGATACAACGGAACCCGCGATATAATGAGAAGAGAGTATACAACCAAACAGAAGTACCTGTGTAAATTGCCCTTTAATTGCAGCTGTAAGAGCCGGTGCATGTGCACTAAGAATGCCTTGGGGTCCTGTCGGCCCAGGTGTGGTGGGGGTCTGAGAGGTCTGGGTGAACTCCACATGAGGGGGCTGTCCTGGCTTCTGAGTTGTTATTTTTACTGCCCGCCTTCCCTCTTCTGTAAATATTTCCTTGAATTGTTCCAGATATCTAAACAAAGAGAAAATTCTCTTTAAATCCAAGAGGGGTGATACCTGACACTAATATTACATGGTTTTATCTGTATGTTCACTTACTTGTCTACCAATATTTTCGTCCCGAGTAAGAACCTGTGGAATAATGAAAGGTCTATTAATTTCTAGCTTTACTTGATACTCTTAACATGCTATGGACACCTGTACAATGAGCACCTTACACATCAGTGTAAATGCACATGACATAACATTATTGTAGCTTTAACTTCTACTTTCAAAACACCTTTTGATATATGTCTTACACATGCTAAAATCTTTATTTTCACAAAAATTCAAATCTATGGAAACAATGATATAAGACGTACATGCAGGACGTGCCCTCACTGCCCTCACGGTAGTCGTGGTCCAGGTACAGCTCCCCGTAAAACTCATCGTCCATGTTCCGTTTCTGGATGGTTAGTTTGGCCAGAATTTTCTTCTCTGCACTGACATCACGCTCCAATGTTATCTCCTCAATGATTTCCTTTTTATGAAGACAAGACCATTATACCAGTATATGTATATGAATAGACTATGTCATAATTTACAAAGCCTGGGATCCTTTGTTAAATTCAACCATTTTACAAGTAAATGTATAATCACAGTCTAAAATTCAAATATTTTATAATGCTTAAGATTTTCAGATTGTCAAAAATTATTTTCATTTTTAAGCTAAAAGCTTATTGATGCAGTGATTACTGGTATCTGATGTTATTGGTGTTAATTGAACCAGTCAGTTGACAGAAGTCACACTTACAAAAGAATTATCTGATGCGGGTTCTGGACCTGGTATTACTGAGGCAAACTTGCTGACCTTCAATAGATAAAGAATAAGAAACTCTAAAACAAACACAAAGCAATATATCACTCTGCAACAGAAGATTTTTTGTTGTTGTTGAGAAAAATCAGAATCTGATAAGTATGAAACAAGCAGACCAGCATAGAACAAAATATCATTCTTATAAGCAAGTTTACTTCCATAAGTCAGTGTTGATGAAATTTTAATGATGAACAAAAAAATCTATGAAGAATTTGTTTTGATATCTCTGAAAACAAAATCACAGTTACCTCAACTGTTTCAGGGGCAGATAACTGAAGAGGCTTTTGTTTCCACATGTCAACATGCTGAAAAATAATACAAGTGTAAAGAAAAGAAGTCAAAACTTGTAGGAAACATTCATTTTTATTTCAGCAACAATGGGTTGAAAATCAATTCTGCTTCCTTTTTGATTTCAGTAAAATAAATCTTCTCTTTTTATTGTCAGAGACTATTTATTATCTACCTGTAATTCAGTACCTTATTGGAATATTTATAGCATACTGAATAATTCCTTTTGATATGACATACCAAATAATTTCAATTGTTTTCTTGACAAATTTACATGACGTAATAAACATACAGTAAGTTTAACTACATTCCCAATAATCCTGCCCTTATTTTTCACGGAAAGCTATGGATACTCACAGGCTTGCCCACTTTCAGGTTGACAGGAGGATTAGACTTGGGTTTCTTTTTGTGGATGAAGTCATGCAGCTTCAGTTCCTTGGGAGCAGCTGCACTTGCTAACTTCCTCTTCCTGTTTAATGCTGCCTGGTTAAAGCGTTTTGCAGATCTGATCAAGAAAATATGGTATCAACATATTGGTCTATATTAGTTTTGTTGATAAATTGCAATTCAGAATCTCCAATTTACTGTATCGCTTGCTAAATTTTAATGACACAACAATAAATCAATGAAGGAGAGCAATGGTTTCAATGTAAAAACATAAAACAATGTTCTCATTTGCAGAACTGCTAAGAACTACTAGCATTATGAGACCTTCTGTCCAACAGTTTTGGGGGATGTTAAGTAATGAAACAATTATGTGTACTGGTACATGTACCAACAGAAGAAGCCTTATGTCCTGCAAAAGATGAGGAGATTAAGCAGTTGAGCACCAGTAAGGGGTTTGAACTCTGACCTTTTCAGTATGGGATTACAGAGACTTTTCTGTTCATACTGCAGTTTGTTGTTGACAAGTAAAACTGCAGGTGATGGGTCAAGACAGAGGGGCTCTTCTGTTGCCAATAGCAACTGACTCTCCAGGGTAAACTGGTCCTCTTGTGTCCACCTGTGTCCGTCATTGATGATATTGTACATGTCTGATAGCAGTGACTGAAAAAAGCAGAAACTTGATTTAGAATATAGGATATAGTTCCTAAGAGCAGGAATGAATGATTTTTACACAATGTTGTTTTTGACTAACAGACTATATTCATCTGAAAACTTTAACAATGAAATATTGATATAGACATTGTTTTTAGTTCAATGCTTTGATGACACACTGTTACCTGTGAGGTGGGCTTCAGTAGCACATACTGGGTGTCAAAGGACCCGGTGATGGAGCGGCGGTAGTCACGCACCTCTAGAATCACACACCCACTGTAGAACACGTTCACCTGAAACCAACATTTCCTCTGTGAATATCATAAAACGGACATTTGCAAATATAACAGTACTTTCGTACAAGTGACAGTCAGCACATGTATTGATTATCAAGTAAAAGAAACTATTGAAGAAAATTTACCAGCGTAGTTAAAAATGTTAAAACTGAAATATTTAACCTTTAATATGAATAAAAGACCAGGCTGCAGCAAGCTGCATATTTTATATTCAGTAGTACTTCTCACATTTTAGTTAATGAATTTGCAGTGGCCTGACTGCATTTTTACTCACCTGTGCTTTTTCAAGAAGGTCAACAAGGAAGGGAGGCAACTGTAAATAAAAAAGTAAAGAGATTCTTCAAGATCAAGAAGGCTAAAAAACATGTAGATTCCAGCAGACGTATTTGGTCTTTGGGATGTAAACTACATATACTTCAGAGTGAACCATATTTATTTTACTGTACTTTAACCTTTCAGTCAAACAACAGTGCACTATAGATTTCCCTACCTCTGAGGAATCCACATAATCCAGAAGTTCAGACACCTAAAAACAAAGAATGATGCATGTAATACCCTTCATTTCTCTATTGACTGGAAATGTTATTTGTAAATGCCAAGAGTTGTATATTCAGAAAATTAAACCAGTTCTTGCCAATTAGAGAAACTAAGTATTAAAATTACTTGTACCTTGGACAGATACTGACCTCGTATGGGAGTTTGAGAGTCTCCAGCTCCACCCCGCCACGCCCCCTCAACATGATTGAGTAGCCCTCATTCCCTGGGTAGAGCTTCAGCACCAGACAATTCAGTTTGTCCCTCCTGACCAGCTTAGACAATAGGTTGGAGGACTGGACAATGTCCTGTCAAAGAGACCCACAGTCATTACCTGTGTCATTCTGTGTCTTATAACACTCTACTAGAAGTATGAACAGATGTTTATCAGTACTCTGATATTTTGTAAGTACATTGATTCTTTTTTAATGATAGCCTCCTCCTTGGTTTTGAAACCAGCATGTGACTTGGGTTAGGAGCATAGAAATATGTTTTTGTGCCAATGATTTCAAGAATACAATGAAAGATGAAAAAAAATTACTCGCAATCCTTGCTAAGGAAATAGAAAAGTTTATGCTAAAGTTTCCACGATGACTGGACGAACCTTAAATTTTTCATAAATTTTAAAATGGAAATCAGCATGCATTTGTACATATTATAAACAAACCTTGCTGTCATCTTGGTTCTGACAAGTCTCTAGGTAGAGCTCATGTAACTTCTGGTGAATAGTCTTCCTAAAAAAATCAAAGCAAGCACATGCACTCATTTCAACCTCTTGCTGATAAATTAATGGTGTATGAATGTACATGTAAGACATTTCCACCCAAGATTTTTGAATTGCAATATTATTTCATTACAGTGCTCTGAGTTTTTAGTTTTCAAGTTTTCTTTATAAATGCAAGCTTTGAAATAAGACTACAGATGATAGAAGGTATGTAGCGGAGAGTTGGGACTGAGGGCGGCTTACACTTTGCTGCTGACTGTGGGCCTACACAGGGAGTCGGGTCTCTGCTTGGCTGCCTGCACCAGGTACTGAATCACAACATAAAACATTGTATTTATCAATCTTGTGTACATCAGTGACTGTATATTTTCATTATTTCATTCTATCACAATATCTATCAAACCAAGTAAAACATCAAAACAAGATACATATACATCAATGTCTGGTTCACGTTCTTATTTCATTAAACAAGGTATATGTACTGCAGCAAAACAAAGCATCTACTGGTACTCAACACAGGTTATGTCTGGCTAACATTCTTATTTAATATCAAATCATTCTAAAATAATGTCTTCCATAGATTCCTAACTTGTCCAGTAGAGTGTTAGGTTTTACATAAAAGTTTAAAAGATACCTACTATAGCTGTTTCAGGTATGTTTCATATCCCTGATTCAGAGTGTATATTATGGGTTTAAAGCGATGATACACAAATATTTTACACAAATAAACATCAACATGAATATAAATATAAGCATTAAATGCTTATTTTTAGGATGTTGTCGGTCCTATAACACACCAGGCCATGCAGACAAATTATCTTAATGCTCTAACGCGCGGTATGACAATTTTTTGTACAGCCTTGGTGCATTATAGGACCGACGACATCAAAAAATCAAAAAGAAGGTTTTTAATAGCATTGTGTTTCCACATTTTACTTATTGTTGTACTGTTGTAACAACCAACTGTATTTAGATAAGTTGTTAAAACTGCAGAAAAAGGCCGCCAGAATATTGTTAAATGTACATGATATTTTAACTCCTACTAGTTTTTTATTTTCTTGTTTATCATGGATGCCAATTAAGGAGTATTTTATGTTTAGACAAGTGATCTTTCTGTACAAGGTTTTACACAACCAAATGCCCGCTTATCTTAGTGTGTTTCGATATACAAGAGATGTTAATTGTCGCCAAACAAGATCAAATGATTTTATGTCAAACCTTTTATATTTACCATGTCCAAAAACAGAAAATTACAGACGTTCCTTTAGTTACTCTTCGGCATTTCTTTGGAACAAACTTTCTCAAAATATCCGAAACTCTACTTCAGTAAGTAATTTTAAATCTGTGTATCTTCGGGAGTATTTTCACAGAGCTAATATTTAGCTATTAGTCCTTTTCTAACTCACTTTTTAATACATGTATGTTGTAACAGTAACATGTATATTGCCATGTACTAAGACAGTAATGTGCTTGTATTTCTTATATATGTGTCTGTTCATATTTAGATGCTAATTGTATCGTTATAATATGTATGATTGTAAATATGTTTTAATGCAGGACCACGATGAAAACTAGCTACAGATTATCGTGTAATCCTGGATAAATAAAGGTTATTATTATTATTATTAAAAAATAAGCATAGGCTGGAGATAATATTTAAAATCATCCCAGGATTTGCCTGACTGACATGCATATTAATTTAAAATCTTGACCCATGGCCTAAAATTGTAGAAAATACTTACAACCCAGAGAGATAAACATTATAGCAGATTATTACCTAAATTATTAGTTATAAATAAGAAAGAATGTTTTCCTTCATAGAGTTAAGACATCATCACTTAATCTCCAAGTACATGTAAACCTACAAAGGCCCCCTGGATAAAGCCGTCATTTCATATTGTACTACACCGAGTCTGAGATTGGAGTGCTACTGTACCTCAGCATACTCCACTGCTCTGGAGATTGTGTCCATTCTCACTTCGTATTAATCAATATTCCTTCCACATAATCAAACATCTTCAGTTTATAAGGAAATTCTGTTTAAAAGAAATAAATACAAACATACAATTTTATGCCTATTTCTTATAAATAAATACGGTCATGCAAAACTGCATGTAAATCGTTCGTAGAGCTTTTTGGAATAGCTTAATCAAGTTAAAACAATTCAAGAGATTGCACTGGACGTACGGACCTGTTCAACAGTTCAACATGAACAACATACCTTAGCTCAGATTCAAAACATCAGTGGTTGGAAGTCACTCCTCCGCATCGTTTACTTAAAATACAATAAGATGAATGGAATTCGTAGAAAGATCAGTGACAAATTACTCTGTTAAAAGAATTAAAGTAGAATAAAACATCACAATTAAGTTATTAAGTTAACGTCTTTTTTTTTTGTCTTTGTTGTTGACAATTGGAATAATATACACATCGATCCCGATCAAAAACCAGCGGCCCATGGGCCACATCGTTCACCTCAGCAATGTTCAAAAGGCGTGATACACTGTAAAATCAGCTTAATCACTGTTAATGGAGTCATAATACAAACTATCTAGACAACGTAGTACAATACGCGTAGATCCTGTAAAAATAAAAATCCATTCTCCCCTGGTTATTCTTATGTTTATAATTTCACAGAGACATAAACATATTATGTTCTTTATGTCTCTGAATTTTAAAAGTCACGTACTTTAAACAGATGATTTTATAGTCATTGCAGTTCTCAAAAAGATCCTAAAGAGTAAGACTATAATCAATTGTTTATATATAGGATATAAACCTACATCAAACTCTGAACCACGTGTGGGGCCCAAGAATAGTTCAGGGACCAAGGTATTAACCATGTTAAAGCTAAATCGGCAATACATGTACATGTATATCAAATCCTTGTATATGAGTAAAATCATATTATTACATTTCAGTTTTTGTGAATAAATGTTTTCCTTTGTAAAAATGGAACCTCAAAATGGCCCCACCCTACTCCTCAAGATTTTGATTTGAATGAATATGAATCTACATTATATCTGAGGTTGCTTTTACAGGTGCTTGAGGACAGGAACCCCTCCCGATTTAGACCCCCGGGGTAATTGGCGCCTTTAATTTTGATATCAAACTATTAATAACAACCCCAATCTGCAGATAAAAGGGGGGTGTTTTACATTAATTGCTTGGTCCCGCCTCAAGCACCTGTGGTTGCTTTCACTAAATTTACAGCTTTTCTATGCAAATTGGTTTTCAGAGGAAGATTTTTCTTCATTAATTCCTATATAAAAATTTGCCCCCCCCCCCCCCCCCCCGTTGTGACCCCATCCTTATGATTTTCTTAATTGATCGTACAATTTCAATTTTCAATTTCTTTATTAACCAATTAAGGACCCTCAAGGGGCAACATGAAAACTGTTCATACAACATCCAATGAACATAAAACATTCAATAAACATATACAAGAGGGAAAGAGCTGGATGATTGAAAGAGCTAGGACAGACATGAACAATTAAATAGTATATATATGTATAATTATGTATGTTTCCATACATTCAATACAGTGTCTTCTATATATTTATGTTAAACACCATACATAAATATGTCAAAATACAAATGCACATGTATACAAATTTGAAATAGTACATGTATAAACGATTATCTAAACTGTACATTATATACTGTGAGACATTTTTTTTGGCAGATGTAAACTATTCATTATATAGAGACTTTTTTTCTAAACGCATATATAACCATCAGATTCTATCTATAAAAAAAAAAACAACTAAAATAAATTGTTGTATCTTACGTTTGGACCAGTTATTTTTATGTCTATAAACGAAAATTCTTAAGTAAAACTATTTTATTCTACATATATGATCCCCAAATTATGTGGTTTGGTTGCCCAATAAGCAGGTTAATTAAGTAAAGAAATTGTAGTGTATCAATATGCTTTTTCTTGAAATCGTGTCATAAATCGCAAATGTAGTTTGATCATTATAAAAGATACATACGCACAGTTTTCGAAGTTTTAAAACTGGCACCATGCCAAGGAAATCACGAAGAGTTTTAGGTACAATTTGGAAATGCTTACCCCAAATAACGAATCTACACGTTCGATGCAAGCGTATAAGGACGTAAAAATATAAAATTAGAGAGAGAGAGAGAGAGAGAGAGAGAGAGAGAGAGAGAGAGAGAGAAGTTCGCGGTGATGGACGGTGCTTTTGATGTCACGTGACAGACTAGGAACGGCCGTAGAATTGTCAATTGCACGTGTTATTTTCGCGGTGCATGGGAAGTGTACAGTTATGTGATCTCAGATCAGATGCTGTCGTGATCGAGAGCCAAAGAAAATGAGAACTAAACGTACGGAAGCCGATATGGATGAATTTTTACTGAAGCTAGGCTTATGGCGAAAGCCGATAGCAAGAGACGGGTATTCTCTGTTCAGAGCGGTATCCGAACAGGTAAGATTTGCGGACATTAACTTTTTTCTACTTGATCGCAAAGTTTAATAGAGGAAGTCTGAATTTTGTCAGTAGAAGTTCTACATCGCATTCAAATTCTAAGTGAAGAATATATACTGAGAAAAGGGGTTCGAAAATATTTTTTGAATTTCGGAGAGTTTCCATTTCTGGAAAATTAATACGAGTATTCATAAAGGCACAAGCGATAACGAAACAAAACAACTTTGGAATCGGTATGGCAAGTAATACAGTCGGTATATATATGACTCTCCCGCTCTTCTTTTGTTAGATTTACCTGACCCAAGCACATTATAAAGAAATCTGTGATGCCAGTAAGAGCGTTTTTACAAGGATATTCAGTCAAGAAGACTATGCAAGTATAATTCCTTAATTTTAATTTTTTTGAAGTAGACAAAAGTCATCTTGTATGATATACATAGAGGTAGGACGAGATTGAGCATGATAACCTACCTGTAATTTAAGTACAGCACAGAACCAGACCATTGGATACTGTTGATGAAGGAGATCACCAGCACCATAGATTTTTTGGGGAAAGTTTTGTCTTGTCTCTCTATCGTATGGGAAGTAGCAACTAGCCATCAGTTTTTGTTTATTTTGCAATGAAACTAAGATCTGACCAGAGATAATATGGTGAAGAAGTGGGGTTGATCTCTGTTGATAGTGTTCAGTCTTTTGAAGACAGAAAAGTGAAAATATTTTCAATGCAATGTCATTTTCAAGTTCCCATGCACATTTTCATTAGCCATGAGTGATAGTCTACTTTTCTTCAAGTAATGGATGAAGATGAGTTCAACTTTAACATTGGATGGGCAGATGTTTATTTCATTGGATAGAGTTAGTGCTATGGTCAACAATCACATTTAGCTGCAGAATGATAGCTCTTTGGGAAATACTGAAGAGCTACTATTAGTTATCCAGGTTCAATGCCTCAGGGTGTATGGAATACAACCATGGGGGTAAATCCACATACACCCTTGATTGCACTTGGATAACAAATTTATTTCCTATATAAACCAAATAAATCTGTTTCCATAGTCCAATTTAAGGGTGTATAACACTTTCAAGATATGCCATCTACGCATCTAATGCATTGCGATGTCACATTTAATGCATTGTTACATTGTGCTTTTTTACCGTTGGCTCAAGATGGGTGTATGCAAATTTTATACACCTGGCTTAGTAGCCAAACAAATGTTGTGTTACAAGATACATAGGAAATACAGTTCTATGTACATGCAAAAAAGTTGCAAAATATTGTGCTAAAAATGTACATACCATAGTTTTGGAACAATTTACTCTAAGCTTTTCAACAGGGTCTTTTCAACAAGGTCAATACAAATATTTAACAAAACTCAACTCCTCAATTGTCAACAATTTTTATTGGTGAACAGAAACCCTCCTAATTTTCAAGATCACAGTCCCTGAAACATTCTACTTTCCCACTTAACGGTGAGCGAACGATTAACGCATGCAGAACGGTATTTTGGTGAGTGCCTGTGAACGCAAACAGAGTGCAAAGTGAACATTGAACGCAAGATGAACGATTTAATTAGAGTGCTTTGGGAGTTATCCTTACATTGTGTTTTGTCGGTAATCGGGGAAAAAATAACCAATAAATTAAATTAATTAATGTACTACTAGGTATTGTTATCAGCCTAAATATAAACTTGAAAAATAAGGTATTTACGTATATTCAGGCATTTTTAACCGGGTTTGGAAAAATCCGGTTATTAAAATGGTGAAAATGGAGGGCGAGCGGCTGCAAAAAGGGTACCCTCATTGTACGGATATCTCCTCCTACAGTTTTCAAGATAGGAAGTTGTTCTTTTGCAGATCAATTGTACATATATCAGAGGTGTGCATATTGCTAGGATTTTGATTTCTGATAATTTATGAAAAAAATGCCAGCTTTTGAACTTAGTTATTTTTGGGCAAAATTAGCATATAGGTTACTCCATTTCACTGGATATGGTAGGTAGTGTTTATCATTTCAGGGTTGACATGGATTATAGATATCGTTTACATAAAAGAAAACCCAGTTTGCTGTCACATTGACAGCTTTTCACTTGTAAAAGTTCATTTGCAATTGGGAAACAGTTATAATATTTGAAATATTATTGATAAGACTGATTATACAAATGAAGAAAAGAGATAACTTGATAGTATTGTTTACCTTTTATTATAGTACTGGAATGAACATGATGTAATGCAGACGCTCTCCCACATGTACAGGTAATTATTGGTCAGAGTATTGCAGAGTATCTGAGCATATGATTGCATTGTGTGTATTTAACCCATAAACAAAGTTTGGGGGGTTTATAGAAATGAACAAAAATAAGTTTTTTTTAAAATTATAAATTACATAATAAAGAGTATAGCTGGACTGTTTAATATGGTTTACAATTTGGTATACCAATTATCATGTTGGGTCTGAATCTTGGTCATGTGGTTATTCAATTGTTGATTGTTATTTTACATCCAACCCATTCATATTGCATAAAGAAAACCTCCAGAACACTCTCTCCTATTGTTAATTATTTTGTTCACAGTTTTTAGCTCACCTGAGCTGAAAGCTCGAGTGAGCTTTTCTGATCAAAATTTGTCCGTTGTCTGTTGTCGTTGTTGTAAACTTTTAACATCTTCTTCTCAAGAACCACTGGGCCGATTTCAACCAAACTTGGCACAAAGCATTACTGGGTAAAGGGGATTCAAGTTTGTTTAAATGAAGGGCAACACCATCTTTAAAGGGGAGATTATTTAGAATTATTAAAAATTTGTTGGTATTTTTCAAAAAATCCTCTTCTCAAAAAGTATAAGGCCAGAAAAGCAGTAACTTGTATAGAAGCATCCGCTGGTAGTGTAGATTTAAGTTTGTTCAAATCATGGTCCCCAATGATAGGGTGGGGCCACAATGGGAGGATGGACTTCTACATAGGAATATATAGAGAAAATCTTTAAAAATCTTCTTCTTAAAAACTATTTGGCCAAAAAAGCTGAAACTTGTGTTGAAGCATTCTCAGGTTGTGTAGATTCATGTTTGTTTAAATCATGGTCCTGGGGGTGGGGCCACAATGGGGGATGGTCCGAAAAATAATGTTCATCTGGGATTTTAGAGGATCAGTTCTGTTCAGAGTAAGTTAGAAAATATTTAAAAAATGTATTATTTGAGGTAAAATTAAACATGAAGAAATAAAAAAATCTTTTCTAATTTTGGCTTTAAAAAATCTTGGGAAATTCTTTTCCTGGGAAAACCATCTTTTGCATTATGGTGCCTATTTTCCTTGTGCAGTGTATATTACTATACCCAATTGTAGCATTTTTGTGCTTTGACTGCTTAAATAAAAAAAGATGATAATATTCCGCAATAAAAATTGCCTATAAAGTGCAATTGAATACTAGATAAATCTCATTGTCATACATCTAGATTCAAACCTGATGTCATTTATGGTAGACCAATATTTATAGCCTATTTGGCATTCCTACAAGGTATTGAAAACTCTACCAGTATTCTGTTATTCACTGAAAGCTATAGGGCTGGATCATGATTGAATGTACCGTTGAATCATTAGATTTTGTGGTGGTTCAATTTTCTTGGAATTGAGGTACCTCTCGGCCACGAATTAACATCCTCCACAAATTGATAAATAAGGGTCAAATCACATTTTCTTTTGTAGGTATTAGAAAATACATGAAATTATGTTCCAATGAACCTTTAGCAATTTCAGTAATCCACGAAAATTGCATGGCCCCCACAATTTTTAATGATTCCACAGTACCATGGCGATATGTCAGTATGCCTCTGAAGTTAGTTTAACTTTCTTTATTTGGTACAGGATAGACTTCATTGTGTATGAGGTAATAGGGAAACCCCCTGTTGATCTAACGGGCAATGGATTTTCAAGAAAGGTGAGTTATCTAATTTTGCATATTTTTGAACAGGGAGGTCGTACAACAGTTGATGTGCCCAATGTAAGTTGGGGTTACTCTTTCAATGCTTTGTTGTGCAAAGATTGTCTTAATCACGGCTAACTAAGTTGTTGCTTTATAGGAAATGATTGGGTCAAAGTTATTATACTCCACAGTTGGATGGGATATACTAGTAATGATTTTGACCTATCCATCCATTAGTCCGTCTGTCCTGATTTTTTGTCAGCACAACTCTTAAACTGCTGCACAGAATTTTGTGAAAAAATTATTAGGTAATAAGCACTCAATTAATGTGTAGATGTGCATAATATCAGAAATCTGTGATTTCGTTATTTATTTTTCTGGGAAGTTTAAACCTTTTGAACTTAAAATTTTGGCCATTTGTTAGATATATCAGTAGTATATAATGTCCCCCTCATCCAAGCATTCCCCCGGATGTGATGGATGAGGGGCATTCTTGGAAGACAGCCTGAGGCTGAGGAGTATCAAGTAGCATTATTTCCTGGCTATTATGCTCGGGATTGCCCTTCAAAAAAAGCTAAAAACCTACCTGGAAGTGAAGTCACATACCGTATAAATAGTGCTTCCATTGTGATAAACACTCATAATTTTTAAGCAGATTTATTGTCAAATATGTATTTTTATTTGAGGTGGGATAAACAATTCTCAAAACCCATACAGGGAGGGAACCTTGATACTCCTCAGCCTCAGGCTGTCTTCCAAGAATGCCCCTCATCCATCACATCCGGGGGAATGCTTGGATGAGGGGGACATTCTTTTCATCCAGCCTTCGGCATATCGGAGTATCAAGTAGCATCTTCAAAGTATTTGACAATAAATAAAAATCCTTCCAAGTAGAGAAGATTCTCAATCAATGATTTAAATAAACATAGACCATTTTAATAAATCAACTTTGGTTTCATCATGTGGAAACACAAAATTGCTTTTTCATCTTAGCCACAAAACACATCAAATGTACCCATTATTTTCCCCACCAATTTCTATAATAATTGTCCATATTGTGGCTGCATGATTAATGTTTTCTCAGAAAATAATGTTTTAAAACCATTCTGCCTCATTTCTCTGTGATATACCATAATAAAATACATTGTTTGTAAAATCCAAACTATCTAATTTTCTGTCTGTAAGATGTTAATAGAAAGAAGAATGAATTGCATTCATTGAAATGTCAGATTTTACTGTCTGATATATAGGGTACATTATAATAAACATATAGTACAGCTATAATGTAATTAAATGTATGATCTTCTAGCTTCCAATGTAATGTAGAAAACAAATGTTTTCTTCCTTGAATATAAAGTACCGGTATTATATTCATGCATGATTAAGTTTTGCAACATAACTAAGGTACAATGACCCTCTGATCAGAAAAATATTTACTCTTCATTAATTACTTATATGTCAATCATTCTTTTATAAACTAAAATCATATTTATATATACATGTATGTCCTATTTTGTCTAGCTCATATAGCTATATATTAGGATCAGTTAAGTTTTCTTTGAAACTTAGATATTATCAGTAAAAGCAATAGTATTCACTTGTGTACAGAAGGATGTCAGGTATAATCTAAATTGTCTGATGTCTTTGAACATCAACGTTCCTTCCTTTGAAAATTCTTAAATCAATATCTATGACTTTCCTGGTATGTGGTATTTATACAAAAATCAAAATGCTAATCTTTCATAACACATCCATTTTGATATATTAATACACTGTACAACCAAACTCTGCATGAATTAATTAGTTTTAAGAAAACTAATTTCAAAACTTGCAATCTTTTCTAAATTTGATAATTATATCTCCAATATGAAATAGGTTAATATAAATGACCTATGTTAAGATTTTAACCTCTAGCTAGGTACTGTTTTCTCTTAAAGAATATGGAATTCATATTTCATTTTCCATAAATCTAATATATGTATCATTATAAACAATCTATTATTTACATATACATGTATATTCATGGAGTATATATAACTTTTCCCTATAAGTGGGAACATTGTATGACATTAATTTTCTGTGTATTAACAATTTATGACAAGACATGAAATCTAATATTAAGTTCTTTGTAATGTCATTTTTTGGTCGTCAATATATCTATATTCATGTAATCACAATAAGACCAACAATTGGGAACTGTAAACAGGACTATTTTTTCCCCATGTTATTTTCTTAGATTGTAAACATTTTTGTCCCAATTAAAACTTGCCCAGACAAAGCTTTGTTTATAGAGACAATGTAGGGCATTGTAATTCGCCTAGTCTTCATTAATACACCCACTGGCAAAGAGACAAAAAATAAAACAGGAACAAATGTGTTCCCTGTAATCGTTCTTGGAATTTATGAATGATCAGATATGTTATATCTATGGTAACATTATTTACATATATGCCAGCAGCTAAATATGAGTAAACATTTCTTCAATAGTAAATATTGTACTATAATATCTTTGTCCTTTGATCGAGTGATATGATTAAACACAATCACTATCTTGATATAACTTATTATAATCAAATTTCATATTAAATGAAGTAAGCGAAAGTATAAATCCTGTTAATTCATATATTCAATCAATATGACACAATTAGATAATACAGAAAAAGAACTTTCTCAATCTTTTGCAAAAGAAATTCAATCATCTTTAATATTCAAAAGTTTTTCCCATCATTTTAATTTTCTGTTGCAGCTACTACATAGCCTTGTGTTCACACAATGTCTTAACACATATATCTGTAAAGTTAATATTTTCTAATCTATTCTGATTCAAATTCTGAATGATATGTACCAGAAACGTTCTAAAATCTGTTTTAAATATACTAAACACCATTAGCAAGTAAATACATGCAACATTTGTCTTTTCATGAAGACTTCAGTTCTGATGATAAGTTCTGAAGAGATAATCAATAATTATTCACATATACTGGAAACCATTCCAATGCATCAACTAGCTAATACATATATGGTAAGTATATAATAAATGTATGAAAATCAGTTTGTTCTTTGCTTTTTCTCAATATGAACATTGTAAACATGGTGCTAGCTAGTGTATCGTAATTCCAAATTAGAGTTACTCATGTAACCCATCTTGTATAAAGAGAATCTCAAAAAATCAAATTTCAGTGTCTCTAAATATATACCCGGTAATCAAACATAATCTCATGTTTCATATCGTATATTCAATACTCTATTCAATAACTTCTAACTGTATATTGCCAATTTACCATTCAATTATATCTCTTCCATTGCAATATTCTATTACAAATGTATTTTTACATTTATAATCCTTATCACTGGATTTTTCCTTAAAGAGGAAGGTTGTAAAACAACTGATCTCCATTGACAATTTGTCTTGGTATAAAATTGCTTGACATATGGTAAAAGTTTAATTCACCAAATTCTTAAGATAGAAATAAAAGATGGTCACATATAGTCTCTTTCTTTAATATATACTGTACTCTTTCATTTCAATCTAATTGAGCATGTACCATACTTTGGTAATAAGTTTTAATGTTTATTTTTATAACAAATAGGGTTATAGTGAACATTGTATTATTTCTAGATTTTCATTCTGACCACATTGATCCTCTTTCACTTTGAACCTTTTCTTTTGGTATTATATCTCAGGATTTCAGCAATGTATCAAACAACTTCATTTCTTTATATCATACAGTTTCATAACAATACTTATCGAGCCTTAGTTTCCATGACGTCTTCATTTAAATTAGCTTAAAATAAATTCATGTATGGTGTCTGAAATCAAATCATCTAAGTCAATAAATGTTTGGTTCTTTGTTCCTCATATCATCCTCATTAATCATATAATGATGTGCATGCGCAGGCTTATGACTTTTGTAATAATTATGGATGCAAAAAACAATTAAATAGTAAAACCATATTAATTATTTGACTGAATACATGTACATTAATTATCGGTGCATGTACTTATTTTAAAAGTACTTTTCAAGTCAAGTATCCTAATGTTTGTTTGATTTCTCTCTATTACTAACTTAGACATATATATGGCTTTCATTCAAATTTTTTAATCAATACTGGTACTCCTGTTTTCAACATTCACTGTCACAGGGTTCAGTCAAACTTTATAACTCTTAACTCAAACTTTATATCTGAATAAAACTGCACAAACAATTGATACAATTCAAAACACTGCATGGATTGTCTTTTGCACCCATTACAAACAGTGATCAATTTAATTCTCTAATATTTTATGAATCAGTTCGTCTTTCAAAAAATTCATGATTCTCCAAGATTTTAAGCTTCTTTCTTCCAAACTTCACAACATGCACAACTTCGACTGTACAATGTAATATAAATAAATGTAATGAAAACAATCATCTTTTCTGTGACAATAACTTGAAAACACCATATACATGTATTATGTGTTATAGAAAACATACGTATACGTAAGCTTCTCATCCCAGAATTAAAACATTTCACAGCCAATGTATTGCTCTGAGAAGCAAAATAAGTTCCTGTTCATTGGTGAAATTTCTTGTTTGGTCTTCAATGACACCAAATAATATTACTGATATCATCATCTGTAATTATTTCAACCATGTGCAAACTGATGCCTTAAATAGGCTACTTCTTTTTTATCATGATCAATAAACCAACATTAATTTCATGTAATGTATTGCATCAGCCTGTTCCGATGTTCTAAGTTGACATCTTCTTTCACCTACATGATTTAGTACAGTTGTATTATTAACCTGACTGTTATTTTGTTCAAACTTCAGACCTTTGGTCATTTTACTATGAGCATTACATTTTGTAAATTGTGGGTCGTAAACCAATTATCTCCAGTATCAGTCAGCAGTTAAGAGAAATTCCATCTCTTGTCTCATTTATATCCCTGATATTGAGATCAACAAAACCATAAGAAAAATCTGAACACAGCGTGTTCTAATTGTACTGTACTATTTAATATATACACAGCGTGTATATTATTCAACTTGCGGTGTAAAATCTTTTATATAGTCCAAGTTCTGAACACAACGTGTTTTATAAACTTACTATCAACCAATACACAACGTGTACTGTAAAACTTGCGGTAAAATATATTCATGACAAAATTCTGAACACAGCGTGTTCTTATCGTGCATTCAACAAATACACAACGTGTATTGTACAACTTGAGTTGTAAAACCACATGAACCATGTGTAAAACGAAATGCACGGATTATCAATCCTTTCAAACCAAGACTTCGTCATTGGTAGATTTAATTCGTTTTCAAAGGCTTTACAAACCTTGCAACTAAGACCACGTCTTAGAAAATTTATTAACACCGCAATAACCATATAACCGACAAGGGCTCATGTCCCGATGTCGCCAAAAAAAATGTGAGTGTTTATCACAATGGAAGCACTATTTATACGGTATGTGACGTCACTTCCAGGTAGGTTTTTAGCTTTTTTTGAAGGGCGATCCCGAGCATAATAGCCAGGAAATAATGCTACTTGATACTCCGATATGCCGAAGGCTGGATGAAAAGAATGAACAGTTTGTCAGAACAGCTCCTCTTAAACTAAATTTCCAAAAACATTGTATGTAATAAGGACACTGATAATCTTACGCATTGAATATGACACTGAAATATTTTGTCAGCGCAACCCCTCTTTACCCTAATAAAATTTCAAGAAACTTCGTAGTTGTTAAAGAAGTATAGATGCATAAGTATGTGATGATGTTCTGGGAGTATTGCCCCTTTATTCAATTATTTTCTGTGTTTATTACATACATTACCAATCATTATATCATGTACCGTATTTTTCGGGGCATACGCCGGTATTTTTTTTCACCGATGCGCGAGACTGGCCTATCCCCCATATCGGCTTATCGTAGTCCCAAAGTTAAAAAATCAGACAGTAAAATCCCAAATCCACTGCTTTTATCCATCATTTATTATGAGAGGCTGTTTTTTTTTCATCCATTTAAACTATTGTTCGATAGTTGTCACGTTGATAATTTTTGTTAATATGTAACATAATAAATAATAAAATATACGCGATATTTTCTTTACAATCCAAAATCAAAAGAATGTCTTTTTTCCATATCCATGTTTCATTATATAAACTAATCCGAAATCGCTCGTGTATGAAACGAGGAAACTATTGTTGCATACTAAAAAAAGAAAACGAAACCGTGTAGAAAGTAATATTACGGAAGACTGTGATATAACGAATATTGCAATCCCCGGTATTATGAATGTGTGCAGTTTGGTTTTAAAGTGAAAAAGTGAAATTAAGAATAGATATTTAAGAATGACATCAAAAGATTGGACACCGTATATCATAATTCAAATCAACCGGCAATAAGGTGAAGCTGAAATCAGTGCATTCAGTACTATGAACAATAAACAATAGTTACCGGAATGTAATGATCTAATCATAAATTGTTTAAAAATTGCTCTTGTACTTATAGTTGGAGCAGATAGTAATATCTATTTGATATAATTGAAATTCTTGATATCAAATAGTTAAGAAGACAGGTACATATAAATGTTTAATTGTACATGTTTATGATTTACCGTAGTCTTAAAACGTTTTTTTCTCCAGCTATTGGTATTAAACAATGAACAAAATGAAAGTCCAATTAAATTATCGTTTATAAAACAAACAATTAATCAAATACAATTTTACATGTTTTTGTTTTAACCAATCAGCAAGGGGGATAAAAAAACAAAGGAATCAATCATTAGTCGTTTTACATCTCCGGTGTTTTGACAGTGGGGACAGTAGAGGACATTTCAATCCGCAGAATCGTTTAAAAAGGGGGGCACACTGCCATCGGGGTATCACAGTCACCATGCCCCCAGTACAGTCAAGAAGATCTTACACCGCTGGATTCAAGCTGCAAGTTATAGAGTATGCAGAAGAAAACGGAGGGAACCTGGCAGCCCAAAGAAAATTTGGCGTTCACGAGAAGAACATCCGATCCTGGAGGAAACAGAAAGATGCCCTACGACAGACAAAGAAGTCCCAGAAAGCCTTCCGCAGACATGCACCACACTGGCCAGATCTAGAAGACAAGCTTGAAACGTTCGTCATGGAGCAGAGAGCAGCCTGCTGAGCCCTGAACACCGTTCAACTACGACTGAAAGCGGTAGCGATGGCAGAAGAGATGAACATTACAAATTTCCAAGGCACAGTCTCCTGGTGTTTCCGGTTTATGAAGAGAAAGAATCTCGCCATCAGACAACGCACCACCCTGTCCCAGGCCCTTCCAGAGGATCACAAAGAAAAGATTGCCGCATTTCAAGCCTTTGTTGCAGAGCAGACTAAGAAGTTCCACTTAGGCAGCGACCACATCATCAACATGGACGAAGTTCCTTTAACATTTGACATCCCCATGAACAGAACAATCAACGCCCAAGGAGCCAGCAGCGTCACCATTCGTACAACTGGTCATGAGAAAGCCAGCTTTACCGTTGTACTGGGTTGCACAGCCAGCGGTAAAAAACTACCCCCCATGGTCATCTTCAAGCGGAAGACGGCGATAAAAGAGAAGTTCCCACCCGGCATAGTTGTCCACCAGAACGAGAAAGGCTGGATGGACAATGACGTGATGGACTTGTGGCTGTCCAGATGTTTCGTGAAGCGTCCTGGTGGATTCTTCCGGCAGTCGAAGAGCCTCCTGGTGCTAGACTCGATGAGGGCGCACATCAGTGACGTCACAAAACATCGCATCCGTGCTACTGGCAGTGTCTCGGCAGTTATCCCTGGCGGACTTACCAAGTTACTACAGCCCCTTGATATATCTGTCAACCGATGCTTCAAGGCGGAACTGCGAGTTATCTGGGAAAACTGGATGACGACGGGGGAGAAAAGCTTTACTGCAACAGGCCGGATGAGACGGGCATCTTACAGCGCTGTCTGCCAGTGGGTACTACAAGCCTGGAACGCCGTCCCCGACACAGCCATCATCAACGGCTTCATCAAAGCCAATATCGTCGACGCCCCACTACCTGACGAGGTTCCACCGCCAGCCCCTGCCAAGTCAGCTGATGACCTCCCCCTGGCGCTCGCAGCCCTCTTCCACAGCGACAGCGAAGAATCTGACTTCGAGGGATTTTCAGCCGATGAGGATTGAAGAACGTGTAAAGTGACTGTGAATTCTGTGAACTAGTGCTGTACAAGTAATTAGAACGTTGTGCTGTTGAACTTTTTTTTTATAAAATGTTATGATGTGAACATGTAGTGCTTTTAGAATGTTTTTATGCTCGTTGATTCATGGTAATAAATTGCATCATCTTGATTTTTGTGATTCTTTCTTGGCAGCGTTTGTAGGAATCAGTGGCCTTGGGTGTAGAATAAATCAAATACTTTATTCGGTACAATTAATCTCCTGTTAGTTGAAATAACGGTATTCTGGTGTCGTGTGTATACAAAGGTGTGAAACCCGTGTCTTAGACACAGCCTGCGGGCACAATAAATGATAGCGTAGTGTATACCTCAGACCAACCGTTACACTTTGTTGCATTAACTACAGTGTTTGTTAGGAATACAACTTTCTTGCAAAACGACAAGTCACTTCTTAAGTAATTTAAAGAAAAAAACATAATTTAAATATTTTTCAGGGTATTTCCATTTCTCATTATTAACGATTACGGGAGATAACTCTATTTGAAAATGAAACCACGTGTTTGAGATAATGGACGCCATACCCAGTATTTTACGTATAGCTTTCAAAGTATAACTTGATCAAATGAAAATTAAATGTAGCTGTTATCAATGAAATACAAAATGTTTAGAAACATAGTATACATAGTATATTAAACAAGTTCATGGGGGTAGGTGTTGAAATAAAATTATATTATGTGAACTATACCGACAAATACAGAAGAGATCAATCATCCACAAAACACAGACGTGATTGAGCCAGATGGTTCTATTTTTTAAAATTGCTAAAAATATATTCGTTTAAGCTTAATTAAATAATTATAATTACTCTTTTAACTTTCTATATTGATATTCCTGAGAGTGTTTATACCGGCAATGGCTTTCTTAATCAGCGGTCATACTTTCACTATAGTAATCTTCGATTGAAATTCGGCCAATCCCCCAAATCGGGCAGTCTAAGGATTTTTTCTGAATTTTGTCTAAAAATGAGCAATTCGGTTTATGCCCCACATCGGCGTATGCCCCGAAAAATACGGTACTAGTATTGTCAGCTAATGAAGGAGCTTCGGGTATGTGAGCTTGTTCTCTTTTTCTTTGATAAGATGAAACATACTTGTAAACCGTTATAAATCTGAAATGGTCTTGATTTACTCTCTCTAACCGTTATATATACCTTCATCGACATAAAAAGACAAAGATGATTGACATCAGAATTCTCTCATAAAATTATATCCAAGGTAGAAATCCTGTTACAAAGAACAAGTAATATACATTTTGTGATATCAATGTGGAAGCACTGACCAGTAAAGATGAAGACTTAATATTTGCAAGCTGTTATTATTGGTTATGACCTAAATGAGGGAACAGATTGTGTTCATTTATATGGAGGGTACAGAGTGTCACATAGCAATATAAAGTGTGATTGGGACGTACATTTTAAAAGTAGGACGTCTTCTCTATTTCAGATTGTTCTTTGTCGTCTCAATAGTAATCAGCTGGACTGTGTCTACACGAAATCATACCATGAAGAACTTGCTATTTGTCAGTGTAAGTTCTTTCTTCTTTCCTCATTAGATATAAGCTCTTTGGCTTCTGTAAATTCCTTATTTTATGCGAGTACTTAATTCCGCGATTCCACTGTTCTGTATCAAATCGCGAGAATATATAATCGCTATCACCAATGTTCTGCAATAATTTACTTTTGCTCAAAACTGTCTGAAAAATAAAAGCAAGATTTTAAAATCTGCGACAGTTGCCTCTTGCGATTTTATGCGGAAATTTATTCCTCGCGTTTAAATAGGAATCTACAATATTATTTTGTGTAGCCTTTTAAGCTCAAACAAGCTATATATTTTAATCTCTAAATTTCTTTTCAGAGTTTGTTCTGCATCTGTAGGCATAAACATTTTACACATTAATTATATCTCCACTCCGAAGGAGAGGGGAGTATACTGTTTTAACCTTGTCTGTCTGCCCTTAACAAAATTTGTTACTTTTTTCACAGCAAGTATTCAATCATCGTAGACACTTGAAATTTGAACTCATTTTTGTTTAGGCATGCCTATGGTGGGATCCATTTTTGTACGCATTGGATATCCACTTCCTGTCAAATGACGAGTTTGTTTATTTTTAGCCAAAAATTTAAAACTAATTTCTTTCAAAGATTGCTCAGCAACTATTTATAGCAGATGCTTTAATTTTTAACACATTCTTTGTTTAGGCATGCCAATTGGAGAGATCAATTTTTGTACCAATCGGTTGTCACTTCCTGTTAAATAATGATCGTTTTATTTTTAGGCTAAGTTTTCAAACGATTTCTCGGCAACTACCGGTATTTATTGCCGATGCTTGAAATTTTAACACTCTCTGTTTAGGCATGCTATTCGGTAGGATCTATTTTTATTTTTGTACCAATCAAAAGTCGACTTTGCTTATTTTGTATATTCACATCAGAGCTGTGCGCCCGGGGGGGGGGGGGGGGGGGGGGGGGTTACTGGAACCACTTTTAAATTTCAAGTAGGCTTACAAGTTTTTTCAGGTGAAAGGGAAACAACTAAAACGAACCATGAAAATAGGTGGGAAGTCATTAAGAAATTAAGAAATGTTTAGAAGATGCACAAGAAATGCCCATCTTTACTGGAGAACTTCTTTAAAGGACCCCATATTTAGGTATTAAGTTTGTTGAAAGCATGACACTAGAAAGAATAAAGCAGCTGAAGGAGGACAACATTCAGGGAGAAATCTTTCAATAAAGTCTAATCAAATGTACAAGGATGCAGTTTGAGATATTATGCAAGCAGCTGTATGCAGTGTATAATTAAACTTGGTGTACAGAGTTAGTTCAGCTATTGAAAAACCCCAGAGAAGGCTGGCCCATACTCTTCAACAATATATTTAAAACTTTCAAAGTCTATAAACTTATAGAAAATCAGCAAAAGACTATCACAGCAGTGACACACTTTTTCTTTGGAAGGGAAGGGGGGGGGGGGTTGGTGGGTAAGATGGGTAAAGATCTGAATCATAATTGAATTACAGCAATTTTATTTAGATTACAAAAATATTTGCACAATCAAAATGCTCACAAAATTTTCTTATTTAGCCCTGTTTGGAGGTAGCTTTAAACATTAAACTTTTTTTTAAAGGAAATTTTTTACTCATGAAACTGAGATATTCAGGGGAAATTTTCTTATGAGGAGAGATATGAATATGCCCTAGATTAATCCCTGTCTATGTATGGGATTTTAAAAAAAATCAATTTTAGAGGCATATGAGTTGAAACTTTTATGCAATGAAATAATTATTTATCAGATGTGATTGAAGTTCCAGTATGTTGAAGTTAAGACTCTTTAGAGTCAATATATGGCAACAGTTCATGAGAAATTGTGAAGGTGCTACAACAACTTACTCTAGTAGAAACTGTTGTCTAGTTGAGCAATGTGGCCCATAGGCCTCTTGATTTCTAATGTATTTTACAAATTTGAAATGTGGAAATTTTAGCACAAATGTGATTTTCATTAATTCATATGAATGTACCCATTTTTTCAGCATTCAAAATAATATATAAAGAAAAGAGTGAATATCATTTGAATAAATTATATACTATAAAGACCAAGTGATTGGCTAATATTAATGGCATTTTGGAAAGAGATGCTCTTTTCTATAGATATTCATGGTTGTGAAATTTTTAGTCAATGAGTTGAAATTTCAGTTGAAAAAATCAAAAGTATTAATAAGCAAACAAGAAACTCCAAAATACTGGCATCTGTGAATGCTACCCAGTGAGCAGGTCAGTTATACATGAAAAGTTAAAGAGACAGTACGGCGCATCTTAAAAAAACGACATGAAAAAATTTTCCGATCGGGTTTCGGTATTTTTGTACTACTCGTGAATGTATAAAATTTCAGAAAATTACAAAGTTCTCCATGAATTAAATCGAAGTATGTCATTGAAATTAATAATTACGTATAACCTATCACATATTTACATCGCAACGTGTTACGAGGTTCACCCTTCTATATACTATTACGCATGCGTATATACTGTAAACAAAACACATGCAGGGCTCGCGAAGATTCTCCTGGACATGTTTCTACATTTTTCTACTTCTCTCGGGTATTAATTGTTCAAAGTTTTTAAAATAACCACAATTATTATTTTGCAAGCATGTATTTTTCGTGTTTATCATAGGAGTTGCTACAACCTAAATTCATTTGTGTAAATGAGGCCCCTTGAGGGATTATTTGACATATTTATGTCTGTTAATTTTAAAATGAACCTAAATTGGTAAACCAATGCTAAATTATCAAGTAAGTGACGATGTGTTCTGTCTAGAGAATCCCTTTAACCTTGTATACCATGATGACCGTAGTCAGACGAAGATCTTGTAGTTTTCAGCATGTGTCAATTACTGTCATGCAATCAAAGTCCACATGGTACAAATAAACGATAGAAGATTATTCACGTCTTGTACGGCCCTTAAATTTCTGGAAGATCATAATTACGTTAATTAAGTATGTGAAAGGGATTTTTATGTATTTCAACTGTTACAATCAACGTTATTTCTTATTTCCTAACGATACAATAGGTAAATCTGAAGTTATTCACACATGTGCTTTCAGCTGTACTGTCTCTTTAATTGAAAGATGATATTTTCAAAAAAAGAATTAATGATAGTAAAACTGTTATCAAAGAATAGAAGTAGTATGATATTTGAAGTTTATATAACCCCCCCCCCCCCCCCCCCCCCCAAAAAAAAATTCCTTTTTATTTTCCTTTTTTTTTTCTTTTCTTAAAAAAAATAGTGTATTTCATAGTCTTCTTGGTTGCATTTCTTGAGAAAACTGATTAAACTGAATAGAAAAGAAAGAAAATGTGTTATGTATAAACTGATGGATGCAAGGGAAATTATATATAGGCTAAAGGGTAAATAAATATATGATTTCTATGTTTAAATTTGTAGTTTATTTATGTTGAAGGTATGAGAATTAAAGAGGTTAGGCACTGTAATCTCTATCTGTTTAGACAAATAAAAGTGCAGAGACATTTTCTCTCTGGTTGTTTATGTATACCTGTGGATGTAGAACAGGGTAAAGATGTATAAAGATTTTCACTGTATTAAATGAAAATAAAAATGTACGCCGTCTTCCTCTTATAAGTCTGTTCATTGTGATCTTATGGATTTGGCTGTATATTATGAACTTTCAAAGTGCTTTCCATCCCTATTAACGTGATCTGCAGGTGTGAAGAGAATTTGCATTTGAAAATCTTTAATTGCGTTAAATCAGGTGTTTCATGCTAATTTGTCTTTTTGGTTTTTCAGCAATTGTTTACGAACTTTTGTACAGGAACGTATTCCATCTACACACAGAGCTTGAAGAGGCTGTTCAAATCATTCGTGAACAGAACAAAAACAAAAACAGGAACGGTGTTTTCCCTGTTGTTGAGTAAGTACCGGTATATTTAGAAATTTACCTGATCCTTCATTGATGAGGGGAAAGGGATTTTAGGATGTGAATGTTTGGTTTCTTCTTTCTTTAAAATATTTTTTTTAATTTTTTGTTCTGAAACAGTGATAAAAAAGAGATTATCAGAAGCTCAAAACACAAATCAATAAAACTGAAAAGCTATGATTTCACAATAAAATTTGAATTTGCGTAAAATTCATAGATAAACACATAAACAAAAAAACCAGTGTATTGATCAGTTTAACACATGCTGTAGTACAAGTTATCAATTTCAATCTTATTGAACAAGGTTTTTACCATCTTGCTAAGTACATGACAAGATTGTATTGTTATAAGAGGGTTTGTGACAGTGAAACACATGGAGGATCGGAGGAAGTTGCCACAGCTGTCATTTCATTTCTGAAGTTCCCCCAGTCTGATCAATAGTGTGAGTTTAAGGTGCATTGATTCACTGGTGGAGATTCACCACATCCTGTGTTGTATCTTTGTAGTGCTGAATCCAGTCCAGACTCCAGCAACAGTGGCGAGGACTCTTTCTCCAGGGTAAGTTGATCTCTCAATCACTTCTCTTTCACTCTGTTACTCCTGTGAAGATGTTTTGAAGTGCTGTAAGTCTTTCTCATATTTAAGTTGGCTTTACTAATCTTGGGTCTGTATACCCCTTCACTTGTAATTATATGTGGTGCATACAGTATATTGTAGATATACCTCCCAAGCTTATAGCTAATTCTCCCATTTGACTTTACAAATACTGTGCATTGCTAGATAGGGAGAGCCTTAAAAATTTGATGTTCTAATTTGATCATAGAGGAAATCTCAGGGGTCATATTATTTCATATCCTTATCATATAATAATGCCCCATGAGTTATTCATACTTTTTATGGTAAATATTCATTTTAACATATTGCAGATTTTCAATTGATCAATCAAAAAATGTTTCTGAGCGATTTTCATTTAAGAATTATAAATTAATAAGCAGTAGCTAAAATACAAACATGTTTTTTAATGTATTGGTTTGGTATTGAAACTAAATTGTGTCAGAAAATATTGTTGATCAGAACAGTATTTGATTTAATAAGAGGAAATGTTGCACAGAGATTTTTGGAAATATGGATAAATGAATAATGATGTTACTGGTATTTTATTTTTAGATGTAGGCAATTTGTATATGCATTATTTTCCTGAGGGCTTTCTTAGTAGCGAAAACAGATGTACAAGTTCATGGTTTTGGTTTGATATATAATCATTGATGTGTTATATATTATTGATATATACATTATGTATGAATATATGAGAGAGAGAAAGAAAGAGAGAGGGAGGGAGAGAGAGATTTTAACACATTCAACCTAAAAAAAGCAGTTGATTTTATTTAGTGCTTTTTAATTGTAGCTTAAACTATTTTATTTTTTAAATTTTAAGCGTAGTTTATTTCATACAATTCTCTTAATACTAAGCCCCTCTACGTCTTTATGTTGTTGTTTTTAAGATTGTGTAACAGTTATGCAATTATCACTGTCCATTGGTCATAAGTTATAGGTCACGTGACCCCTTATCTTTCGATGGTTCCGGACAGCGTCAGTACCAAGCTATTATTTACCTTCTTTATCAAACGGATTTCTCTTTAAATATCGATCATCCGGATTTATTGATTGTGTATATACTTCCAGTGAACTTTAATGATACTATAATCGATGTTATTTTCGGACGATGACTTTCTGTTTTTTTGGTGAATGACGGATTTTAATCGATCGTTTGTGAAGAACAATGGCGACCAGAAAAAGTTCCAAGAGACAGAAAACTTCAGGCAACTCTCTTGACATGAGTAATTATTTAAATTGGCCTGCCGGTACCCTAAGAGAAAAACTGTCAGAAGTGAATATAAGTGCCGCTTCAAACTTCCCTATATCTGTTTTAAGAAAATTGTATGTGGATAATGTATTAGGAAACGCGTCTACAGATGAAATCCGGACCGTTCCTGTTGTTTCTACAGACAATTCTGTTCAATCGAGCCTTCCATCGACTAATCAGCAAAGTCCACCAAGCTCAACGCAATTCGCCGAACAGCCAAGTTCATCAAGCCCACTGCTATTAGCCGAACAAGCCTCTACCGACAACACGACTTTGGGTATACGTACGACTTACCAAAACAGTGCGACTTCCGGTTCGCAAAACCCTTCAACAACTGACTCCAGTTCCCCAGCAGTTATCGAGTCTTTAGTACACACAGTACAGAGTCTACAAACTATGGTTTCTAGTCTAACTTCACTGATCACGACTAAGGAAACCAACCTGAAAAGTTCTCCTGCTTTTAACTTGCAGGAGTACTATAAGTCGGACGTAATCAGTCATACATCGAGGAAATTCGGAACACACCCCGAAGACCTGCCCCAAATGGAATTGATTTCAAACTCCTTAAGGAAGCAAATACTAGAAGGTAAGGACGTCAACCTCGCTTCATTACTCATACCTTACTATGAAATCCGCGAATCTGAGAAAGAAAAGACTGAGAAGGAGGACAGCAGACTGAAAAGAAATCTTACAATTGCTGAATTTCTCACTGCTTTTGGAAAATACAAACGCACTATGTGCCAGGCCTTTCCAAACCGCAGGGACGAACTTGATCACTATGAAGCTATCATAGTAGATCTGTACAACATATATGGAGAACGTTTTTATGAGTATCATAAACTCTTTTCCTTAAGAAGCGCGAGTGCTCTGGCAGTCCACAAGATTAAAGTAGATTGGTCTGTGAGAGACAGAGATCTCGTACAGTTGATAGCCTCAAGATCCAAATCCTGCTCCATATGTTCGGAAGTTTCACATGACTCTAAGTTCTGTCCACAGCTGCAAACCAGTTCCGTAGAAAATTCCTTCCAACCTACCAATATAGATAGGCATGGCAGAAAGAGGACCATACATAACGGACAGGAAATTTGCAACAATTTCAACTCGTCAAAAAGATGCGGGAGAAATAATTGCCCCTTCCTTCATGTCTGTAGCATATGCAAGAACAAAGATCATTCTTTCCTAACTTGTAATCTGAAAACCAAACCAAAGAATGCTGCATCTTCAATTACCAATCAAAAGTGACTATCCGTCCGAGCGACATCGTGCTGCACTATAAACATCAAACAGTTGAAATTAGAGCTTCAAAACCATGAAAATCAAAATTTTGTTTCATATATTATCAATGGCTTCATTAATGGATTCGATACGAAAGTACAGGAAACAAACTTAAAAATAAGGGAATGCAGAAATTTGAGATCAGCTTTACAGAACGTGGATACAGTTGACGAACTATTATCAAAAGAAGTTGAAAAGGGATTCCTTGCAGGACCTTATAAAGCTCCTCCCTTTGAAAGCTATCGCGTGTCTCCTCTCGGAATTGCCGAACACAAGTATTCAAAAAAGAAAAGGCTTATCGTGGACCTTTCTGCTCCTCACAACAATGACACTCACCCCAGTATAAATGAACTCATTGATAAACAGGAATGCTCTCTGTCTTATGTGAAAATAGATGATGCTATCAAAATTATCGTTCAATGTGGGCAAGGCGCCCTGATGTGCAAGACTGATATATCCGACGCCTTCAAACTTGTTCCAATACTACCATCCCAGTATCATCTCTTTTGTGTGAAATGGAGAAATTCATACTATTACTATACTCGTTTGGCGTTCGGATGTAGATCAAGCCCAAAGATCTTTGATCAGTTTTCTCAAGCAATTTGTTGGATAGCACAAAACAATTATAAAATTGAATCTATTCTTCATTTGCTCGATGACTTCCTGACTATAGACAAACCAGATTTCCATGCGGATAGGACCATGGCCCTCCTGACTATGATATTTAAGAAATTAAACGTTCCAATTGCTCAACATAAAACTACAGGCCCGGATACCGTTGTTGAGTACCTCGGAATCATATTAGATTCTATGAATATGCAAGCTCGACTTCCTCCAGATAAAGTTCATAGAATACGAGAAATGTTAGAAACCTTCTGTGTGAAGCAAAGTTGTACTAAACGAGAACTTTTGCAACTCTTAGGGCATTTGAACTTTGCTTCTCGTGTCATAGTACCAGGAAGATCATTCGTGTCCTATCTCCTGTGCCTAGCCTCTTCAGTGCGAGAGCTCCATCATCACATCCATCTGACCGCAGAGTGTAGAGAAGACATCAGAATGTGGAAATTATTTCTGGATCAATGGAACGGCATATCATTCTTCTATGATATAGAAAGAACTCCAGCCAATAGCATGCATTTATATACAGATGCTTCATCTACAGTAGGATTCGGGGGATTCTTCAAAGGTCATTGGTTCTGTGACAGTTGGCCAGAAAAGTTACCAAGGGAATCAGACAGGGAAATATCTATGGCACTACGTGAACTCTACCCTATCGTTGTAGCTGCCATTCTCTGGGGAAAATATTGGTCTTCAAAAAGAATACTTTTCTATTGTGATAATGCAGCTACTGTAAATATTATCCAAAAGGGAAGATCTAAAGTCCTCAGTATTATGCAATTGATGAGACGGCTAACCTGGTGTTCAGCTAAATACAATTTTTGTATATATTCTGAGTTCCTTCCAGGCAAAACTAATGTAATTGCTGACGCTTTGTCTCGATTTCAGATGAACAAATTCAGAAGACTGGCTCCCCAAGCAGACAGACTACCTCATCCCTGCCCACCCATGGTGGATATTCTCTGGAACCCTCCCACAGAATTAAAGAGCTGATGAAAGACTCCGTGTCTGGTTCAACTAGAGCTACGTATAATTCCGGTTATCAAGCCTTTCTAAAGTTTAACCGTATGAACAACCTGTGCGACAATGTGTCAGAATCTACTTTAATGCAATTCGTCACCTACTGCTACGATTCCATGCATCTGTCGTACCAAACCATCAAAATTTATCTATGTGGGATCCGACATCATCTTACCCTGCTTAGTAAACATAATCCATTCACCGATTCAGCAGAAAATCTATCAAGATTGCACATGCTACTGAACGGAATTAAAAGACAAAGTCAATCTTTCCAACCAAGCCGACAACCGATTACTTTCCCAGTATTAACTGACTTGTGCAACATACTTCAAAATGGAGTTTTTTCAAAATACATGGATACGTTGATGACAACAGTGTGTGTAGTCGCTTTCTTTGGTTTCCTTAGATGTGCAGAATTTACATGCAAAACATCTTTTGACCCTTTCGTGAATTTGTGCTTAAATGATGTGCAAATTTACAACGACCATGCTGTTCTTTTTCTTAAACAATCCAAGACCGATCCTTTTCGAAAAGGAGTTGCAATCAAGTTGTTTAAAAATCATACCAAGTTGTGTCCGTTCGAACAACTAAAGAGCTACTTGTATGCAAGAAACATCATTTTCGATCCAAAAGTGCATATTCCCTTGTTCATAACAGAGAATGGAAGTGCCCTCAATAGGTGTAACTTTTTGTCTATGCTGAAGGAAATTGTAAAGCGCACCAACCATGCCGACAGCCACATCACTGGACATTCATTCCGTATCGGTGCTGCCACATCTGCAGCAAAAGCGCGTATCGAAGATCATCTCATCAAATCCTTAGGAAGGTGGACTTCCGACTCTTACGTGCGATATATTAGAACACCAGACTCTGCTATTAAACATGCTCAACAGTCTATGATCCATGTCAGCTGACTAAGTGCCTGAACATGTAAACCTTGTTATTTAGCACCTTCAAGATTACGTTCTTATTGTATATTGTAAACTACGTAATACCATTATTACTTTACCTGTTTAAATTCTGTGTTTTTTATACTGTAATACATACACTATATATCTCGCTAAGTCTTTGTTTTATTCGTATGTATTACCATGGCGTAAACGTTATAAATACTTATGGGGCACTCAGTCACTCATGTTTACTAATCGTTCCTGAGTTTTGGCCTTATTATTGTCATAATTTCCCCACTAAGAATTTATAAGCAGCTAAAACTTGCATAGTTGTACATTTTATAGCAGAGTTTACAATTTCCGTTGTTGCAGTACACACGTACTGGGGAATTTCTACCATGTGGATCTTCCAACTCTGTCTTGCTGGGTTCAACAATTTTCGTTGTGGCGATGTCTCATACATCGGGAAGATTCTTCCATGAGGATTCTTCAATCCAGCAAGTCTCTCTACTTATACATGGGTGACTGAGCCAGTTTTGTCCAATATTTTATGTTTGCTATATGATTTTTTATGTATGCCTGTTGTATGTGTTTTAACTATCCAATTGTCATCTTTCTATGCCGGAATGTTTAGATAAACTATTCTGAATCTTCATACTTTTGTTTTGTATTGTAAATAAATTGTAGCTTAAACTATTTTATTTTTTAAATTTTAAGCGTAGTTTATTTCATACAATTCTCTTAATACTAAGCCCCTCTACGTCTTTATGTTGTTGTTTTTAAGATTGTGTAACAGTTATGCAATTATCACTGTCCATTGGTCATAAGTTATAGGTCACGTGACCCCTTATCTTTCGATGGTTCCGGACAGCGTCAGTACCAAGCTATCCACCACCATCCCCGCCTCTCTTCCAAAAACAAATACGCCATGGTAATGCCTAACTGGTTCAGCTCCAGCATACTCTTATTTGTCAGCCTTATTATTGTCATAATTTCCCCACTAAGAATTTATAAGCAGCTAAAACTTGCATAGTTGTACATTTTATAGCAGAGTTTACAATTTCCGTTGTTGCAGTACACACGTACTGGGGAATTTCTACCATGTGGATCTTCCAACTCTGTCTTGCTGGGTTCAACAATTTTCGTTGTGGCGATGTCTCATACATCGGGAAGATTCTTCCATGAGGATTCTTCAATCCAGCAAGTCTCTCTACTTATACATGGGTGACTGAGCCAGTTTTGTCCAATATTTTATGTTTGCTATATGATTTTTTATGTATGCCTGTTGTATGTGTTTTAACTATCCAATTGTCATCTTTCTATGCCGGAATGTTTAGATAAACTATTCTGAATCTTCATACTTTTGTTTTGTATTGTAAATAAAATAGTTAATAATAAGATGATGTCAATTATAGTTGCTGTCAAAACTGCTAGCTGTTAACATCATACATGTTCTAACAATTTCTTTCACAACCTGCTGTTAAGTGAATGGGTGTGAGATCATAAATGCGTTTTGACAGTAAGTTGTATAATTTTTGAAGAATCAAATCAAACAATTCTGAAATATTCAGGGTACATGCCATTGAAATTGTTATGAATTGTAATGAAAAAAAAACTTTGCTAGTATCTAGTCAAATATGACAACCACAAAATGCAGCATCAGCAGAATTGTTTTTTATGTGAATTATAAGATCATATGAAAAAAAGTTCAATTGCTCTAGGATATAAAAAGAGCTTGACAGATTTAGAGGAATACTAATCTTAAGTGAAAATAAACTGTATAATGAAAATCAGCCTGGCTGGAGGCTGTATGTATGCATGTATAGATGTATATTGAGCATATTACATTGACCCACATGATCATATCCCAAACAGCTGTTAGGGTAGATTTATTCAGATTCTCATAAACTTTACTTTTATCCACCATTGATTTAAAATAAATTTTTGGGGGATAAGTCTCAATATCTTTTTCTTCATTTTCATCATTTTTGTGTGTCTTTCTGCAACTTTAACCTAGGTAGATTATATTGAACTGTACACACATGTGGACTTCATATTTGATAATAAAAATGTCAGATGTCCATTTGAAAGGTTAAAGTCTTTGATAGAGGCCAGAGGTTAAATTTGTTTGTATTAAATGTCAGGGATGTGACGCTGATTTCAGCAGCTTTGAAAGTCAAAATAGTCATTTGGGAGATCAGTACAAACCTTTGACTGATTTGATTTACTTTTACCTCCTCTGCCAATCACAATTCTCAACTTCATTTTCATCATTAATATAGTATTCCGCAAATGAAGAATTGAATCGGCCTGAGTAATAACAGATTGTGTTTCATTTAATGAATATCTGAGGTGTGTGATCCTTGCATAGGAAAGATCAGTGTAATGAAGAGGTTTGTCTTTGAAGCTTCTCAAGGTACTCTGTTTTTCAGCATGAGAAGTTTGTTGGCAGAAGAGTGACTCCCCCTGTGCCGTACAGAATTGCCAAGGCCTTGGACCCTGTTATTTATAGAAATACAGAACTCGATATTTGGGAGGAAGATCAAAGAGGTATGAATGAGACAGAATTATCCTCATTCATTCCGAGTGCTTGAATGCTTGAAAGAGTTGACTGCATAACAAGTGATGCAAAAAAAAAAATGTTCAAAGGAATCTACCAACTTGACTAAAAGTAATTTTTAAAAATTGAACTTAGGTATGATAGGACAAGTACATTTTTATTTTATTTTTGCCAATGGGAGGAAATTCTAAGCAAGGTTAGTTTAAAAATTTAAGTATTTGAAAATTAGCTAGTGTTATTTAAGGTGACTTAATGTTGACCTTTGTCCTTATTAATGGTCAGGTTCACATTTATTGCTATCTTTCACAGTATTGACTGTTTGTCTAAGGAATTATTCCCTTCATTGGTAGTTTCTCTGTAACACTGTGTATTTAAAGGAAATTCCAGTACCAATTATTCAAGCACTTGTTATTTTAACTTGAATGAATAAAACAGATTAACTCTAAATTAACTGATTTGTTTTCACAATTACTTGTTAATTTAAGTTTACATTTGAAGGGAAAGAGAGGCTAAGTTACACTTAGTATGTAGTCAAGTAAATTGGAATATTTTGCGCAGAACTTTACAGTCATGAAGGTTCTAAAATCTACAAGAGACAGTGAGTGGTAATAGCAGATGGAGAGATCATTGATAGATGTGATGAATTTGATTGTGTCAGTGTCACAAGTTTGTCTTGTTTTTGTAGAAGCAATTCACCGGGAGCGCTACAAATCTGTGACTTTTGCTGCTGGAGACAAGTGTCAGGTAAGAGTTGTTTCCCTTTACAATGCAGTCAGGCTATGATGAATAAGGCCTGGCTTTTGTAGTACCATAATGAAAGGATTGTAGCAACCCAAACCATAACCTGCCAGATGTTACCAGGTGTAGGTAGATAGGGAGGTAATATTTTTGGCTCATGTATCCAGGAAAAAGTCCCTCAATTAATTGTATTAGTGAATTCAACTATTTGTGACAAATAAATCACTGAAGTTTCAATGTCCAATACATGATTTTCAAAAATGTGTTATTGATATAACATAATGCAAGTGGGGTTTTTTTGGTGGAGGGATGCTGTTCCATTCTGTTTTTGTGGTTTGATATTTGGAATATAAATATTGTGGTTTTCCATTATGGGAATGCAGCATATGCTTGAGAAAGATGGATGCTTTAAGTGTCTCTACAATAGCTTTTAGTGTCTCTACAATAGCTATTAGTGTCTCTACAATAGCTATAAGTGTCTCTACAATAGCTATGTGTCTCTACAATAGCTATGTGTCTCTACAATAGCTATGTGTCTCTACAATAGCTTTTAGTGTCTCTACTATAGCTATTAGTGTCTCTACAATAGCTATAAGTGTCTCTACTATAGCTATTAGTGTCTCTACTATAGCTATTAGTGTCTCTACAATAGCTATATGTGTCTCTACTATAGCTATTAGTGTCTCTACTATAGCTATTAGTGTCTCTACAATAGCTATAAGTGTCTCTACAATAGCCATAAGTGTCTCTACTATAGCTATTAGTGTCTCTACAATAGCTATAAGTGTCTCTACAATAGCTATATGTGTCTCTACTATAGCTATTAGTGTCTCTACAATAGCTATAAGTGTCTCTACAATAGCTATATGTGTCTCTACAATAGCTATGTGTCTCTACAATAGCTATGTGTCTCTACAATAGCTTTTAGTGTCTCTACTATAGCTATAAGTGTCTCTACTATAGCTATAAGTGTCTCTACAATAGCTATTAGTGTCTCTACAATAGCTATTAGTGTCTCTACAATAGCTATAAGTGTGTCTACAATAGCTATAAGTGTCTCTACAATAGCTATTAATGTCTCAACAATGGCTATTGGTGTCTCTACAATAGCTTTAGCTGATTTGCAGAGTATTGACTTCACACATTTATATCTCAAAGATAAATGATGGGAACACTATAAATTATCACTGACAGTGATTTACTTTAAGTATCCCTACAATACAATGTAGCTAGCTGAATGGCAGAGAAATGACTCCATATATAAGTAGAAGATGAATGATGGAAATGCTGTAAGGTACATTATCACAAAGATGTTGTCTGGTGGTTGAATAAATTTATTTTAGAAAGTTTACTGTGTCACTTGGTATTTAAACTTATGAAGTACACTTGAATGATTTGACCCTTTGGAGGATGGTGAGGTCACAGAAGGTCTCTCTAATGGTTAATAGTGCAAATGGTATTCATAAAAATGTGTGTGGCTAGTGATCCATTGATATTTAATAATTACAGTAAATTTTCTCATCAAACTGTACAAAAGCTAGAAGCAGGAAGAGGGTTATCTCTTTAAATGCATTACTCTGTCAACTATACTTCTAGGAAAGCTTGAATTCTAGGAACATATTCATGTCAATGCATTTTGTCTCTGGTAAGAACTGCAGCCAACATATATTCCATCAGTTGTGATCAATTATATCAAGGAGATGCAAATTTATAAGAAAAAGACTTGATGTTCATTTTATTATTGGAGCTATCTAGAGATATTGTCATTCAGTTGGCCCTAAAATATGAATGCATTGATATCTAACTTGTTGATCAGGGTAGCATATGGACAGCAGTTGTATGGCCAAAAGTTCATGTTTTATCATCAAAATAACAGGGTTTACTGAAGCTGACCTCAAGAACATAAGCAATCAACCCTACTCTTTATGTAATTAACAATTTTTATAGCTCAAATATTTAAAGTTGATTTAAAGAATTTTTATAGCTCAAATATTTAAAGTTGATTTAAAGAATAATAAAAAAACATTGAAAATTAAATATCTGTACCTTGTTTGGATATTTGAATTATGTTGTAGGGAATTGTCTCAGTTTATTTTTTTAACATTTGGTAGGATTTATAAACTGTTTATATTTGGTTGATATATGTATGTATTTTTTTCACGAATCATTTCAGAGGGTACTCCACCCATCTTTTGAATGGTTAATATGATAGGTGTTTTTCTTTGGCTGAGGTACATTAATCTTCAATTGAGGGCTGGTGATTGAGGCGAAACTGTCTTGGTGATTTGCGTTGACTCTATAGAATCACCGCCTTGCATTTTCTTATCTCCACGCAATCAACCCATGACGCTACATCAGTGTGTATATCCCAGTTTGAATGATCATGTTTTAATGCATTTAATCTGAAGTCTCGATAGAAAGGATGTTACAGGAAAGGAAAGTTGTGTGATGACTTGAGATTTAACTTCATATTATTGATTATTGAGCGAGTGAGATGAGATTCTGATTTTCTGGTAAGTTAGTGGAGATTGCTATAGTAAGTGTATGATATTGCCATCAGGAAACCTCCAGTAAAATGTTCATTCTTTTTAATTCATGCTAAAAAAATTTCTAGCTTTCTGTGGAAAATGCAAACATTTACCTTCAAAGGACAGAGTTGATGGCTTTTGGGCTGTTAACTTGTACTTAAAACACCCTGCTTTGGCGATTTAATTATCCACAATTTAAGCGGAGATAAAATATGACAATTTATTAAACAAGCTTAACAAGCCCCGTAAAAAGATTTTATCACCCATATGTTGCTCGTACTGACTCATCAAATCTTGTGTTTAAAATAAGATGCATTTCGTCAGTTTGTGTACCTATGATCTGCAAAACAAAATTGGCAATGAACAAGTAATTTTTATTCCTTGTACTTCAAATCTGTCTTCTATACCTTCTCTAAGTTGCTTAATGTATTTTCTTTGACTTCTTTTATCACAATAATTGTTAGCCATATTAAAGTAATTGTTAGCCATATTATGATAATTCAGCCATATTATAATAATGATTGGCCATATTTTACATGCAATCTATTGTTTCTATATAGATGTCTACATCTTTTTAAATTGGTTGATGATTTGCAGGTGATATTTTGATATCCTATCTAAATTTGTTATATATCCATAAGTTTTTGCAAAGTAAAGTGCTTTGCCCAGTTGGCTTTTTGCCTATGAATTGGCTCTTTAATTAATTTGTAAATTGTTTAAATTCTTCAAGTTTCTAGTTTTGAAATTAACATGTGAAAATGACCCTCAAAAAATAAAGGAGGACATTAAGGTATTTTTAGTTTTCGTCCACCGTCGTCCGTCTACGTTAACAATTTAACATTTTTAACTTCTTCTTAAAAACCACAAGGCCAATTGTTACCATTTTTGGTATGAGGCATCTCTATAGTAAGAAAAATTTAAATTGTGAAATTTGTGGCTCTACCACCCCCAGGGTGCCACATGTGGGGCCAAATATGCAACAACAAAAAAAGCCAAATTTTCAAAAATCTTCTTCTCTACTCCCACACATGTGAGGAAAAAAACTGGTTGCATGGTTATGATGTCCATTAAGCCCTCTACCTGAATGTTGAAATTCATGGCCCCTGGGTCAGGGGTTCTGGCTTTAGGATGGGGCCAATAAGGCCATATAGTAAAAATGTATTAAATCTTAAAAAATCTTCTTCTCTATTCCCATATATATTTGTTAAAAACTAAATGCATGGTTATGATGTCCATGAAGCCCTCTACCAAAATTGTGAAATTCGTGGCCCCTGTGTCAGGGTATTGTGGTGATTGCCTCTATTACAGGTATTGTCCTCTGTTACAGATATTGTCCACTGTTACAGGTATGGTCCTCTGTTACAGGTATTGTCCACTGTTACAGGTACTGTCCTCTTTTACAGGTACTGTCCACTGATAGCCCACTCTATCATGGTTTTGTACCTGGGCTTCAGTGTATTATTGCAGTGTTTGCCTAAAGTTTGTTACAGGTATTGTCCACTGACGGCCCACTCTATCATGGTTTTGGTACCTGGGGTTCAGTGTGTTATTGTGGTGATTACCTCTCTTACAGGTATCGTCCTCTGTTACAGGTATTGTCCACTGATGGCCCACTTTACCATGGTCATATACAACAGATAGGTCCAGACGAGTCAGACCCAGCTGTAGTCTACATAGAGGAACTAGGACAGAAGTAAGTGCTCAGGCCTGCCCATGGATATTTCCGAGATCTTTGTGACATAATAGCTTTTCAGTTTGTCAATGAGCTGATTTTTATATATCTGCAATACATGATATTTATAAGCTGAAGTTGTAATCACAGTGTGGTCCAGATATGTTTTGCTGTAGTCACATAAAATTTTAAACGATCACAAATAAAATCATCTTCATCATCATAATACAGCTCTTTATGTTGTGCAGTATTTACCTCGGTATAAGGTTTACTTTAAACTCTTAGAGTTCTTTTTCCCACTTTATGATGCGTCAATCTCTCAAATGTTGTTTTATTTGTTTTAATAAATAATGTCCATAAACCCTTTCTCCAATTGTTTCAAAATATGCTCTAGTGTTGAAAATCCAAATTTTGTTAAGTTCATCATAATTTCACAGGAATTGTCTCAAAGATTCTCTTTAGGAGTTATCTCCCAAATCTGAGCAGCTTTATAATACAGTAAAACTCGGTTATAGCGAAGTCCTAGGGACCAGTGGATTTACTTAGTTATATCTGTAATTCGTTGTATTCGTATAACTAATTTGCAAGAATAACATAACGTATTCACTATGTATATGTATTCTTTTACAAGACTATATCTTTTTGTTAATTGAGGCTTTAAATGAAAATACATTACTTTGATACTTAAACAATTGGATTGTGAATTGAAAAATTTATATAAAATTAAATTCATTCAAACTATTATGTTAAATGTTAGTGAAAACTTTTTAAACTGTAAAGAAATTCGTTATAAAAGTGTTAAATTTCATTATTATTCACCTCTACAGGACTCAAAATCAGTTGGCTATATCCGTAAATTCGTTATATCTGAATTTGTTATAACCGTAATATTTTGCAAAGATTTGTTAAGAATTTAACTGGAGACTCACAAAAACTTCGCTATATCCGTGTTCGTACTAAACAAGTTTTACTGTATTAGCCGTTTAGACCACTATAAGTAAGATATACAACAGCAGCAAAATTGAAAAACTGTACAAATAGGCATAAGATTCTCCCCATTATGTTTAATTTGATTGCAGTGATTATCTGCATGCAATTTTGCCACACTTGTAAATTTCAAAGTATGAATGACATATCGAGCGTTTCAGCAAGATCAATTTACTTTTCCTTGAACAAGCAAGGCTTTATTGATGTGCCATTGCATCATGATAATAACCAGGTCTTAAGTTAATAAGACAGTATTTTCTTTTAAAATTTACGACAAAGTATTGATATTTGAAAGGTTGTTGGATATTGATCAACTAGTGATAAGTAGGCTTTTGTTGGTACACAAGATGTGCGTCTACTTAACAGATTGTACTGTATGTCCATGTATTGTTTTCAGACAAGAAGTCAGTAGAGATCGACTGAGGCCTGCAAAAGTCTCAGGAAGATCAGGTAATAACAGGAAGTACGGCACAGCTTTACACATTGTCATAGGGATCTGAAAAGGCAGATTATGGTTTGCTCAGATTTATTAGAAATTTATACAAGTAATTTAAGGAATGAATTTGATAGCTGCTGGTGACCAATAACTTAAGTATATTCCTTGTTTTTTGTGATTACTTGAAATAAATTTAATGAATGTCATAATACTCACAAGTGTTGAGTTTTTGCTGAATTTATGTAGTTTAAATCTCTCTGAAAAATTATTAGTGAGATTATAAAGTTAGTAAGTATTGCTCTTAGTGGATTTCATGTGGATATAATTAATTCGTGAAATATAATCTTCGGTACCATTATTGATTACTTATTGTAACTTTTTCAGTGGTTCTGTAGAATTTGAAATGCATTTATTTTCTGCTAAAAGTCTTAAAAACGATTTGATTGTTTATGCAATGCCTTGTTAAAAGTTGACGTTTTCAATATAGCCATATGATGGACATGTGTTTCTAGAACGATTGTTGTTCTTTTTTAGAGTGGTTTCTGAAGCAGTTGAGGAGAAAACGAGTAAGAATATTCGCATCTAGAGTTTGTTGAAATTGATAAAAGGGAAAAAAAAATCAAAGATTTGGTCATTGACACTTCAGATTTTTTTTACTTGGAGATGTGAGCACACAAACTAAAGTTTATTCATCAAAACACATTTCTATTTTAAGAATTTAAGATACATGTTTACAATTACTGTATAGCAGGAAAATGTCTTTCATGAAATAAAGGTTCAGTAAATTAATTTAAAAATTCTTGAACTGTTTAATCATGCTTAACTTCACTGTGTTTATGATTTGTATACAAATTTAAAAATCATTCCAAATTTTTACTAATGGAAAATAAACCCAATTCACTATTGAAAGGTTATATTTTGATCATGAGAAGAAATTGAAGAAGGGTATAATATAATCATAAATGTTTTAAACTTCTCCGAGTCATTTTCTGGTTTTGATGACATGTTGTTGGGAAGGATCACGAATACTGATTTCTTTCTATGTTGAGTGTTAAAATGGATTTAAAAAAAAAAAAAATGAAATTAAAATCTTTCAGTTTTTATGAATTTAAATTGCTGGTAGAAGTTAAGAAGGTGTAAACCGGTCTTAAATTCTGTACCAACAATACAATGTGATCTCCAAGAACATCCAGTGACAAATTCTATTTGCAGTTACAAGAGATGACTGTAACCCAGGAGAGAATACCCCCAATGATGCCTCAGAGTCTTCCCCCACCCCCCATACAAATCATTCCCCCTACATCTCTCTCTCAAGGTAGGTACTATAGATTTTGCTTTCTTCCTTTGAGATGGGTACTGAAGTGTTGGAGAGGGTTTATATAGGTTATGACTTATACCCAATCTATTTGAATTTTAACAAGCTGTTTGAAATAGAGGTGTTGGCAAAATGCTTCTATATTTATGATTATTGCGTCAATTGAATACATTGTGTGGGTGACTGACTAGATAAATGAATTGAGGCCATCCTTTTGAGGCCATCCTTTAGAAAGTGTTTCATTGGAATAGCCTTGCATTGGGATTTCCAGACCCAAAAGGGAGGGCATTTTGTTTATTTTTCAAACTGGAAGTTCAACTAATTAAAAATTGGTTAAAAATAAAAATATGAATGAACTTTTTACTATGTAAACACTGAAAGACACACATTTTTAAAAAAAAAAATATTCTTAATTTTTTGCTAATAGAATTTTATCTGTTGGGGGTATTTCAATGAGGCGGGAGGCAATTCCAAGCAAACAATAGTTTTATTTTGGCCCAATTTGGAATCTTTTGTAGAAGTAATGAATGGTGGAGTTATTATTCCAAAATGGCAGATTCTAGGATCCAGTCCAAGTCCTGTTGGTCCAAATAAACTAGAGGTCAGTCTCAATACAAAAAAGCAACTTTTTGGGGAAGGTTTACAATGAAATGTTTCATTCAATATGTTGTTTTCTACTGTATTTGATAATCACAATTTGGTTCATTAATTATTCTTTCTGGCTGAAAGACTATCCAAGATATCTTAACTGCTAAATAACACACTGAAAAATCACTTGGAAAAACAATTTCTATGAATAAAACTAATGATTTTGAAAACTAAAAAGAAGTACCAATAGATGTGATTAATGTCAAGTGTTAGCTTTTATGTCAACTTGAATATTCATGTGTGTGTGGCTTTGTATTGTTAACTAAAAAAAACTGTGACATGTTAAAATGCAAAAAATACAGTCAAAATTGTTATTCTAAACTCAAAAGAGTTGAGAAAAAATATAGATTAAAAATAATGAAGTCATGATAAATAAAATGGAAGCTTGAATTTATAGTTCAAGTATGCATGATGTTCAAAATGCCCAAGTTTGAAATTTCAAAAAATACTAGTTGACCCTGTATTTTTCAGTCTCCCTGTTCATCATACTGATGGAACCATTTTAACAAGAGCTTGGACTTTGGGTAGTTGTGTCAAACTGCCTTGTGACGTAGGCCTGTCTATTTCATTGCTGGCATTACAGCTATGGCTCTTTGAAATCAACAAGATTTGTCTAGCCTTTGAGCTAAGACTACGCAATCGGTGTGTATTTCGCTTGAAACCAGCGTCATTTAACTTGTTGTGACGCAAGAAATGGATGGTTACATCGTACTTAAAGTCCAAGGTCGTGTTAAAATGGTCCTATTTTTCTCAACAGTTATTTTACAGTCTTATCCCACTGTTATTTTTCAGTCTACCTGCTTATCACGTTTTTTGCTTTTTTTTGCAGTCTCCCTGCTCATTTCCACAACTCCCTCAGCCAGAGATGACCATGATCCCCATGTCCCAGGTTCAGGTTCCAAGGATATGGGTGCCTTACATGGACAGTATTGCCCTGTCTAACGTAGACGTCAATATCATGCCATCCCAGGACCCCATGGGTCATGACCTACCGCTGAATGGTAAAAATGTCTAATAAAATTCAATACAGGATGTGCCAGTGAATTGATTGTCAAATGTGGGGGGATATTTTGAGAATGAGAGAGTCAAAAAATCATGCAGGCACTATATATGGTTTCTGATTTTAACTTTTAGAGTTATATTGTGATATTATTTATGCATTAGGAAAAGTATTTATTGTTAATCACTGTTTATTTCAGACATGAATACTTTGAGGTTTTTCTTCAATGTTGGTGTTGCTGTAAGTATTTTATGTAAATAATGTTTGAATGTTCTTAATATGCTAATTTTGTGAAGTGGTGTTGGAAGAAGTATTAAACTGTACATATAGATTATCACTGGTAACATCAGTGGGAGTAGATTTAATTAATCAATTTTGTAGTTTCAACTCATGAGAGATGTTTGTTCTGAAGTAGGAATTTGAATATTAGAAACTTGTTATCAATCTATTTGCATAGCATTATGGGATTGTGAGTCAGCAGGCCCTGGCCAATGGAGCAGCTTCACAGGGAAACATCCAGCCTATTGTTTATTGCCATGCAAAGCCGGCTACGAGTCTGGAGCCTGTTCATGGACTCGCTCAAATTGGTAATTCTGCCTCCCCCCTTCAATCCCCTCCCCCAACGACGTCCAAGTCTGACGACGAGAGTAGCAATCTGTCGAATGACAGTGGATGTGATGCTGATGACATGGCTCCTGGGCAGCTTCCCCTGGTGAGGGACGGAGACAGGCAAAGTGTTGCCAGGGTCAAAGACAACTCTCAAGAGAGTGAGCTTATGGACAGTAGTGTGGCCCCAAGACAGAGTTGTGACACTGAGAGTCACTGTTCAGACATGTCCCTTACTGACACTTGTGAGAGCAGTATCACCGTGGAAACCCAGGAACAGGGTGGGGCTAGACAGTACAAACCGCGCAGAAAGTATTACATGTATGGCAATCTCAAACTCGTTAAGCCCATTAAAGATGTACCGAAGCGATTCATGGATCTTCTAAAATCCATGAATGCAGAGAAGTCGCGTGTTGAGGGAGAGCCAATCATATTGGCTGTCCCACAACATCACTTCAAGGTCAGCAAAGTCTCCAACAGTCAGTTCAATCCTAATGCCCCGACCTTTGTTCCTGGTTCCCATGGTGACAGAGTGTGTATCAATAATAGTCAAACGAATGTTTCCCAGTCCCCTTCCTCATCTAACTTAATGTACACCCAACATTTGGTATCATTGGCTAATTCTAATGCTTCATCATATCATCTTACTAGTAGTTCTGTCATCAGTACCCACCCACAGTATCATCCTAATCCTCTCTGCACAGGTTATCCTCCACCCCCTCCAGTGGCCAACCCCACTCCTCCCAGCTTCCTGGCCATTAACAGCATGCCGCACTAGTAGGGGTCCTCCAGCTGTTGACAGGTGATGGGTGTCCAGAACGGTAGCTAGTGCCATATTGCATGCACATCGCACCAACCAACAGTAACCATGGCTTGCAACATTATAACAGCTTGCTTTTTTTATGAACAAACTTTGAGCTGAAGTATCAACTTTTCTGAAATTTTCCCAATTTGTTTTAGTTTGATGTTTTTGGAATTTGCTATGTTCTCGACCATTTGATTTTAGGATACAGTATGTGTTATTGTCATGCATTGAAGGATTATGATACAGTACTAAAATTGTATTGTGATAACATCATAAAAAGTTAATCAACCATGAGCTTGACAATGATCAGACAGGAACAAATTGTCCTGTGAGCTCACTGTAAGAGGTCTTTTAATCAAACAATTTTGTAAGAAGTTTGCTTTTCTGATTTATTTTTATTAGATTTTCATATTTTACGAGTTGGTTTACCCTGCTATGCAGTGGGATTCATAGAGTCGTGTGGTGGATGAAAAAATAATTTTCAGGGCAGTGAAATTTGTTATGTAAAATAAAATTGGTCCAGCAATGGATGTCTTTAAAGATTTCCATTAACATTTCATAACTACATCAAATAGGATTGTTTAAATCAGTTTAAGCTTGTTCCAGTCTTTTAAGGCATAGATTGCTGTCTAAAGGTGCTCTCTTTTGAGTGAATACCAGTCCCATCCATATTTTCAGAGAAGTGTACTGATTACCATGGTGATGGGATCATTTTCCTGGTGATGGGTTGATATTGTACATGTATGCAAGTTGTATGTATTATTGTGCCTTGTTCACAGGCTAGTATTTTGTGAATGTGTTTATATATGCCCAGATTTAACAAATTAGCAAAACCTTGCACTTTTTATAAAAACTATGCAAAATAATGCAGGGATTTTTAAAAATATTTTTAAGCTAGCTAGCTATGCTTTTGAAAAATGTTAATCTCAAAAATTTCTATTAAAGCGAAGAACCCTCTGTATCTATTATATTTTCCAGTTTTGATTAAAAACTCAAACTTTGTTGCATTTATTTTTAGTAAACTTATTTTTGTATTTGGAAAATAAATTCCTTAAAGATTTGTACACCAATGGGGTCAATGTATTTCACTGATGCATCTGGCTTTCTGTTTACTTAGCATTTTATTTCAAGATTTCTAATTCTCTTCTCGTTGGTGCTATTTTTCCAAGCAATTGCTTTATTATCATATATTTGAAATATAGATATGTATCTCGTTGTAAAATGGATAAAGCTAGACTAGAAATGTTTTTGAATAAACTGCAAAATTACAGCATATCTGGGATCTCAAATAGTGCCAGCTATGATTTCTTTGTGAATGAGAGATGCTTTTACAGCTTTTTTTTTCCTTCAGTTGAGCTGATCATTTTTTTACTACTTTGTAAGGCTTTTGCTTGTTTTAGAGTGCTGCTCTCCTGTTGTGGATCAAACCACTGCATTGATGTACTTAATCGTTAGGTTGAGATGTTTGTTTTGCCTTCACAGTTATGTTTTTGTGATTAGAGTTTTGATAAGGTAGATATTCTACATGTATTCCTTTTTGAATTCTTGGACGTATACATGAATTTTTTTTTTTATAGTTTATAGAATGTTGATGTCTTGAAACGAAGTTAATTACAGTAAGTCAGAGTGATAAACATTTGCATATCTTTGTGATATCTTCTGACTAGTAACCAATATATTTGAGAAACTTTTTTTTTAAATTTAAACTTGAACAGCAACAGCAACCATATACTTCAAGGATCTAGATTTTGCTGTATGTTTAAAACTTTAATTTAAAAAGATAATATAGATTATGTAATCTGTATGCCACATTTATTTTAGATTAAATGCTTGTTTAAAAGTGGAACACGTGAATATTCTCTGAAAATTTAGCTAGATTTTATTTTTTAGAACAGCAAACAACCATTTTGAATACTAACGTTTGTCAAATACGTGAAGCTGTGTCCCATTTCTTTAGGGATTTTCTAATGTCTGTTTGTACATATTTGAAATTATAGAGTATCCAGGAATTTTACAAGTAATATCTGGGGTGATTTTTATTGATGTGTTAGCTGAAATCCCCTGTGTATTGCGTATGTCTTAAAAGAGGAACGCTGACATGTTTCTCGCATTTTAACGTTTGATAAGATTTTACCTACCAACCCCATTTTACTTTTAATGGGAAATTTGCTAAAATTTTGTGATTGTTTTTGTTAATAGTTCTATAGAGTTGAGTTTTCTTGGCTATGCAAGGATTGTATGAAAGTTTACAGTGTTCCTTCGAAGTTTGATGAGACGACGCCAGTGCATCGTTTTCTGAAGAACTGCTAATACTAAAGCGTGGCCTTTTCTCTTTTGGATACTGTGAACATTATTTACAGTTCTAACAAGATGTAAATTTATTTAAAGCAAAGTTGTTTATTCATTGTTATTTCTTTAATAAAATTTAGTGTTTTTGAACCTGATTCTTTTTTATTAGGTCACCTGAGTAAACTCAGGTATCTGTCCGTTTTCGTCCGTCGTGCGACGTGCGTCGTCCCTTAACAACTTTACATTTTTAACTTCTTCTTAAAAACAACAAGACCAATTGTTACCATTTTTGGTGAGGCATCTCTATGGTAAGAGGAATCTAGATTGTGAAATTCGTGGCTCTACCACCCCCGGGGCCAAAAGGGGGGCCAAATATGCCCCCCCAAAAAGCAGCCAAATTTTCAAAAATCATTTTCTCTACTCCCATGCATGTGAGGAAAAAACTGGTTACATGGTTATAATGTCCATGAAGCCCTCTACCAAATTGTGAAATTCATTGCCCCTGGGTCAGGGGTTCTGGCTCTAGGGTGGGGCCAATAAGGCCATATAGTAAAAATGTATTAAATCTTAAAAATCTTTTTCTCTATTCCCATATTTATTTGTTAAAAACTAAATGCATGGTTATGATGTCCATGAAGCCTTCTACCAAAATTGTGAAATTCATGGCCCCTGGGTCAGGGGTTCTGTCTCTAGGGTGGGGCAAATTTGGCCATATAGTAAAAATGTATTAAATCTTAGAAAATCTTCTCGAATTTTTTATCTTTAATACCGAGAAATCGGAAGAATACTGTCTTTTGTTTTATATATTTTAAACATCATTGGTACTTTAAGATTACCAGTTTGTTTTTATTTTTTCTCAGTTAAGCTTCGCTAATTAATAACCAACGAGAATTCCTCAAAAAATCCCGGAGATCACCTAGATTTTTTGAATTTTACAATCTTGCGCTTGCGCAATACATTCACGCTAACGGGATCTGTAGTTTATGTTTCCACAATACCACATCTGCATGAATAACTCAGAAATGATAATACAAATACGGGTAAATTTTCATTGGACTTTTGCTATATATTCTATTCTGTTCATATATATTAATGATTTCTTATGAGAGAAAGTATAAAATAACAAATATACATTTCAACTAAGTACATACTTATGTCTTCGTGATGACAAAAAATATTTGATTACATGCAAAATAGTTACATTATATTTCTTAGGAGATTGAAGATAGAATATGTTTTATCGTGAAAATGAATGATGTCCTCCGGACCCAGTTTTACAAAGAAAATACGTGTACGTTGGTGAAAAGAATTCTCCCTTTCTTTGGATTAAAATTTTTAGTTGAAAGGTATTTGCAGTCTCAAAAAGGTTTGTTGTGATGAATTTGACTGTTATTTTCAAGGCAACTTCATTAACTTTCTCCAAAATCGTTCCGGAGCGATTCTGCAATTTTCTTTTACACTTCGGGTATAAGTGGGGCATTCTAACTGTGGTAAGGGCCTTTCCTGAGACACAGTTAGATGATTCAAGCGAAGGAAAGTGTAGTGAAATTAATAGCATTATTGTAGGCGTATAGCTTTGTTGTGTAAATGTCAATAATAAGGTGTGTCGATGTACCTATTTCGTTAATGTCCGATATGCAATGTCAACCCGTGCACGCACGGGTCGAAGTCTACTGTTTTAAAATCTTCTCTATTCTCTTACTATGTATGAAAAACTGACTTCATAACTATGTTTACCAGGAAGTCCTCTACTAAAATTCTAAATTTTACGTCCCCTTGAGTATGGGTTTTGACTCTAGGGCAGTGCCAAAATGGACATATAGGTGTTAATGCATATAATGTTTAAAAATTATCTTCTTTACTCCAACACACCTGAAAGTAAAACTGAATTCATGATTTTGTAGACCAGATCTTTAAGTTTTTCGCCAAAGTTAAAGGTTTCTTAGTTCTTTTTGAAAGATTTAAGGCAGGGAGGTGGTCGTCATTACAAATTTATAATTTTTCTACTCCAGAATGAAACCCAATTAAATGAATATATGAGACTACTCGACAAGTTTGTGTATGGGTTATATGCTACTCAGGTGACCTTTAAGGCCTATTGGCCTCTTGTTTGTATAGCTCGAGTTGTCTCGCCTTTTAGGTAATTTGGTTAAGTTGACTGATCTGTGTTGATTTGGGTCCCCAATTACGACCATGTGACTACGGATTTATGAATTTTGAGTCTTTATAAACAAGGGCTTCCTGGTAGCACATATATGGACATTTATGGTGCAGTTCATTTTTACTTGAATGAAATGAAATATTGAGTGTCCTATCATTAAATTTATAAGTTTTGATTGTATAACCTTACAGTGTATATGTATTGTTAAGTATGTTGGCATATCTCTGCCCCTTGTGTGCAAGTTATTTTTCTATCAAATATGTCGACATGCAAGATAAATATGTTGACATGCAAGATAATTATGTCGACATGCAACATAACTATGTTGACATGCAAGACAATTGCAATTAGAAAAGAATTATACAAATTCTCAAAAAATTTCAAATATCGCCCACCTGTGACATCCAAGATGCTAGATGCTACCTTTTTATGTCGACATGCAACTTCTTTATGTTAACATGCAAGATAAAAATGCTGATATGCAACTTATTTATGTCAACATGCAACTTATTTATGTCAACATGCAACTTACTTATGTTGACATGCGAAATAAATATGTTGACATGCAACTTAGTTATGTTTACATGCAAGATAAATATGTTGACATGCAACTTATAAGTTGTATGTCAACATAACTTAGTTGCATGTCGACATAAATATGTTGCATGTCAACATATTTATCTTGCATGTTAACATAACCAAGTTGCATGTCAACATAAATAAGTTGCATGTTGACATAAAGAAGTTGCATGTTAACATAAAGAAGTTGCATGTTAACATAAAGAAGTTGCATGTTGACATCAATAGGTAGCGCATCTAGCATCTTGGATGTCACATGTTGGCAATATTTGATATTTTTTATAACTCTTATTTGATTGCAGTTTTCTTCCATGTCAACATAGATATGTTGCATGTTGACATACCTATCTTGCATGTCAACATATTTATCTTGCATGTCGACATAATTAGTAGAAAAATAACTTGCACACAAGGGGCAGAGATATGCCACCATAGTTAAGTTTACATTCATCTAACATCTATAGGCGTTTTTTATCCTGTAGAAGTAAGAATCCAAAGTCATTCGCTAGATAGTTTCTCATGTTTTTGCGCAATGGATAAATAAGCGCGTTCAATTATGTTAGATGTTAAAAAATCCACAGGTGCTTGTGGACTGGACCGTGCACTACCACCCCCCCCCCACCCCCCTTCTATTTTTTTTTTCAATTTTTTTTTTGTTTATTTCTTTTATTTATTATCGTTAACAACCCCTTATATATGTCTCCAGTCGAAAAATAACAGAAATATCACGACTCTGTGGCATTTTATATTCACACTCGTTTTCCCTATATATAAAAATCAAGTAAATTATTGATATACTCTCGGTCAATCATGGCCTAGCATTGTACATACCTCAACATCATTGGGGAGCTAGAAGTGGTCGAATGTTCAAGTTTCAAAGGGTGTTTCCCCTCAGTGTTCAAATTGTGATTTGAAGGTTTTCTGTCTCATTACCACACCTTTTTATAAAGTAATTCAATTATCTTTATAATTATTGAAATTCACATTGTTTATTCATAATTATTATATCTGTGTACATGACGTATATCAAATTAAGTGTCTATAGGGCCGAATACATTGTAAATGGTCACCTTGAACATGGCGGAGTTTCTTATGATACATGTGCGTATGTCGTAATAAATTGAAGAGAAGAGGTTAGACAAATCCCACAAGGTAATTTCCTTATCTATTACTAAATTAACTAATTATAGAAATATATTATAAGTGGTGGAATTCTTTTACTTTTACTAGTTCTCTTGACTAACACACACACACACACACACACACACATATATATATATATATATTAGCTTAAATAATAGTGTAGGTTTTGACGGGTTGCAAATTACATGTATTTTCGTGACTTTGTTCCTTATATCGCTTTTTTTTTATTATTGTTAACTCATTCCTTTGCCTGTCTCTCCGATCTATTCTCAAGATAGCGCAGTGTTTACCTTATCTGTAACGATAAAGCTGATTCAGTGAAACTTGAAACAATTTTTTGGACGAAAGGAATGGGTTTTTAAAAAGCACCTTCCTCATAAACAAAGCACCAGAAATGGAAATATTGAGGAAAAAATCTTCAGTATATAGTTTACGACTTCATTTTTAGCTCACCCGTTAAATGAGCGTTTCCTCTAATCGCCTGTCGTCCGTCTGATTGTCTGTAAACTTTTCACGTCTTCTTTAGAACCACTAGGTCACAAGGGAAGAGGGTGTTTAATTCTTAAAATAGTGTGAACCCGTTTTCAAAGTGGAGCTGATTACCAAACAGTAAAACTTAGGAGTGTATCGTGTAAATTAAACCCTCTCCTCAAAAACCACTGCAACAGACATTTCAATTATTACATCAAGTTATATACATGCACAAGTTATATACAGTGAAAATACAAAACTGATCAGACCGTGGCCCCTGTTCTAATACTGGGACCCAAGAGAGGTTCAAAGTTTAACAGAGAAATATATAAGAAAAAGGTTTAAAATCTTTTTCTCAGGAACTACAATTTTACAATTTGTGATATAATTATGCAAGCATCAACATATAGTGTTGATTCTAAATTGTTCAAATCATAACTCCCAGGCCAATACAGGGGCCCCAGGAGGCCTAGAATAAGATTGGTCGGTTGATGCCAAGTAGAACTTGGGATATTATGTTCCAAAAGAGTATGTTTCAATGATGATTTATATTTTAATTTTAGAACTTTTGTGAGTTTCACAACTTTTTAGGAGACATTCCTATCTAAAACTTCTAAATGATATACAAAGTCTGGTGTCAAGTAATAATGTTATATCTACTTGAATTCCAGCTCTAATGTGCTTATACTTCCTGGGTTTCCAATCTTTTTGGAAATTTGTGACACCATAGACATTAAAAAATGTATACCATTATAACCTCTATTTGAAAATGTTTAAGTATTGAAGTATATGTAATATCATTATAATTCAAGTCTCTTTGCGGACTACGGACCGTGTCCCCTTTTTTTGTTAACCCTTGTCACTTTTTAAAAAAAACATCGGGCCAATGATTTGGGATGAAAGCGTTATTCCCCATCTTGTATGAATGAAAAATATACGGAATAGAGCACAATTCTTGAATTTGACATTTATGCTAAGTATAAATATATAGGGAAAGACAACTTTAGATAGTACTAGGAATTGTGAGATTAGTTTATCTACTAGGTATGTTGTTTTTCGATTCCAGTCTTTTTTCTGCATGCATGATTCATCCCCATAATTGTTTATCTGTTATAGAATGTACGTATTGTACCTGATATACCATCTTTATCATGGTATCCCATGAATAAAGGGGAGTGAAACACCATAGCATATAGATGACCGTCAAGACGATTAAGACGAGCTTGGTGCAATGAGCTAGGTGACCCGTTAAAACGGTTTTGAGATGATGTTCTAATATTGGAGAAGAAATAACGCTGGAGTTCGTGTACAGATTGTATATTAGGTCTTGTATTATGGACTTTGTTGTTACTGAATTGAGTTGTTTAGATACCCGGGTATTCATTTTTTATCCCCAAACTGCAAATTTTTCGCTTATTTGACACATGTACATTCATTTTATTTATCATTATATATCATTATATATTTCAAAACCAAATAATTTACTGAGTGACTATTTCCATGTGTGTTGTTCCATCTTAAGCAAAAAGCACTCAAAATATTAACACAGTGTGTGCTTTTTAAATTCATTCAAGAAAACGTAAAATGAGTAAGGAATAATTAATCGAGTCAACGTACAAAATAATCGAAATCGAGTCTCGACAACCAGAATTTAGAGAATTTTTCGTTGATTTATTCTCGCCCTCGATGTGGCATGGTTTGGAGAACTCCTTACGGTATCCGTGTTTCCAGGATAATCTCTTTCTGTTGTAATCCGTATGACGTTCTTAAATGTTCAGAACAGATGATATAAAATTCCAATAAAACTTTGAGGCGAAATACCACACAAGGCTGGAGTTTTCCTCCGAGTAAAAGACTTTTCTTGGTACGCTATTGAAGTCGATGAACATATCTAAAGCCTTTTTATTCTGTCTCTGGGGGCATGCTAAGAGCGCCTTTAAGACAATCAATGCACTGTGTATTTACTTATCAAACCACAGAACAAAACGCTGAATCAGTCCACTTCATGGGTCTTACCGATGGTTATCTCTGTGAGCAGAGAGTAAGGAATCCCCGATGATCCCTGTGAAGGGGGTCGGGGATTTAAGCGGCCCGAGGATTGTCAGACCCAGGGTTGGGAGGCCACGAACTAGGAATGTTGGACATGGGCTTAAACGGCCCTACAAGTTGTTAATAGTCCTCGATGTCAACATGCTTAGAAATACATGTATTCTTTAGCTTGTAATTTTATGTCGGAAGAAAGTTGAATGTTAACGCGTTATGGTAATGATAAGATTGCAAGTGACCTATTAAAAAAAGAAAGAAAGAAAATCTTGATATCAATTTTTAATGGGAAAAGAAAGACCGCTTGAGATCGAGGTCCACCTGGTGTTGAGGCCATCGCGCCGAGTTTCTCCCTGGGGACAGCCGTAGCGCCGCTCACCTGTCCGTCGGTTGGTCGGTAGACCGTTTCCTAGTATTTCTCGACCATTGCATTTCCAAAAACTTTCAAAGTCCATCAGTGTTCATTAAAGCAGTTATCAAAGGCCACGGGGCTGTTCTTTTAAAAAGTTGCATTCTAGTATATATCCATAGAAACTGATTATTCGGGAAGAAAAGATTAAGTAATCGTATATTGTAATTTTCACACTGATATTGTTATCAAGTGAAAGCAGTTTTTATGTTCATCAAAGATTGATGCTATAAACTGGTTTTTACAATAAATGCATTTTTTACTTAAATATAATGAAGAGTGAACATCGGAGGGTATTCCCTCATTGTGTCACATTGTAATAAAAATCGTTACAAACTGAATCAAGTGCATGAGAAATCTATTTATTATTTTTTAGTCAGTTTTATGTATATTAACCTTTTGTTTAACTTTAATTTTTCCAACATTGTACAGGCTCTACAAGCATTATTACATACATTTTATCGGTAAAATAGTTAAATATGCACATCGCGAAAATGTTATTTCTCAAACAGCCTCCAGTCGCTGCATCTCGGATATAACTCGATCTTGGATATAACTCGATCTTGGATATGACTCGATCTTGGATATAACTCGATCTTGGATATAACTCGATATTGGATATGACTCGATCTTGGATATAACTCGATCTTGGATATAACTCGATCTTGGATATGACTCGATCTTGGATATAACTCGATCTTGGATATAACTCGATCTTGGATATAAGATTCCTTTAGAAAAGAGATTTTATCTGACATGGCCTGGTTTGTAAATCATTCTTTCGTTATTTTCGGATTAAAAAACACTTGTAACATTTTGTCGGATGTTAAAATCCCTGAGGTATTTTAATCGACTCGTTGTCTATGCACGTTTTAGTGTTTGCATTCACAAACGTTTCATTTCTCCCGACCCAAAAGACCCGATATCGCAATTATAAACGGCCTTAAATATTGACAAACTTTCTTGCATTATCGCGCTACACTTTAAGCAAATCATTTAAGACAAGAGTTGTTAAACAACTAAGGTTCAAAGTTTTGCTAAGATATCAAGGTTTGAGTTAAGATGTAATTATTGGATTAGCGCCTGTATCGTGCGTGGAGAGGTCTCGTTGTCGGTCTGAGGGTGCATGAGGCGTGGCCCTGGAGTATCCTAGCGTTCTGACCATCAGGTGAGAATAGTATTTAAAGACCCTCCTTATTTACCGAGGGGACGGACTACTTAACAGAATTTCTGTCGCCACAGCGGGGTACAGTTAAAGGATTATCATCAATGAAATTGACTGCATGGTTAAAATGACTTTTTCTTAAAAAGGTGCGAAAATTGAACTCGAGGGCTTTTACTACTAAATCGGTAAGAGGATTTGAGCAAGGTGCTTGATATTAAGGGTCCTATAATTAGCGTCCGATTCACACCTTCGATGGAATAGTGAAGATTTATGACTGTTGATATTATTTATGTGACACTCAGAACTTTTTGAAAGAATTTGTGCGTGGATTTAATTCACACAGGTCGCGGTACTTGTGTGGTATTCAAGGTCTTCTGCTGTCCGAGATGATTTGTAGGGCAAGTCCTGGGGTAAGGATTTCTGTCGACCAAATCGAAGGATAAGCGTAAACTTATAAAATTCATATGTCAAAATATTGTGAGGGCTTAATGGCGAATACACAAACTATCTCTCATTGTTAACTGGAATTAGGAGATTGAGTGAAGAATGGTGGGTCCCCGCAGTGCGGATTATTAAATGATTATTTGGACCCCAATAAAGCCCGGATTAGTCACACAGATACGCACTTACTTTCCGTGTGTAAATAGTACATAGTAATAAGACAAAAACACAAGTTATAGATGGATGGCTGAGTGAATTTTTATCTAGTAAAATGTGTCTCTTTGATGGTAAGGTAATCGGATAGCGTTTGAATTTCGAGTCCTGTGTGAATGTTTGTGTCGTGAATTCACATGTGAATGATTACGGGGAATCTTTCCATTGTTTTACCTGAACGCTCGCTGAATATTGGTTTTATTGGAAATCAATTAAGATGGAATAAATCGAACGTAAATGTGACAGTGCACAGAGAGGTCCCGGCCTAGGCGGAAATGTTCGGCAATAAAGCGGACGAAACTGCGCGCGGGGATTAGCGCTACAAAGGACTGCTCCTATACACACGGTCCACTGTTTCTACACATTGAAAATCGAACTCAGGAATTGTTCTTTAAACTTTTCAAACTGTTGTGAATATTTTAAAAAGTTAACTTTTTCTTCAAACAGTAGTTGTGTGGATCTATAATGATTGATCGTGGGGCAACCTAGAGTGCCCGAAATGTGTGAGATAGAGCACGGGACGAGCGGTGGGATCACACCGGAGCGGCGGATTGCCGGACTCTGAGACAGGAAACGGAAGTGATCGATCACCAGGGGGCATGTTCGGTCTGCAGGTGCCCCTGTCCCGGGCCACGGAGGCGTCGGAGTTTGACAGCGTCAACACCATCCTCTCTAACAGGTATCCGGCGTACCCCACCTAGCGGGGGGATAGAGCCATCGATAAGATACTCTTATTTAACGATTATTGGTAAACAGTGGTAATCTGTAGTGTTTAGGGAACGAGACATTTAGGCCTAAGTGACGAGAGGAGAAAGTCGTCTCCCCATTTATAAATGTCCACTGCGGTTGATCCCCAAGATTCCGTGGAATGCTAACCCCTCATTAATTACACAACGATTGATAGATGGTAAAATCGTATCATGAAACTTAACCAAGATTTCATTAAACCTAAGTAGCAGTGCTGATACGGTTATATATATAGTCTATCATATTGATTTGAATTTCCTTAAGTACGGGAATAGATGACCCCCCCCCCCCCCCCAAAACGCTTTCTGGGCCATTTTCTTTTCTATTTTTCATTAAGAAGTAACAGATTTTTGGAATGTAAAAGGATGGCAAGGAGACAAAGGGGTCGCCCAGTCATGCATTAATCTAAAATCTCCGGCTGGTTTTAAGTGTTTTTAGTGAAAACACCTTATTCTTTTGATGTATTCTTCCACCGAGTCGCTTTACGCTCGTGACAACGTTGGATGCGTGTAGACAAACGAATATCAATCAATCAATCTATACATCTGAATTTTCATACCAACGTGTGCCCCAGGCAAGTTATTAATAATATTTCGGGAGTTTTTTGGTCGATTTTATGTAAATTGTCGCTCACACGGTATGCAAGTCATTTCTGTCTTATTTCCAATAACTGTTACACCCAAGCTAGGATTTCTCTCGTCTTAATGGGTGATCACCGTATATTCTCTCTACTTTTGTCAGTTTTTGGGTCCTAATGTATTTGCTATGAACCAAATCGTGTCCCCACTGTCAGCGAAATAGCGATTGTATCTTGGATCTCGGGGAGTTCCATGGGAGACCCAGTAATGCGGCTGTAGGGTAGATAGAGTCCCGTCCTATCAATATCTACATCCCACTGAAATATCAGAAATATACCTACACTGATCAAAGACCCGCCTGTCCTAGATATCACAACCCGATGTTTGCGGTGATTAGTGGGTCTGGGTGTCTATTATATCCGCATTTCTGTGTCGATTTACATCGCTATTTGCTCTTAATGTTTTGAATCTTTTGTTAAAACAAAATCAGAGAGGAATTGATCTAGATGCGTAAAGAAAGACAGTGAATTCAAAGGAAAATAAATTATGAACATCTGAATAATACATAATATTTTACCCATATTTGCTGTTGAGATTCAGTCGGTGTCCTTATTGACACCTGCCCGACAGTTGCTGATAATTGAAGTGTTTTAGAATTAATAGGATTAACAGTTCCCTTTAGTATGGTAAAGGCGAGTTTCGATAACATTAAATAACTCGCGGGGCTTCATTAGATCCCCAGCATTATTTACACAGAACCTGCTGTGCCTTAATGAATGAACCCAGGGGCGCGCCTAAACTGCCACAATCGGTTTACTTCAGACAAATTTAGACAGGTTATTTGTTGATTTTGTTGTTCAAACTATTTTTCTATTTGGAAAAATATAAACGGAAAGCGAACAAAAGCTCTATTGAGGTCGAGTTCTAAGGTTTTAAGTCTGTGGCAACGTTCTGGACCCAGCTTTCTGGCGGAAAGGAAACTTTCATTAACTTAAGACTAAATAAAGTAAACTTTTGTAGTTACATGAGTAAACTTTGGCTTCAGAAATCTTTGACAATTGGATCAAATGGAACTACTGTTGCAAGAGGAAGCAGAGAATTTGCGTGCATACATATCAAACTGAAGTAGGGATATCAATAAAGCACAAGGGTGATGGGGAGGGCTTGAGACCATGCAGGGAAATTATGTAATGCATGTATCCCTAATCTTTGTTAAAATTTTCCAACCGGTAAAATTATATTTATTAAAACTCCGATTACCCATTCCACATTCTCATTCAAAAAACTAATTCGAGACTTTTTATTGTTTGGGGTGGGAGGGGAGGGGGTGTCTTGTGTAGATAATACAATCCGGATCCGCGAACGTTGCGGAACGGTTTTATATTTACCGAGCAATCTTTAGAAAGATGGTGATGAGTTGACCGATTTTGTCTGTGTTAACGTTACTAAAAAGGTAAAATATTTGTATTAACATGATTAAGCAATATTTTTGGTGAGTAGTCAGCATCTAAGCAGCTTGTCTGCATCATGTAAATGTTTTATTCATGCCAACTGGATTTGCAACTCCACTAAGATGTTTTTTTTCTCTATCTGTTGTATTCATGTACTCTTTAAATACTGAATTGTAAAAGATGACGCCTATTTAGGAGTCAAATTCGGTTTTATTACGGATAATCTGTTGGAAGAAAACACATAATCTTCAGACAATGCAAAATTCTTGCAAGTATTCCAGGGGTTGTCTCAAAATATGTTATCAATTACCATTTTAGTTATGTAATTTTTTTTTCAAAATCTGTGTAAAAGATGTTTAAAATTTTAACTATCGTAATAATAAAAAGTGATGGAATTGCATTACATGGATTTAGTTTATAATACATTGATATTTGGAAAAGCTATTCAACAAATTTTAGATTTACAAAAATGTGCATAAAAAAGAAAGAATTGACCTAAAATCTACAGTAAATACACTCTGTCCTAACAGGATTTTTATTCCCATCCCTTTTTGACAATTTTCTTAATAAATACACATACTTGTAAATAATAATTGATTAAACAAACAAGCAAACATTTATATCGGTGATGAACAATTAAAATCAATACAGGGTTATTATAGGGGAAGTCTAAGATTTTATTAGTGACATGCCCCCTCTTTTTATAAAGAAAAAATTATGTTTGAAGAAAAGTAAATTTCTAATTGAGAATTTTTCAATATTATCGGCTCTATACTTTCATATCACCCTCTTTTTCTTTTAAACTGTTTTAACTTTATAAACATTTTAATAGAGGGACATTTAAAAACAGAAATTTTGGACTTTTTTTATTTTATTGAAAATATATAGAAATAGTACTGATGAAAGAAAGGAAAATAAAACATCAAAGAAAAAATTGACGTAAAAGACTGCATGTTTGAAGAAAAGTAAATTTCTAATTGAGAATTTTTCAACATTATCGGCTCTATACTTTCATATCACCCTCTTTTTCTTTTAAACTGTTTTAACTTTATAAACATTTTAATAGAGGGACATTTAAAAACAGAAATTTTGGACTTTTTTTATTTTATTGAAAATATATAGAAATAGTACTGATGAAAGAAAGGAAAATAAAACATCAAAGAAAAAATTGACGTAAAAGACTGCATGTAGTATGAAATATATAGGTGTCTGATGAGAGAGCATTTCAGATTCAGTTGAATAATTAAGGATTTTTTATGGTGTTGAAACTGCCTTGGAAAAGTAGAGTTAACAATAATTCATATACAGCTGGTATCTGAAAAGTACTTACTTAAAGGTGGTCTATTATTTATTATGTGGGGAAAACTTATTTCAAAGAAGGGTTGAATTGTAGTTTTAAACCCAAAATCATTTTTTCCAAGATAAGTATGTAGTTCTAAAATTCACAAGAAAATTTATAATGTAGAATGCATTTGTATTTTAAAGATTGAAAGATTAAATATCAAAGGCATTTTCTTTTTAATATGCATGAATGTGACCCTAATCTCTGTTAATGTAAACCTGCATAGAATACAAAAGCTTTAATACCAATTCTGGAATATAAAATCATTAAGAACTTTTTATTGTTTGTTTTTAAATAAGAAAAGAAGTTAGGATCCCATCCTTTTCATTTACTCACTGGCTTAAAGTAAACTTAGCTCATATGATAACACAAAGAAATACTTAAAGTAAATTTACATTAAGATAATGGGCGATAACGCAGAACGGTAAACAATCTTTCCAAATAAAGTCTACACATCATCGTGATTATCACTCTACTGTTAGGTAACTTGTTAAATCATGTAAAAACAAAGTTGTGAAAAAAACTTTTTTTCTACAAACATTTTCTGATAGTGGGTTTTTGTGTTTTTGTAGGATTAGGTTTTTGCCAGAAGTTGAATAACAAAATCTTCCTGATTTATTTTTATTAATAATTTCTAGAGCTGAATTTCATTCAAAATCTTATACATGTATGTGAGATACCTATAAATATATTTTGACACTTTTACGGCCTGCTTAATGGTTGTAAAAGTTTTAAGAACCTCTACTAGTGGTTTTAAAACCCTAAAGAATGCACATTAATAAGAATACTTGACTCCTTTTGATTTTCAGTGTGTACAAAAGCTCTGCCTCTGTTAAGCTGTCGGAATGTAACAAAAAGGACAGGTTGTTTGTCCTAGAATTATTCAGAAACCAGAAACACAAATGTGAGAACCTGCACTGTCCCCACAATGGGCACTCCACGGATGACACAGGATATGGAACGGACAACGAGGATACAGCAGGGGGATCAGAGAGTAATCCTGACTACGAACCTTTAGATATAGTGGGGGAGAGGTGCTCACAATCCACTGTGGATTTTACTAGAATGGATAGCATCCGCAGAGTCAAACTTAAAGTCAAGAAAGTGAACCTGCAGAGTTTAAATATTTCTGACAAGGATAGAAAACTTGGACAGCTTGGGCGAGCTTTATGTAAGGAGCTTATCGGAATCATTCCTGGACACTTTCCGTCCAAGTCCAGATCCGCGTGTGGTCAGCGGTTGTGTATCCGAGGATTGGTGCCTCATAGTCACGCAGCCAAATATTCCAAAATACAAATAGGTACTGAAATTTGTTAAGTTAGTTGACTGCTTCATTGCTGATTGCTTCATTGCCTTATATATGGTTGAAGTTGCAGACTTCACAAATCAACTTTTAAGGATATTCATATAAACTAATTTTTGCATTTCTCCTGTGATAATTTTGTCATACTTTCATTTTGAACAGGAGACTGTCTGCGATTGATCAATGGTAGAGAGATTACCTGGGACAACATTGACGATGTTCTGCTTAAGATTTCTCAGCTTGAAGAGGTAGGAATAGGAGTTAACAGTTCTCATGTAGCAATAATGCAGTATTTAGAGTCATTTCATTTTAAATATACAGTATTTAGAGTCATTTCATTTTAAATATATACATTGTATGTACTATGTAACAGCTTCACTGCTTATCCTGTGTTATGTACATGTATACATGTATATATGACCATCAGCCAAAGTTTGATTACTTTAATCTAACTGTACATAAAATAAGTTGTTACTGGTATATATGTGTTTCTATCTTGTAGGTGTCTGTTGTTACTGGTATATATGTGTTTCTGTCTTGTAGGTGTCTGTTGTTACTGGTATATATGTGTTTCTTTGTTGTAGGTGTCTGTTGTTACTGGTATATATGTGTTTCTTTGTTGTAGGTGTCTGTTGTTACTGGTATATATGGGTTTCTGTCTTGAAGGTGTCTGTTGTTACTGGTATATATGTGTTTCTTTGTTGTAGGTGTCTGTTGTTACTGGTATATATGTGTTTCTATCTTGTAGGTGTCTGTTGTTACTGGTATATATGTGTTTCTATCTTGTAGGTGTCTGTTGTTACTGGTATATATGGGTTTCTTTGTTGTAGGTGTCTGTTGTTACTGGTATATATGGGTTTCTTTGTTGTAGGTGTCTGTTGTTACTGGTATATATGTGTTTCTGTCTTGTAGGTGTCTGTTGTTACTGGTATATATGTGTTTCTATCTTGTAGGTGTCTGTTGTTACTGGTATATATGTGTTTCTATCTTGTAGGTGTCTGTTGTTACTGGTATATATGGGTTTCTTTGTTGTAGGTGTCTGTTGTTACTGGTATATATGTGTTTCTGTCTTGTAGGTGTCTGTTGTTACTGTTATATATGTGTTTCTTTGTTGTAGGTGTCTGTTGTTACTGGTATATATGTGTTTCTATCTTGTAGGTGTCTGTTGTTACTGGTATATATGTGTTTCTATCTTGTAGGTGTCTGTTGTTACTGGTATATATGTGTTTCTTTGTTGTAGGTGTCTGTTGTTACTGGTATATATGTGTTTCTTTGTTGTAGGTGTCTGTTGTTACTGGTATATATGGGTTTCTGTCTTGAAGGTGTCTGTTGTTACTGGTATATATGTGTTTCTGTCTTGAAGGTGTCTGTTGTTACTGGTATATATGTGTTTCTTTCTTGAAGGTGTCTGTTGTTACTGGTATATATGTGTTTCTTTCTTGTAGGTGTCTGTTGTTACTGGTATATATGTGTTTCTTTGTTGTAGGTGTCTGTTGTGATACAACAGGTCATCAGTAAACAACCCAAGGTCCCTGTCCTGAGTCCACTGCGAGCCACCGCTGCTGACCAACAACTGGTTCAGCTTATTGGTGGTCAGTCTGGTGGAACAGAGACGGAGGGCTCCACCCCCGGGCATTGCCTGATGTTTATTGACCTCCAGAAACTTCAGTCAGAGACCGAGTCCTCACAGGTAGGCCACAAGCTAAAGGGAATCGTAAGCTAAACAATCATTCCCTTTGTTATGAGATATTAAAATCCTTGGAGCCAAAATGCATATTAGTTATATTTCAAAAAGTCATGTCAAATGTATTGCAGGACGACCTTGTTTACCAATTTCCCAAGACGACCTTGAGTGATCTCAGGGGAGCACTAATTACCCTATACCACACAGCTCAGGAGTGGTCCCACACCAAACTACAGCAGTAAGGCTCCTCCTTATCAATCTACCAGAACACTTATCACTAATATATTGATTGTTTATTATTTAATTGTTAATCAGTGTCTTCTTTGCATATACCAGAAGGTTTGGAAGGAATCAGAGTCATTTGTAATGTCAAATTTAATAATTAAAGTTTGTTTGATGAAAGTTTTAATTTTTTGTAGAACGAGTTATGAATGTAATGGAGAGAGGTACACAGTTGCTTACTACAAGGAGGAGACAACACTACTTCTTCTTGTCTTCAAAGAAGCTCAGTAAGATATTGTTCACTTTAAAGATGATTACTGGTACCTATGTATATATCTGACATTGTGAGAAAGGGAAAAAAGGATAGAAATGAACATTAAATCTAGTTGGTTTCCAAAACTCTTTTACATAATGCTTCAACATCCAATACCGAAACTTATTTTAGAACAGGTTTCTTTTTTTTTAAAAGGTTGTCGAGGTTGAGTGTTTCCATGGTGATCAGAGATTTACTTCGTTTGATGCGAGTATTGTACGGCTCAGTAATGGATGCATTCATGAACTTCAGTAACCATAGTGAACTGAGTTGTCTGTTAGCTCTCTTCTTCCACAGCCTTGGTTTGAGTCAGCCTCACTCTGAAACGTTGTCAAGGAAACTACAAATATCCTTAGACACAAGTTTATGTAGTCACATACCATATCTACCTCTCTCTACCCAGGACAATGTAAGTACTTTATATTGTCTGAATACAGTATTAAAGCACACTTGTAGTGGCCTGGGCAATTGGAAATGACAGTTAGCTTGAACTCATTAAAAGGGTGTTCGCTGTTATCATGTTTTATTGTATAAATATATGTCATTTGTAAGTTTACCATACATCTATGCTATGGATATTGTGAAAATTCATGAAATATATTATAGTTCTTTTTTCTTTGTTAGGTAAACATTGACAAAATCCTAACTTCATGGGAGGCTCAAGAATTTTCAGACATGGTAAGCACATAATAGTTAAGTAAGTCACTTTAAAACCAAACAGAAAATATTATTCTAGTTATTAGGGCTTTTCGACTTTCGGTCGAAAAGACCTATTGTTTTTGTCTTTTTTTATTATTATTATTTTCTCGACAGTTTTTTGTCAACGATTTCTATAAAACTGGAAGGTATATAGATACAATTATGCAACGGTCTTACAGCAAATATATCAATCTATGAAAAGTAAGGTTTTGAACTTCCGGTTACGGTACTTCCGGTTTATATAAGGAAAATTGTAAAATTTGAACGAAACGCGATACTTTGTTTAGTTTTTGAATAAGAACGTTCAGCTTTTGGAATTAGATACATCTTGTATTGGTGTACAAAATTGTAAGCGTAGACAACTTTCTATATCTTACGGTTTTTGAGATATTAAATCCTAAACTTTAGAAAAGGGGGGATGAAAAACAAAAAATTTCAAATGACCTTTAAAAATTTAAATTATACCCTACCATTGTTAAGATAGAAGTAATAAACGTACATTCCGAGTTTCATTGACATATATTGACTACTTCCGGTTTTATAGGTCGATGAAAATCACCTATGGGAGTTTCAATGTTAAACAAAAATCACGCGTCGTTCGTTTTCTCAAAAAGTCTTCAAGTTAACATTACAATATTTCAGATGTATAATGGTACACACAATGCGCGGACCGGAAAAGCTTTTGGGTAGACAATTTGAGAAAATTAGGGATCTGCAGGGGCCAACGTACAAAACAGCACTTAAGCTGTAACTTTTTTATTCCTCTTCCAATTTTAAAAATCTTTTCAGTTTATTGTTCAAAATGAAGAGTGTAATCTTAAAATTATGGTCCAAGGGGCCACTTTTTGAGTCCTTATAGGGGTTAGGAAGGCCCAAAGATCATCATTTGTTTCAATTTCAAAATGTTTTTTAGTAAGAGTTATCTCGCTTTGCTATAAGAATGTAGAGAATAAATACTATAGGCATACCAAGTTTTGTGTCCGTGGAATGCATACTTCCTTCGATATGATTTTTTGAAAATATTCCTCTGGAAATTAGAAGTGTAGCTACCTGTAAAGTTCTGGAGTTATCTTTCTTTTCACATTGCACTGCTCATAAGTTCCTATCAAAGCAACTGGGGATACCAAGGCGTTTAGAACACTTGGAAATAAATAAAAGAATAATTTTTTTGGAACACTTAATTAAAAAAGGATAATGGGGCTGTCGAAAAGCCCTTACTTTTTGTTGAAGACAAAAAAAAGTTCTAGTATTTCATTTGTTTTCAGTCTGAAAGTCATTTTGGATGTCGACGTGCTTTCACCATACTTGGATCATGTATGTTTTACAAGGTAAGAATTATCTGCCATTCTCATTACTGGCTGGTACTTTGAATGCTCATCCTAGCCATTATAATGAAATTACAAATGTTTTTTTTTGCAATTAGGATTAATAAGTACATTATCTTACATGACAATGTTGTTTTATCCGTAGTCATCACTGTTGTGCAATCATCTACCAAAAGAAGATTTAAATGACCTCTACCTTTACCTCAAATACCATTGCCTCCTCTCCCTGTGTTGCCGTGACAACATACAACAACTCGTTGTGTGGCAGGAAGTTAACTCTACGAGACAGATGTATGACCTCGGGGAGGAGCAGGTGTTCGGCTACACGGAGCCAGTGGGAGCCAAACTTATCTGGCTCATCGTGGGCTATGTGAGTGATTCCCATATCCTGATCATTTAATATAAGTAAAACTTGTCTTCAAGTTCCACATTTTTAGAAATGTAGTGAATGCTTTTGTAAATTAGTGTGAAGGATCAGCAATTTGCTCTCTCTTTTATTTTCATTCTCTCTCTTTCTCTCTCTCTCTCTCAATGAATCATAAACATATACCTGTATCAGTTCCACATACTATAGTCTTTTTTTGACTAGTACATGTATAAACTACTACAATTCATTATATTTGAAAGATTACCTTCTTTCTGTAAATCTTTAACTAAGATATGAATTAATGCCATCCATCTAATCAGCCTCATAAGTAAGCCCTACACTCTCCATACTATCTCTTGTGCAATCTCAAACCTTCAATTGGGTCATTTACATATTGCTGGTAATGTGTCACACATGACTGGATTTTATTGTTCTGGGTGATGGGGACAGAATAAGTCTGCTGCATTAATAACACTGTCGGTATTGATTTAGAAACACAATCACTTAATGGGGCAGTGTTTTATCAAAGAAAACCTAAGACGCAGAGCAAGAATGCATTACTGTTACTGATGCCAGGGTATTGCCTTCAGAGCATGAAATTGATTTAGTGTTTTATGTGAACTCAATGAAAATTCATGAAATGAACTTGTCCATGAAATTACTATTTGATTAATTAAGAGAACAACACTATGTAAAGTGTGTTTTTAGGTAAAGTTGCAGTCAGTAGGAAGTGAATGGACATAAAACATTGTTAGGATGGTTGGACAGAATTTATGAGTGTAATAATGAGCAATTAAATCTAATGTAGTCAAGTAATTATTCCAAAACACTACAGCTAGACCAGTGTACTCTTAGGCATATCACCCCTGGCTATCACACGCCAGTTTCCTGGTTCATTATAGAGCAATTCTAATTTGCATACTTTCTTGATCTAAATGATTAGAACTTCATTACAATTTTCATATTCCATGATGATCTGTATTTATTTAAATTTTTACTGAACTTAACAATATCAGTGCTTCCTCTTTTACATAGAGAAAATAACTTACCAACTTTGTTATACCTAATATTTTTTATATTTTAAGAAAACTTATTTCAAGATTTTACAACACAAATGCATACAAACTTTATTTTTAGAAGAGAAGCATTCTGTGTACTTTGCTGGAGATTAAAGGTGGGGCCTTGAAGTAAGTGACACCTTCGTGGATAATCTCATTCTTATCTTTGTGAAATAATTCAGTAAGCTTAATTTACTCTTTAAAAAACTCTGTATAAAGTCTTTGTTTCTGACATTTAGTGACATTCTTTCAATAAAAACTGGTATAAGATGATGCATGACTTAGTGCACATTAGAGATGACATCGGAACACACAAAATTAAATTTGCAAATAAAGCTAAACAACCTGACATTATCACTCTTTTATACTATAATCTACATGTACATATAAAGGTTAAATGTCAGTGTATAAATATATTTTTGATGTTTATTTGGTCACATAGATTTATGAATGCGTTAGCATTAAGATGATATTTGAGTTGATTTTCTGTTCACATTGGAGTTGATTGACATTGAAGTTGATTTTGTGTTGGTATTGAAGTAAATAAATATATTTTTGATGTTTATTTAGCCACATAGATTTATCAATGCTTTTGCATTAGGATGATATTGGAGTTGATTTTCTGTTGAAATTGGAGTTGATTTTTCTTTGGTTGTTGATTTTCTGTTAATATTGAAGTAAATAAATATATATTTGATGTTTATGTTTAACCACATAGATTTATCAATGCTTTTGCATTAGGATGATATTGGAGTTGATTTTCTGTTGAAATTGGAGTTGATTTTCCTTTGGTTGTGTTACAGGAGGAACAAGTTTCCGGGTCCAGATCCTCTGTACATAGACCAGGCTAAGGCTGTACTACTGCAGCTCAACTCACTGGACCTCTCCCAGATGTGTAAACAGAGGTAGGTACTAGCACCTGTCCACTGTGACAGAGACTTAGGGACCATACACATCAATCTAAAGAAATTAGGTATCTCTAATTGAAATTTTGTCCTTCGTATGAGAGACAGAATGTATAATTCAGCTCTACACATTTGTAGGTTGACATTCTATTCATTCTATTTTAGGATAAACCTTATTAATAGAAATTGGTGTTTATAAATTCAGAAATAAACACTTCAGAATGACGTGGTCTTGCAAAAAGTTTCCTTCATTTCGCAGAATGTTCAGCATCTATAGTAATATGAGCAGCAGTTGTACAAAGCCTTGATAAAAATGTCGCCTTGTCATGTGTATGTGTTATAAATCTTATTTAAGAAATCTTCATCTACCTGTATATCCATTGTATAGTGTGATTTCTTTCTCTGTAGAAACACCACCCACAGGATTCAACTGGTCCCCAGCCTGGATTCAACTCAGCCTGTCCCCCACAGTAATGCTGGCTACCCGGTGACCTCCAGTCCTAAACTAGGTAACTCTGCCCCCAATATCCTGTAAGCTAGTTTTCTTAATGTGTTAAACAATCCATTAATTACAATTTACTTACAATTCAGTATTTTATTACATTTTTTTCCAATCAGAATTGATTCAAATTATTATCGTCACTCGAAACTTGTATCAAGTAAGAAAATTTGTTTGAAGGTAGTATATTGACTTAGAGCAATTCAGGACCCCTAGATAGTGTTTGTGTAATATTTCTAGATGTGGGTAGCCTCTTGACCCGGGGGAGGCAGATACCAGCCCTGGTGCGGAAGGACTCGGTCCGATCAGATGGATCCCTGGAAAGTAACTCCAGTGCTGGAAGTGACAGGGTAGGCAGAGTTGTCTCTCTTGGTAACATACAGGAGCATTAAGGTAGTCCTATACTCGGCACTAAATGGGCTCAATCATTAAAAGCTTAGCTTTAAATGATAGATATACATTTTAGCAATACATATACAAAAGAAAATATGCATGTTTACATGCTAGTTTGTTTGTTATCACCTCTCAGACGGGTGTACCCCCTTGCGAAAATTATTGACAATTACGAAATTTGTCAGACGTCCGTTTTTCCTAAAAATAATTACCAATTTTGGGAAAATTAGAACTGAACATACAAAATAGAGTATAAATATTTATTTAAGCCATATCTCATCAATAATTTTGCGCAAATGTTTGTAAGTAAGTACGCTTTATGGACCTGATGTATCAAAATAGAATACAAAAAATGCAATGCTAGTATTGCGTTTGGTAATTTTTTTACTATTTTATGGACTCAAACTTAAATTCATGGTGTTTATTCTATAGATCGACATCTTAGAAAAAAGATTTGGTAAAATAAATTATATGTTGACGGATTACTTTTCACGCTATAAGCTCTAAACCAAGTAGACCCTGACGAAAAAATCCATAAAAATCACATTTTGCTACAGTTTTCTGCCTAGATCTGTCAACAATGTTAGTTATCATTTAAACATTGATTAATTGACGATTGAATAAATTCGAAATAGCTTCTGTCTATAAATTTAAACCGGTTTTGGTAAAAGAAAAAGAAAATTTCGGGGGGGGGGGGGGGGGGGCATCTAAACAAAGAAGATATAGGCATACCTGAGATCCTGGTTAATCAGACACTTCGTTTTTCATTTTACTTTAACAGAATCGAGTTTCTCAACATTTATCATTTCTATCTCTCATAGAATACATGTATTACCGTTCTAATTGCTTATTATTGCCATTGTTTACAACAGCGATGTAGAGCAAAATCAATACCGGGTATCTAAAACGCTTTGTAAAAGTCGAACCAATATTGTAAAATCCGTATTATGACGCAGTGCGATACTCGGACTACTTTAATATAGATATCATTTGCAATTAAAATCATTCATACATTCATACTTGATTTTTATTGAATGTAAATGCAATACTGTGCACTGGAATCATTTAAAATTTGTGGGAGCCAATTTTTTGGATTTTAAAGTTTTTTTTAGTAAGGTCTTTTTTTAATGTAATTTTGTGGATCTATTCGGAAATTTAATGAATTTAGGTTAATTCAAGGTAAAGGCAGCCACAAAATTTGAGCCCTATGAATTCAATTAATCAACAGTATTTAGCAGATCCACATATGACCACATTTTATATGATGAATTAACTTTTGATAGTATTTATGTTTGATTCTTACATGCATTAAATGTTTTACAGGCAAGACAAAGAAAGGGGAAACTATTTGCTGATTTACAGGAAGAGAAACAAACAGATTTTACATTTCCTCAGGCAGACAAAATCAAGTAAGTCTTATTTAAGATGTTACATACGCCAGGACCCACCTTCACCAACTTTCCTCAAGTCAATACTTGGCCTCAAGTCTGAGATTTGACCTCAAATTAATGCACTTTTCATATAAGGATTTGAGTTGAGGACTGAGTGGAATGATTTGAAAATTTTGGTGACATCGATGCCTGTATTCTGCCAATTTGAAGTATTATGATAGACAGAACTACATATATTACATTTAAATACCGATTTAAAAGACTAAAAAATTAAAAGAATGACTTGGTAAAGCTTCAGATTCTAATGAAGTAAAAGGCACTTTTATGACTCTTTTTAGAATGACAACAGGGGCAGACAACTGTCTTCTTCACTTCCTTCATTTTGATAAGTACGAGGGAGTGATTATCTCCCCTGATCCTTTGTTGGGTTTGGCTGAGATAGTTCAGAACTTTCACCGCAGCTGTTCACAAATCAAACACATGTTTGAAAAGTACAGATATAGACGGGTAAGTTTGATTGACAGGTGTCATTGGATTGTCAGATGGGGTATTAGGATTAGGTATTTGTAACTAGCAGTATTGATGCTTCATTTCCATGCTGTTTTCAGAAGCCACCTCCTCCCCTGATACCAGATATGGAGACAAAGGTTCCACGTGTGGAGGACACAACATTTAACTTTATGAGGGAGGAGGGGATCATGTTTGCAGTCCCCACCCCTGGAGGGACAGCTAGATACTGGGTAGTTGGGTAAGTAATCTGGGATCCTCAATTAAAACCATTGTTTATTGCTCCACTACTTACTTTTCTCTCCATTAACAAAGTGAGGTAGATATTAACGTATTTAACTGATTCAGAAACTGGTTGAAACAGTGGTATACTGTTTATTTTATTAAATAGTTAGCAAAATGGGGGATATTATATTTCAATCAATTTTATTAATGAATGCTGAAAGGAAGACTGTTTTTCACCATAACTTTTTAAACCAAGTAAATTAGTAGTCTTTGATGCATGTTATTGTATTGCGAGATGGGAACCCATGTATAGGAATATGAATTTAGGGTAACTTGCTTCAGTAATTTCAGAACCATATAGAGCATATTAAAATCAATGAAATCTTTTTTTTACAGGCGCCAAAGATCAAAGGAAGAGTTTTATGTGTGTTTTCAAGATGGCATTCCTCAGAACATGATAGAACTGACTTTTAAGGCAGGATTTGGGGTGAAAAGTTGATACAGAGCTCACCAGATTATTCAAGGATAGGCTGAGCTGTAAATAGCCAGTAACATGGGACCAAGTACTGAATGCAGGGCATTTGGTCCTGTTGTTTTGTTGATATTGTTGTTACAATGACAGGAGATTAGAATTGTTATTTTGTTATTGTTTAGTCGGGATATCTAGTCTGTGTCGGTGGTTGAAGGAAGGCAGATATTCTGCTGTGAGTGGTCAGTAAAGCAGGATTCATTCCTTCAAGTTCACAGTGTGATGCAAACACTTCATTATACTCACTGATGAATAAAACATAAATATTGAATCACTGTGTTATGTTTGTCTTTTTTATTAAACAAAGATTCTTTTTTGGCTTAGACACCCGTTATCGTTTGTCTGAAATAAAATTCTTAGTTCATAAAACTTATAAACTACCGGAAGTAAGTGTGACCGAGAAAATGTTAGCCAAAAATTCCTAACAATAGAGACGAACTAGAAAGACAGAAGGTCTAAGAAAAACCTTGTGCAACTCTAATGAAAAGATAAACCAGATTATCTATGAAACTTTAAAGATGCATTAATTTTTGTTCGTAGGTATTTTTATTGTATACACAGTTTCTAGTATTTTGATGTCCTCTTGCATATAGACGTGTTATATGCTGAGATCTTGATTTTGCGTCTATCCTGATTGTTGAACTGAAAATTGACACAGAACTTTTTTTTGAACGAGTTAATTTTTGATCGATTGTACTGACGTCACAGTTGTTTTCTGGCACTCTCCCACTCAGGCTTACAGTAGTCCTGTTGTGCAGTCAAGGATCGGTACCGAATTCTTTGTATATTGTCATGCCCATTAATACGATTGTAAATAACAGACCATTTGTTTGTTCATGCCACACTAAGTAGATCAGGATTATGTATCTCTGTACAGACCCCTTTCGTTAAAAACATTACTAGATAGATGATTTGCCACAATACTGAAACTACTTTCGTTAAAACATTACTAGATAGATGATTTGCCACAATACTGAAACTACTTTCGTTAAAACATTACTAGATAGATGATTTGCCACAATACTGAAACTACTTTTGCAACGTGTATAGAAACCCATAATACTAGTATTATAATACTTTCATCATTTGATGGTTATCGTATCTTATTTCATACGTTTAAGTTTACTGTGCTTCGGGTCATTTCGTGATTGCTCAAAGCTTTTGCTACATTAAAAGTTCACTGCACGCCAGTCGTCGGAATATGGAAGAATTTGCATGTTCTTTTTATTTATCTGGAAAACGTTCACAAACACGACAATTTACACACTTTACCTACTTTACATTGACTTATTGAGATTAAATTCATTTATAGCTATTAATACATATAGTAAAACGATTTCTTTGGTGTTTCGTACGGGTGTAAGGGAAGCTTTTATCTACTAAAACTTTCTCAGACGGCTATTTCTTATAAAGTTAATAAAATTGAATACATCTTCGTTATTTCTCAACCTGTTGAATCCTGTTCATTGTCATGCTTGTTTAAAAGAAAATTAACGGTAATGATTATAATTTCATGTAGATTTTTTGTCGTAAAATATAAGCAAGCCAAAACGCGTGCATTTAATGTTCTAGCTTATTCGTCTGAGAAGGTCTAGAATACAAGCGCCCATTTATTAAGACGTCTATCATACAATTGATGATCAATTTTTCTTACATTGGCTACAACTCGGCATTTTTGGCTGTATGTTGCTGCTCGATCCAAGCAACCACAGGCAACGCGGCTGTAGTCTATTTGTGTCTAAAATCTTCTCTAGTTTTGTAAATCAAACCATTGTTTTGAACCATGTACTTGTATACATATGTGCGTATATATAGGAGATAAATTTATGCCTTAATTGATGTTTCTTTTGATGTTATATGATTGTATAAATTTATTCTTAATTGATACAAATATTATCTGTACCCTTTATTGACACGTCTTAACGTTTCAATAATTCAGTGTGTAACAATTGTATTGAATATAAACAAGGAAATAAATATAAACTTTTGTTACAGAATTAATATTAATATCGATGTTTAAATTCAGTGAATTAATGGAAATCGCAAAAAATAAATTAGACTTTTAAAAAGTGGATGCCCAATTTTAAGGGTGGGTAATTTATTCATGAAACACATTTTACAATTGTCATCCATTTTCTGGACAGTCGTCACAGAGTGGTTAATGGTTCGGTTAAAACGCATTGTAATCGATGCAGTGAACACAAAGCCGATTACCTATAAGACCGGTGCACACAAATGATTGACCACTAAAGTCTGTAAAGTACTTAATAAATTAAATTCTATTCAATTGTTGACCCAATTCTTAAAACCTGACATTTTGGTTAAGGAACTGGACGAACTGGACATTGTAAAATTGTGATGATGGACTGTCCATTTCACACCAGATATAGTGAGTGTTTTTATTCATTGTCAGTTCCGTAAAATATTGGCAAAAAATATAGAGTCACTGGTCCAACGTAACAGTTAAATATGGCGTTAAAGGATTCCTTCGTGAGGGAAGTCTTGCCCTACTTGATGGCATCCTGGTGCGTTTTGACTGTTTTGCTGAATATCATTTTCGGAGTCCTTACAATACATTTAATCAACAAACAACTGTCCTTTACTCCAGTTGCGCAGAGTTTTACGATTCAGTTTATAGTGATTGACGTCATCTGTGACATTTTGGTGCTGCTTCCGGCGGCCGTCGTGAGCGTAACGTTATCCTGGATCCTCACTGACTTGGGCTGTCAGGTGTATGGTGTGGTTACCATCTTTGTGTATTTAGTGACGTTCAGTATTCTCTCCTTGCGTTGTTTTGAGAGAGTCATTAGGATCCAACATCCGGGTCTCCATCGTAAACTGTTCGGCTCGCACCGTCGTCTGGCTGTCCTGATGATGTCAGTCTGGGTTATTGACCTGCTGGTGTCCGGTATACCACTGACAGGATGGACCACCATATCCTACGACTACTACCACTCAGGCTGTTACCCAGTCCTAGAGAACAACCTATATCACCTGATTGTTGTCGCCTTTCTAGGAATCGGACTAGCCCTGATTTTGTTCATTGTTTCTCATGTTGTTATATATAATTCAGTAAACTCACAATCAAGCCAAACTAGAATTGAACCTATTGTTATTAAAAAAGATAACGAGAAAGGGGAATCCTTACCCAGAACCTCATCACAAAACTGGATACATGATAGCGAAGATTCCGACGATAGTGAAGGCAGTGCAAATAGTGAATCGACAAATAGACATAATAAGAAAAAGTGGCTTGAGATTAACTCCTCTCATAACTCGAATAAACATAATATCGAAACTGATGACAAACAACATAGAAGATCCCCACAAAATAAACCAAAACGAAGTGGATCGTACTTGAGAAAACAACAAAAAGAAAATCAAAATGGCGGAAATGAAAAAGACGAGGTTCGCGAGAAGCTTACAAAGAAACATACTTTATTTTCTATCCTGTACTCGGTCTCCACTCACTTTGGGATCTGTTTATTTATGATAATTTTCTGGATGCCTTACTTTGTCGTCGCAATCTGTAGAACTGTAGACACAGAAGTGTTTCGAGGATATTACAGTGTATCTCTCTGCTTTATTTTGCTGACATACACGATTAAGCCTATTGTGCATTACATAAGACTTTATCGTCTTATAAAGACAAAAAGAAGAAACAGGGTGCAGTGGCATAGAGAAATCAAACAGGAGAAATTAAACTCAGAACGAGCAAAAGTACAGAAAATGAATAGAAGACACAAAGGATATATAAGTGACGATGAGGGTTACAGCGAGGAAAGTTCCATAGGATTTGTAACAGATTCATCTGACGACCAAAGTGAAAGACACCAAAAACGTCACCAGATACCAAAGTTGAAATTGCGGGGAAAACTGCCTTCATATGACGAGACTTTAGGCACCAAAAACGAAAAAGGAGAACGCGAAAACAAAAATCCTCGTAAAAAGCCCGACAAACGAAACAGTGGACAAAGAAAAACACAGAAAGAAGCACCAATCAAAGGCTTACCAATGCTGAGTAAGAGAAACTGGCACAATGACGTCGACAGCATAATAACCGATGAATCTGGCTCAGAATTTGGCGAGTTTGTAGACGAGACTGTACCAGCTGCTGGTCCAGAGGCTGAGAAAAAACCGTACGGAAGTACTCACAAAAACAAAACGATTACAAAGAAAGCTGTTGAAGAAACTGAAAAAAGAGCAACAGTTGAGAGGCAAAAAGGGAACAAAGTTAAGAGCTCTGAGAAAACTTCTGATAGTTTATCCGATGAGAGCCAATATGATGCAAATATTGGGAGTGTTCACATAGCTTTGAAAACTTCCAGGAGTGCGGCATCTCTTAATGACAATTTGAAGTTTGATGACAGAGAAACAGGCACCAAGCAGAATGATGTTGAACATAATTCAAAGCACACTGATCTAAAGAAAAAAGAAAATGGGAAACCAAGTGAAGTAAAATACAAAAACAATGCAAACACAAGTACGAGTCAAACTGATAATCAAACTTTATATAATAATGAAAACTTTGGTGCTGAAACTAAAATCAAACCCTTACGACAGACGAAGAATATCAAGAATACCGTACGGACAGATGGCTCAAGCAATACTAATAAGGAGACATCATCTACTAAACACAACTCGATTGAAGGCACTCGAAGAAATTCGGACCAGCAAACAACATCAAAATCCGTTGTACAAAACTACACTATGAACGAAAGAAGAAAGACATACGGTGCTTTAGAAACAGAAAAAGAATACACCCTCTATAATTCAAATTCAAAAGAAAAAAATTACAATCAAAATATCAGTGCCAGTCTGCCAGATAGGGAAACATATTTAAGGAATTCCGATTGTGAGGATTCTGCTCCATTGAAAGTCGACACGGAAGACAATGAAGTGAAGAAGATGAGTATGGTAATACAGTATGATGATAACAGTAGTAATGAGAAAGTTGATAAGAATACGAATCCGAAGCAATCAACAAAACAGCTGGAAGAAAACAAAACTAAAAACAAAAGCAAGAAAGGGGAAATTACTGACGAACTTTTACGGGGAAAAGTAGAAATACAAAATTCGAAAACTGTCCCACAAAAATACAATGATCATAAATTAACAAGCGACCTATCTGCTCCAAAAACAAGCATTCGAAATAAAAAAGTGATTACAGATGACAGTGACGAAAGATTCCCGGAAAAGGATTTCATCAACAGCTCTGATAAAAAACACACAGAAACGAAACAACAGATACAGGAAAAGTCCAATATCTATAAATCGGAAAATTCTTTAGAACAAATTTCTTACGACCATAAAAAAGCTACACATATAAACTCAGAACTTGTTAACGAACAACTTAACGACCAAGGAGAAAATGTTGACATGGACATTCTCGTTGAAAAGAAATCTTTGAATCAATCGTCTCCACTCAATCAAATGGGACATTTATCATCGAGTAAAAATCCTTATGGTAATAAAAAAAATCCAGAAAAAGCTAAAGCAAAAACAAATAACCACACAAACGGTTATCCCTCATCAGATAATGAAAACAGCTTGGTCTTAAACAGAGACGGGTTAGCAGATACTTATATCAATGGGTATCAAGAAGACACAACGAATCATCAGGAGAAAGTTGAATCCTTTCTCCCGAAAGAGAATCCTAGTGTTAAAAACAAAAGAGGGTTGACTACCGAAGTGAATTCGAAAGCCAACAAAAACACAGAAAGCAGTAGAACTGCTACCGATGACCAGCCATTCTCGAAGAAAAATTATCATCCAAATTATATCAATGATATAAACCAGGGAACTCATGTCAGAGAGGAAAGCGACATTCCTTCTGTGATCCTTAATAAAGACCACACCACAACTCAGCATTATTTATTTGAAATGCCTAGCGCACTGAACGCAACTGACCAAAATAAAAATTATGATAAAGGTAACAATGGAATATACAGGAATGAATCAGAGACCATTGGAAAGAAAATGTCAAATACAAATTTGTCCGATTCGATCGCGGGGAGAAGCAATGAAGCGGATGGTATTGATGAAGTGGACTTTGACAAGGTGTTTCTAAATAGGGATGAGTTACCATCTCAAAGTGTACCCATAACATTAAAGGATATTAGTAAGCTTTCATCCCCAGCAGAAGATAAAGGAAGAAAAGATAATAATCATTTAGCTGAATTACAAATAAATAAGAAAGAAAAAAAGGAATTGAAAATTCCTGAAAAGAGAGAAAACAAAACTTCCGTTGCACAAGTCAACAGAAGTCCGAGAAAAACTTTTAATATATACGATCCTGAGGAAGCAGCTCCAATTTCCTCACGTTCACTGGACACCAAACCGTCTGAAAACTGGTACAAAGTAAAATCCAAAGTAACCTCGTATTTAGCAATATCAAAAAAGGACAAATTTTCTGCAATCCATGGAGATGACAACCAGTATGACCGCTCTGGAGGACGGGAAATTCCGATATCACACATCAAGGACGACAAAGTCTGGAAAGACAAGTTAGCTGACGTTCATCTTATGTGAAACATTTGAAACTTGTATATGATTACTGTTAAGCCAAATTATTGTAGCTTCATCATTTCTCTGATTCAAATTGTTGTATTTTGTATATGTTTATTTCTCTATCTTGAATTTAAAAAAAATCACAAGAGAAGTCAATATTTTTTTGTGTTTTTACGTTAACAAAGTTGAAAAATTTATCGATAATACCAGATTCTTTAAACAAAATCATTGATTACTAGTACTTAATAATGCTTGATGCAAAGGGTATTATCTAGAAGTGCAATCAATCCACTCTTTCCCATGGTATATATAATAAATGCACTTCCATGCAAAAGTCATTATTTTAAATTAACACTTTAACGAGCTCAACTTAAATGAATTCATTGTTTAATTGTACTTTAAGAACACTAATATCTAAACTATTTGAATGCAAGAAAAGTAAACCAGTGTAATTTATATTTCATTAAACTGATTGTCTTAAATTTTGTTGACACGGTTTAATAATTTTCCTTTCAATGTCTGGTAGTACTAGTATACGACTGTTTAATTTGAAGTGTCTATATATACGAAAGCAGGACAAAAGTTCTTTGTATATACATTATAATGATTTTTGTTTGCATTAACGTTTTTTGTTTTTGGAATTTTTTTTTACCAACATTACGTTCTTTTTGAACACGCTATTTACAATTCTTTTTAATCTTCAAAATTAAAAAAAACCCTCTCAATATATTGTTTTAAACGATAAGGGTGTAATGTATATTATTACTAAACCACCTTTTCACTAAAATATATAAAAATGTAGAATTAGGAAGACTGTTACTCATTTATAATTGATCCCTCTCTTCAACAATGCTTTTTTTAAGAATAAAAATGTGCTGTTGTTATATAGCAGCATTACCCTTATAACACACACACACACACACACACACACACACACACACACACACAGTTCCTTCATTTCTTATGATTCTTTCTTAATCAATCCTTCAACAAAATCCCTATGGATAGAAGATTTGAATTGGCAAACAAATGAAACCGAGTGTTAAATAAAATTGGGCCTAATTACATGAAGTGATTTACTTTAATAAGCTTAAGATAATGTAATTAAAGTTCAATCTAAAATAGGTCGATCATTACGAAAAGGTGTATATTGATCTAAAATAAGTCGATCATTACAAAAAGTTGTATATTAAACTTTGGTGTGCATTATGTTTTGTCCGTATTAAATCCTTTATAAGGCATTAAGTACATATGGATCTCAAAGGTATCACATATAGCCGATATTATTGGCGGATCACAATTTGTGGATTTTGGCCTTTAAGATATACATTTAATTTTGGCGGATATAATTTAGGTAAATCCATGTCGATCTAAAATATAAAGATAGTAAATATACAACGAAAGAAGTATACCATATATAAACAATCAATATTGAGACAATAATGTGCACAACACATGCCAACACTCCTACCATTAGGGTTAATTACATACCTGGTGTGAGAAAAGTAGGATGGTGATTTAAAGGTCAAATTCTAATTTATAGTTATGTTAAATAAGATTTACATTTGCCTATCTTAATCAGCATAATGAAGAATATTTTTTATGAATTTATATAAATCGCCAACATAGACCAATATTTTATCCCAGCCGAAAGAATACAACTATTTTATACGATAAAGCATTTTAAAAAAAATGTTAACTGACAGATAAAAAAAATATTAGAACATCCATTGTAATTAAATTTAAAGAAAAGTCTTGGTTTTTTAAAGGAGGTTTGCACCTGAAATACTAGTAATGTCAATCATCTGAAAACCAACTTGATATAAAGATGGCGACTTAAAATGATTATATGATTTTATACAGTATGAAGTTGAACAAATGTAGTGACAATAAAAGTAATATTTAGGTCAAAGTTTAAAAAACCGTGTTTTACTGGTGGCTTCAAACACCAGTGCATAATGAACACAACATCAGTTGTTAAGATTGTTACAGAAATTCGGAGTAGTTAAATTATAACGCAAATAAAAAACTATTAAAAATGTCATTTTTCCAAAACTTTGTATACAAATAGACATACATTTAATGTCATAGAAAAACAAATGTGGGGGGTCACACGGCAAAAATTGATATATGGCGTAAAATAAGCTAATTTAAGGGGAATATTAGAGTGAATTTATACTTATAAACTAAATATGCCTGAATACTGTGGAATCATTAGATTTCATGGCGACTCAATTTTCGTGGAATTCGTGGGTACCTCTTGTCCACGAATAACCATCCTCCACGAATTATTAAATTAGAGTTATAATGTCATAATTCCATTTTTAGATATAAGAGATTACACGAAATTACATCTCCACAAACCTGTACATTTTAATCAATCCATGAAAATTGGCCCTCACCATTTTTCATGATTCCACAATATATCGATAGAAATATCTCAAAATATTATTCAAATATGTTTTTCAGATAATGAGGAAAATATCGTAATACACAAACATGTAAATTGTTCATTTTTTCTTGAAAACCCTTTTGCCACAAACACATTTAAACATCATTTGAATTGAATCAAAGGAAAAATTTATATTGTAATATAAATCAAGACATATCAGTTTAAAATCGCATGATTTGAAACAATACGGCTCATTATTTTTAAAAGATTGATCGTATTAGAGAAACTTTACGGTTTAAAAATTTAAGAGGGTTAAAATTAAAAGTTCACTAGTTTAAATTTCAATGACACATAAAACAATAAACGATAGGGATCTATGAAAACTGAAGGCTAATCTAGGAGTATGACAGGGGAAAGAGTTTCTTAGGATGTCTTTGGAAGAAATTCTCTTTTGTTATGCTGAATTTTAAAGCAAGGATTCTATATGGTCTTCTTTATTCTCAAAATTCTGAAATAGGTTAGCGAGAGAAAATGGCGGACGCGTATTCATATCTCGTTGCAATATTCCTCATAGCGACTGTTGTTGTGAATTTTATCATAAACGTAGTCGTATTGGTTATGATGAGAAAGAGAAGACTATATGTCATCGTGGCAAACAGACTTTTCCTTCAATTTGTTCTGATAGACTTCATTGCCTGTTTCTTTGTGTTCATCCCGGCAAGTGTCACAGCTATTTTGGAGTCCTGGGCTTTCTCGGATCCTGCGTGTCATATCCATGGTGTTGTCTCGACCTTAGTATACATTGTGATTTTTGGACTGCTCATCGTTAGATGTGTTGAGAGAATTACAAAAATCAAGAACCGTGAACTACATAAAGCAGTTTTTTGTTCCAATTGCCGACTAATGCTTGTTTCGTCAGTGGTATGGTTAGTTGGAGTAGTGGTATCCGTAATTCCACTTTCAGGATGGGTATCTTTTAAATACGATTACTATCACTCAGGATGTATTGTGCAACTAGAAGAAAATGCTTTGTACCTTTTTTTGATATTTCCTCTCGGTGTTGGTATCACTGCTGTTTTTGTGATTATAGCTTTTGTCATTATCTTAAAGGCAGACAAAAAAATCGGCGATATCGAAAGGATAAACGGAGGTAGAGGGGGTTGGTACATGGGTAACGGAGGCAAGCCTGATAAAAACAAAAATCCGAACATGGCAACAGCAAGTGCTAACCTGATTATCACCACCGTCTCAGTGATATTCTTCTTTCCTTATTTTATGATAATGTTCATCAGATCAGCAGGAGTAGATATGTGGAAGGGAGCATACAGTATATGTCTAATACCAATTGTGCTAACATTTACTCTACGACCTTTTATTTATCTATTTCGACTTAGAATGTCCATAAAAGCAAAGGAAAAAAATACACCTCGTCTTCCAAGTGATAAAAAGAGAATACTGGCTGTGTCAAGAAAAGGAAAGCGACGGACATTACCGAATGATGAGAAAAAAGGAGATCCCGGTGAGCCAAACTATTCATCTGACGAATGGAGCGAGTATGATGAAGAAAAAGGTAAAACATGTTGTTTCTTTCCAAAATCAAAAAGATATGATGAAAAGCATGCCCCTCCTCCTCCTTATGAACCTGTCCCCAAGAAAGCTCACCCAAAACCTTCTCCTCTAAAACGGATAAAAGACAAAGCCAAATCAGATAAACTGCCTGGCGATCCCGTGTTTAAAAAACCAAGTCTTCATGACACAAAACCTAGTAACGACGATGTAAATGATGATGAAATGTCGGAATTTTACTTAGATGGTAATTCGTCTGAGAATGAATTTGGCAAAACTCCTAAGAATCGATTATTTGATAGGAAAAATAAAAATTCCAGTTCCAAATCTCAGTTAAAAAATCAAGATGTTCCCAGTGGAACGAAAGATGGTGAAAAGTTACAAAATAGAAAAGATTCAAACACCGATTTGGAAAAAGTAGGAAATGATCCTGATTCATTTTTATCTCCGCGCATGATAAACATTCAAGAAAAACCAAAAAGGAAATCAAAAAAGCAAGCTGATAAAACGGATGAAGAAACCCTTAGTAGCGAAAACTCTGAAAATGATAGAAAATTAAGAAGAAAACGAAGACATCGAAGAAAACCAAAAGGGCGACCATCTGATGATGAAAGCGATTCTTATTATTCATATAGCGAAGATGATAGACCATCAAACAAAAGAGGAAAAACAAAAATTATTGTTATCAAACAACGGGCAAAATCACCAGATACGAAAAGAAACTCACCTAAATCTAGAAAAAGCAATAAAATTGAACCAAAAGAGAGCAAGGAACCAACTGTTGATGAAACCCTAAGAAAACAAAATAAGTTAAACCCTTTCTTACGTCCAGGCGTAGATAAATCCGCCAATAATGATAAAATCAAGGGTGAGAAAACCCATAATTCAGGCTCAAACGATTCGGAGAGCAGTTATGACTCTGATAACAGTTCTGAGAGTGATGGCAGGAAAAAGACGAGTAAAAAAAAATGGTCAGACAAAAATAAGAAAAGAAAAAGTGAAAAAAAGGACCAAGATGATCAAAGAGATGAAGAAAATAACAAAAGGAAAAAGCAAAAAAGGAGACAAAAAAATTATTCAAAATCTGATACTAATGATTCTACAGATGATGCAAGAAAACGTAGAAAGAAACATAGAAGAAACAAAACAATCAGCAATGACGAAGATTCACAAACTAATGAAGAAAACGAAAGGACGGCGGGCAACAAATCTAAACGAAAACCTATGAAACAAGGAGAATACAAAGACGAAATTCTCTCGGATGATTCAAAACAACCACCAATCAATAAAATACCAAAAAATGTTGACACAAAAACGTTTGGAAATACAAACGACGATATTCCAAATGGATTAGAAAACGATATCAACCCGGATATCGACGGAAACACCATGAATGAAATGTTACAGAAAAATATTGATTCTCAAATTGTCCCCATTGTTCAAAACAACTATTATATAGACCCAACTCGAATGGGGAATCCAGTCAATCCGACTCAAAGTAGTATGTCAGCTAGCATGAATGGACAACCGCAAAATCAAAAAGGAAACATGAATCAACCAAAAGCAGAATGGAATAAATCTGACGCAAACAACCATCCAGTATCCATGACTCATCCGACTGAAACGAAAAATGCTTTACCCCGGACTTATAACAATGCCCCAGTAAATGTGGATAATCTACCAGAATCTAAATCGTTGAATCCGATTAAGGAAAATGGAAACATGAAAGATGTTAATGAAAATCTCGGTAATGGGGACCCACTAGAACCGTACAAAAGAAGAAAACTTGTTCCAAATAGTTCAAAGGGTAATGGTACTACTTTTGAGGATGGTTCCTCGGACAAGAAATTTAATCCATCAGAAACAATGGGTCTGGGTGATCCTATCCTTCCACATAATCCAGACGATCACTTTGAATCAAAGCAAAACGATTCATCAGATATCCATAAAAGCCCTGATAATACAAATTACAAAGAACCAGAAAATTTCCTTGACGTTATGGGCCCTGGTGAAACAATTGAACCGTACAATGATGGCAAATACAATCCAAGAAGTCAGAGAACTTTACCCAAAAACATGAAGAACTTAAACGGAAATAACACTCCATCTGAAAATCAGATTAATGACGGAGATTTGACACCAATGCAAGGCAACTTCAATAAAAGCAAAGATCTGACAAATATTCTAGGACCTGGAGATCCGATTATTCCTCACGAAAATAGTGAAGAAGATGAAACAGATTCTGAAACTGATATGAACTTCCCAGCCACTGGGTTGAAAAATCAGAGAAATCAGAACCCGGAGTATATTGTTAATAACCCACCCTATAATAATATTGATCCCCATGAACATCATCCTTTAAGAGAAAACAGGAGCTATCCAAATTTTTCAAATCCCTACGATGAAAATTACGTTCCACAACAGAATCCTTACCCGTACAATCCAAATTTTAATCCTATTTACATACCAAACACCATTGGTGGTCCAAAACAGCACCAGAATTATCCTTATGTAGCAAACGGAACAAACAACAGACACAATCCCGAAGAATTTGCCAACTATCCAGATACTCAACATCAGTACAATCCAAAGGGTATAAGACCACATCTGAATAGTGGTGATAACCCTTTTCAAGATCAAAATCTTTCAAATCATAGAGATAATCAAAACAATAGGAGTTATCCTCATGTAACAACAGGAAAAAGGGGAGTTGGACTTGACAATGATAATAATGGTGTTCATCCTAATAAAGGTCAAAATCATCCAAATCCTAGAAATATTCCATACGATAGGAGTTATCCCAATATAACAACAGGAAACATGGAAAGTGGACTTGGAAATGATAATAATGGTAATTATCCTATTGAAGGTGAGACATTTTCAAATCATAATCCAAACAATAGGAGTAATCCTAATATAACAAAAGGGAACAAGGGAGGAGGACTTGACAATGTCAATAATGTACCAAATTACACAAGTAAACCTTTGCAGAAAAAATCTCTGAAAGACCCAAAATACTTTGATCCATATACTTTGAATGAAAATGAAAAGATACCATATCAGCGCCATGCAGCACCAGATATGCAGAATTCTTCTGAACGTAACTCCGGTAAGGGCAGACCTAATCTTCTTTCCCCTGGCTACACCGATGATTATCCAAACGAAAGGATGCCTCTTCCCTACCATGACAAAAGAAATTTAGGTGAAGAAAACCAGCCCCCCAAAAGAGAAAAGCATGGATTTCCTATTGAAAACCAGAGAGAGAAAGCTACAAATCCTAATAATGATAATAATAATACTGGAAAAACTACCAATTCATATTTTCCACGAAGTAACATGAATTCAACCGATCAATCAAACAAATTTTCAAATGATCCTTACCAGGAACCTAACAAGAAAGATAATCCTGCACAGTTTCAATACATTAAACCAGAGAACGCTGATGATTATCCAAACGAAAGGGTGCCTCTTCCCTATCACAGCACAAGGAGTTTAAATGAAGAAAACCAGCCAAAAGATGAAGAGAAGCATGGATCTCCTTATGAAAATAACAACTTCCCCTCTGCAAACCACCCTGGGAATACCAAACCCACTTTACAGTCTAAAACAAATCAGAGCGGTCAGTCTGAAAACCCTGATACATTGAATAATAGTCAAATACCTTACAATGCAGATCAAAATGATTTCGATTTATCATTTCCAATTAAACAGCCTCACAAGAACAACAACAAACCACAAACTAGTGAAATAGGTCCTCCAAAAAGTTACAGTTCTATAAATCAAAAACCAGTAAAAGAGAAAGCACAACCCTTAAATTCCAATGTTACGTCAAACCCACAAAACGATGAAACGCAAAAACCCACAAGTAAAGGAGTTTCTAATAGATTACATTCCGAACAAGACCCAACAAGAAGGATCAGCAAAAACAATAAAGAAGCAAACGAAAATTCAAAGGGAGTGAAACATAAATTGCCAGAAGATAACCAAATCAAGTCAAATCAAGATAATCAGCCCCAATCTAGAGTGAATTTTAGTGACCCAATAGGCCTACCACAAAGTTATAGTTCCATTCGTCAGAAGCCAAAAGGAGGCCAAGCCGTTAAAATTGGTCAACAGCCTCCCAATCTCAGTCAACATTCTACGGGTACTGGAATCAATTCAATTCAGCATTCTAACAACCCAAACCAAGTGAATCCTGATATACACAGCAAACCAAAAACTGATGAATATTCAAATCCTCTAAAATACAAACCTACGAAAAACACGGTTAGTGCGCCGCAATTTGAACCTTCTGAGTTACGTCACTACTTGTCTAATGATGATTATCAATCCAAAGACAATGCCAACGCTCCTGGACCAAACAAATATGCACCAGGCAAAACTAAACTTGGTAATATCTCAAATCCCAATCATTACAGCTCTGATGTTAAAAGCAATGCCCCGGAAAAAAATCTAATATCACACAACATGGGTCCAAATAACCAGAGTGTGGTGCCTGAAGATATTAACGATGGAAGACACAATCCTATGCACAAAAACTATCCACATGTAACAAATCCTAACAACGGGGATAATAACAATCAGCAGCAGCATCATACAAATGATTCACAGGATCAATATATAAACGGACACCCTCTTCAAAATCCTCACCCTGGTACCAGAAAACCCCAAGCAGTATTCCCTAATAGCAATGGACAATATCCGAATAGTTATAGAAAGGATCAGCATATAAATAATTCGGCTTCACGTGGTCTGGGTAATGGTTCAAATGGAAGAGGGCTTCAGGATCGGCATCCAGATTACAATAATCCTTTAGCTAATCAATCTAAAAACATAAACCAAAACACTTTTGATCGGTACAATGTCGATTCACAAAACGGCCAAAGCTCAGACGGTAATAAAAATGCACACATGTATAACAAATCGTCAAAAGATAATGGAATGCCAACAAGAAGTTACAATGGTAGTAGTACGCAAAATGAAAATGATCCATCAAATGCAAATGCACAAGATCAAAACGGACACTTGTATAACGAATCATCAAATGACAATGGACAGACAGCTAGAAATTTCAACGGAAGCAATACTCAAAATGGCATTGATCAATCAACTGCATATAATCACAATAAAACGTCCCGTAGTCAAGGTAAGCAAAATTCTGACAAAAAAGTAACTTTTGAACAAAAGGAAACATCTTTAAAGGAGAACAGTTTACCAAAAAATGAAATAGAGCCAAAACGATCGACGACCCATAAAGGAAAAGAAATGTGGGATACGGCCGACAAGAAAATGGCTGCGTATTACCATCTGACTCGCATAGATAAATGGGACATGGTGCATGGATACGACAACAAATATGATAAGCATGGAAAACCAGCGAAATCTAATAGCGAAAAAATGAAGAAGCAAGTGAAAGACGTCGACCTTTTGTAAAAGCCATAGATTATTGAAAGCCAATTAAGGCATGAAACTAAAATGTACTAAATGTACTCGAAGTGCATTTTTACCGTAAACAGTGTAAATACTTCGAAAAAGATGACATAAATATATTACAAACCATATCATTTAAAATGATATATTTTAGTTGTGAAACAACAACACATGTATTTGATTGTTCGTAGATATATTTGTACATACCTTGAGGCTGTCGGAGCTATCTTGGTTTGACCATGTTTCTGTCTATTTGTTTGTTTTTATTTGTGGTTTGTTTTGTTTTGTTCCGTTTTCTTTTTGTTTATAACAGTTTCTGTACAATAGTTACAGGTTCACAATCCCAATGTTATATAAAATTTTTAATGAAATATAAAATATCATGTGACTTTATTTAATAGTTATTGCCTTTATAACTCAATGTTTCGTGGGACTGGTAGACAGACCAAGGTAGAGTTGTCTTTCTTTTAAGAGGATTAGTCAACGAATTCTTATTTCTGTGCAATTAAAAAAAATGATCACACTGCCTCAACATTGGGGGGTCCTATCTACTCTAAGATATAATTTAAGCTAGTAAAGAAATAAAGAATAATCATACAAAATGCGAAAAGGGTATGTCCGCCTGATCATTTTTCATACATTTGAAAATGGCGTTATAAAACGGAAATGATTTCTAGACTGTTTCTTCCAAATTATTCCAATTCTAAATCTGGTCTGTGTAACAACATTCCTTAAATATGTAATCCTACCCTAAAGAAAGGTACCAATCATTTTACTTTGACGGAGGGTTCGACACTTTTCAAGTTGTGATAACGCGCGGTCTCCTGTAATCCTGATATTCATATCAGATTTTCAGTAAGTCCGCACGTATTCCGAAATGAAGTTTTCTGTTTTATTTAAATCACAACCCAACCGATTGATTTACAAAGACAAAAACGGAATTCAAAGTGTTCCCTAAAAATGAAGCAATGACTTCAATTCAACTGCAGATCAAATTGTTCTTAATATGTTTCGTGAATTTAATGGATGCCAATTATTTGGGAGGGACAGTAAGCTGGATGCACTTTAGATCTGTAAGTGAATTTTGTTCCCAAAGACCTTTTTTATACCTTTAACTTCCCAGAACGCTATTATTGGTAGATATACATGTATAACTTGGTTTTGTAAATTGCATAGTTTTTCTTTTATTATAAAGTCTAACATGTTGCACAAACCGACAACGTATTTGCGATAAACATCTTATTTGACTGTGTCATGTTGAAAAATAATTTTTTTCAAAAACTTTTTATCTTTTTAATAAGTCAAGTAACCAAATACTTTAATAAAGTACAAACAACTTCTAATGACAAAAAAAACTATACATAGAATTCATTGCTATTCGCTATGGAGATGAGAAAATGATTAACATGTATGCATACTTATAAATAAGTAACCAGCAAATTAAAACTATTTTTAACTTTAAAGAGATTGGAATAAGGGTTTTTTCGTTCACCATAAACAGAAACTTTTATTTTTAATGTTAAGATTATTTCAACATAAATGTATTTCAAATAACATGGACCTAAAGTAACGATTAGTACGCGTCTAACCTGGAGAATATCAACACATCACCCGACTATAAATAATGATAGGAGCAATGCAAGATAATAAAAATATTTTTCATTGTCATATGATCTTCAAAAAACTTTATTACAATTAAAAGCTGTAATCAGATTTATAAATTAGCTGACAGATACTAACAATCAGTCGTCAAACTTTTAATTCACATTTATATTATGAACGAAGCCTATATAATAATAAATTATTCTGTAGACTTGTCTGATAATTTATTCATACGCAGTAAGCTAAGATATTCTAACTTCACTGATAGTTGGGAGGCGTGAGATTTACATACCGTCTTACCTGGGTGAAGGGAACTGGGCCGTGTGGACAGGGATGCTCACAGAATAACCTTTATACACAAGGGAATTTACCGTCATACTTAGTTGGACTCAGCTGGGTTTGCATAAGCGGTTGTGCAAATGGATCTGTAATCTTGCATGACGTTAATTATATTGTGACGTCAGTCAGCACTAATTCGTCCGGTTGGGAGCAGGGAGAAGGATTCTTTTTCTACAACTTTGTCGGTTCTGGGCCCTTCACAGTAACGTATGTTATCTACTTAAACAACAATAAAGGTATCCTTAAACACTATTGTAAACATTTTCCTCATGCTAAAGCTCGTTTCTGTAAAGGTTGGAAGGTGTACCATGGCAAGGGACACCTGGTACAAGTCGGCTAGTGACAGTTGTAGATTTGGGGATTCGTAACGATACAGCCACCAACCAAACCAGAGCATTACCGAATGCAAGTCCCATCGCCGCTCTTCAACCGTATGTAGGGTAAGTCTACAATTTTTTGCCATTTGTATTGTTCTATTAAAGTATCTTGATACATACTAAGCAATTTTGGTCATGGAACGTAATTTAAATTAATATTCTTTTGGTTTGCGAAATCTTCATCTTGTTTAAAATCATGAGTATTCCGGATTGAGAAACGATTACAAACATCATTTAAATAAAAATTTTTTGTCCATAAGATGGAATAGAATACGTGCAAACTTCTATCCTCTAGATATAGTATAATATCAACTTAGGATGCAACTAATTTTATGATTTATTTTGCAAAGCCAAGAAATATTTGATCACTGAACAGCCAATATCTGTCATTTTTTGGTTAAAAATGAATTAACAAATCTTTGGCATTGGACTCCCAAATAAACATGGGGATTTTCAATATAGACATCAAACGTAATTTAGATCATGAAGGTATAATTGCAGTGTTCAGTATTCATGTATGACGAAAGTTTTCGTTCCGGTATCCGATCCCGATGCTGATACAATCAAATGTCGCCTTGCAAAGGCAACAGAATGTGGAGATGTTTGCACAAACCTGCCATCTTTAGGATTCACTTTGGACGAAGTATGAAAATTATCATGTGTCTTCAGAATGACCCTTTTCAAATAAATATATGCCTTTTGTTTGAAACTAACAAGTTATTTTATTTATTTTGTAAGGTTGAATGTACTGTGGTGGTTTCTGCTACTAGACTGCATGGTTACAGACCTGACAAGGACTATCAGATTACCCTAATGGTCGAAGACTTTCCAGATTACACCATTAAGGTTGGATCAGAAGTCAGATCCATTCATAACCCTATCAGCAAAATTCCACTACAGGTTAGTTTGAATCCTGTCATTATTTCGTCCTTTTAATGGCACCATCAGAGCAACAAATCATTTGAGAGGTGTTTGATTTGATCTATTTGTTAACAGTTTACGGTGAGGGTGATCCACGATCCGAGGCCGTGTGGTTACAATCAGCTTTTGGAGAAGTTTGTCGAACCCACTAGAGAAGATAAGGTCAGAATTTCGTATGGAGGGCCTGCATTTGGACTGTATCAAAATGGTGTTTATCTTCATACTGCGGATATAACGTAAGATGTAGTACTTTTTGATGCTACAGTTTTGATGCTACTTTGTATGATATGGCCGTAGACCTACAATGATTACAGAAACAATTGATTTTTTAACAATATTATTTTGCTTCAAATTTATTCTTTTAACTACATATTGCACTATGAAATTTAAATATCAGAAGCATTTTATATGATTGTGTTCTTAGAAATACAGAGTTCATGGTCAGTGTTCCCGCCAGGATGGAGTACGATTTGCTCAATGACGATTATTTGCAACGCTCTGACGTCACAAGATTATATTTCAATATGACACCCTGGTTCAACCAATCGGGAGATACTATGTCCTGTGTCTGGGGAAGACAACATAATGGGTATATGAAAAATATGATATACATCAATAATATTCTACAAAAGCGGTCACCCTTTCCTTACACAAAACAACATTACACTCATTACCGTATAGAGTGTCTTCTGCAGAAAGAAAAAATAATTATCTTCTTTTTTTTAAAAAATTCAGATTGACAACCACAGACAAACGCTGTGTGACTTCTATAATGTACGGTAAGTACATTAAGGAAAAGAAATCACACATTTTCTGAACTGACTAGCGCAGAGATAAACCATGTTTTACAAATTTTATAGATTTAAACAATTGCCGAGGACATAACCCCTGCTTTCATGGAGGGATTTGCTTTAATCTGTACGGCCGCTGGACATGCAAATGTCCTCACGGATTTAAACCAAGAGACTGCTTGCAACGTAAGATTGGTCATTTGGTGGTTATTGATTTATCTTCCGATTTTATAAATTCCAGCCAACATGGCTTTCTTTATACGCGAATAAAACATTGTGTTTTTAAACCACACCGTCCAGATAAGACATTGTGTCCTTCAAAAGTTTTTTTCCCGATTGGTTTAAACAAAGTTACGGTTTTAATGAAAAAGGTGTAAGAGACTGAGGAATTAAGAAAAATAGATGTTTAGATTGCGTATACATAGAACTATGTAAAAATTTTCCGTACATGAAAAAAAACCTTAGCTTATGACTAATGAAAAGATACAATCATATATATAGATCATAATGATGCAATAAACATTTACCAGGTGTGACGTGTGCCGACTTCCCATGCAAAAACAATGGGCGTTGTAAAGACACGGGGCAAGAATACATCTGTCAGTGTGACATTGGTAAGATCTCTACTGCCATGTAATATCTTTATTGCTCGACATCTTTTAACTTAAACTTTTACAAGTAAAATTTGCCCATGTGGATACTTAAAGTTAATCAGTTTAGCAGTACAAAAAATTGTTATAAATTTGATTGACGCATCTATTAACAGTTTCAATTTTCGTTATACGTCCAATTCATTGACTTTTTTCTGTAACACTGCATAAGCAGAGAGAGAGAGAGAGAGAGAGAGAGAGAGAGAGAGAGAGAGAGAGAGAGAGAGATGTAAGAGTCGCGAAATGAAGAATTATAAAGTTTGTTATGATTTTGTATTATTCTCCAAAGGATATAAAGGTCTTGACTGTGAAGAAAAATACAATATTTTTGGCAAGTACATTTTTAAACTTCTTGCACTGTTATCTTAAGTTTATTGAATGCTGACATTAATATTGAAATAAGATATATTTATCTCTTAAAGTATTGGTTAATGAGACACACAAAACCTTGTGTACTGAATGTTTTGCACAAAAATAAACCTACGCAAAACGATCTATTTATCAATTTACCTATTAATATTTAAATTTTAATGTGTATTTCAGAATCATTGGACGGAAAGGTACTGTTATTTGAATTGAAATGAAATATTGACATTTAAAAGTTGCCTTAATATTTTCTACCAAGAAATCCATAAAACTTTTGACTGTAAAAGCATTTCGATTTTGTAGAAAAAGCAAATAAAAGAAATAAGAACCTAAAATTTAGTGTTACACGTCAATAACAGCTATAAAACAGTATTTCTATATAAGTTTTTCTTCAAATAAGTCGTGAACTTGATGACTGGTAAAATAACTGATGTGCATGTATAACTGTATAATTGTTGATTGATTCCATTCTCAGATTATAGAAGTTAATTTTACCCACCGGATGCTGTGGCCATTCGTTATTTGTGTGTTTGTTGGAATTGTTATGTTGGGACTTGTCTCATTCTGTTGCTGCTGCTGTGTGTCTGGAAAATCTATCAATCAATCAAACGGCGTAGAAGGACAGTTAACCAATGGGGAGCCTTCACCCGATCACATGGGTACTACATGGACAAAGAGACTACGCCCACCGCCATTGAGACGAAGCAGAAGCATTATGTCCTTGGACAAATGACTATTCATTAAAATTGCCAATTTATAAAGTCCAGTGTAAAAAGTTGTAACCCCCCCCCCAAATATATAATAATAATAATAATAATAATGATCAATTAAAAACTAAAAAAAAAACCAATGAAAATAGATACACAACAATATTAAATTCAACATTCACTAATATCTATAAATACAGGTAACTTTTGCATTTGCACCGGATGGATTGAATAAAATTGAAATGAAAATGATATAAATATCATGTTGTCAAATTTTCTTTAGTGAAATATCAATTAAAAGGGACATATCTTATATGTAGGATATTGCACAAAGGTATTTTAACCATTTTATCTTGATTTGTTTACTCGTAATGTGCATTCAAAAGACTGCTAAACGCTTAAATGAAAAATCTAGATAGGTTGTTTATTTTAGTTGACGTACATCCCCGAAAAATCTGAAATCGAAAATAAAGTCATGATGGCAGAATATCAGTCATTGAAAACGTTCTGTTTACATTCAAATTTTCATTGTTATGAGTCAATGTACACACAGAATCTCGGTAATGTTTTGATTGAGTCAAATGGATTGGTTCAACTACAAGTGACATTTATAGTAGCTTTTGAACTTGTGAAAGTCAAAATGAAATGTTTTGGAATCAAACTATTTGTTTTGATTTTGTGTTTCAAAAAAGCAGAGAGTGGTAAGTGCAATGTTCACTATAACATACGTTTATAATATCTAAAAATGATAATAAAAACATAATTTAAAAATCGATTATCTTTTAAAATATTAGCATTGTAATAAGTAAGAATAAACAAATATGTTATAATTTTTAACTGAATGGTTACATGCAGTACTGTGAATTTACATCGTGTTGTAGCAATATCAAAAATATAAAGAAGTTAATATTTTGTCCAGATATCATTGAATGTTAAGTGTACATACGTAATATTCTAACATAAAAAATTGGGGAAAGAGGTAGATTGAATACCGCATCATTCTAAAAAAATAAACGTATAAGTCAAGGAAAAACGAAACTAAGTATGTAAAAATGTTAATCATGATTCAAATTGAAACTATTTTTTTCCGATACTTTTAGTCACCGGGGAGGGGGAGGGACCATCTCTCTATTAAAAAATGTATATTTCATTTTTGGTTTCAGGGTTTTTCTTTGGTTCCAGTCTGTTAAACTGGGAATCAGCACGTGACGATTGTCAGACTCGAGGTAAGCGGTTGGCCTGTCTGAGGAACGTAACCATGTATAACGCAGCAAAATCCTATCTGCAGAATACCATCGACAGGTAACTGTGTTTAAGGCCAGAACTCTTGTCCATTTATCAAAACCTCACATTTTGTAGGCAGTATATACAATAAAATCGGGTTGAAATTTGAATTTTCCGAAAAATATATGTACAGCTGCGCAAACGTTAACATCGAGTGGGAAGACAGACATATTGCCACTATTTCCTTATCATTTAAATCAAAGACATATTCTTTTACAAGATCATTACATATTGACTCTTATATTATAAACTTACAGATAAGCATATTAAAAATTTGTAAAAAAAAAAAAAAAAAAAAAAAAAAACACAAAAAAACACGAAATGATTGAACTAAACTTATAAATTGCTTCACATGTGAGGTTATGTCTGCGAATATAATTTATTTTCACCTGATTGGTAATTATCTAAATTGAAATTATAACTGTATATATTCTTTCTTATGATTATCTTTTTCAAAACCATATTCTATGCGACAAAAACGTTTCGAGATTGTTTATCGTATTAAGAATAATACCTCGTTTTATTTTACTCCATGCATTTTTCTTAAAAACACAAAGCATTTTTAAACTTTATAATTTCAAGTCCACGTATCAAAGACATATTTCAAATATAACAAAGAGATAAAATACTTTGCAGTCGTTCTTTTAATGCTGATATTAATTTGCTTTTTGTTTTTTCCAGTTCAAGCTTGTCAAATGACATATGGATTGGACAACGGACACTCTTTGCATTACCACCCTACATCTACAAGTGTATGGATAATGAGCCAGCCGAATACACTCCCTGGAATTCAAATTTTGATGAGCCGAATGAACAAAATACCGACCTGTGTATTAGAATATACAGAGTATCAATTACCTACGGAACGTGGGAGTGCTCAGACAAAAATCACTATTTATGTGAAGGTTGTAATTGTTTCTCTTTCTCTTATCTATCTGTCTGTCTGTCTGTCTGTCTGTCTGTCTGTCTCTCTCTCTCTCTCTCTCTTTCTATCTATCTATCTATCTATCTATCTATCTATCTATCTATCTATCTATCTATCTATCTATCTATCTATCTATCTATCTATCTATCTATCTATCTATCTATCTATCTAAAGATACATACTATGAGGCTGGATTGTACAGTTAGCTAACAATGCGAGCTGTTAAGCTCGCTAACAGTAATACATTTACTGCATTCCAGTAATTCTTATACAGCTAGTAGGCTATACTGATGCAGTATGATAGAAAGTTGCATAGTGTACAGAATGTATCATGAATGGTTGAACTTCACATTAAATAATGATATGAAATACTTAGCGCAAAATAATTTTATCGTTGACCAATATTGAGATATTTCTAAAGCATAGCTGGAAGGACTTTTACCATTAATGATACGATCCTTTATGAAATATAAAGTACTGTTTTAAGCATTTTTAGAATGGAATGCGCCTTTGTCACAACCATCAAGCCTTCTTAATATTAATTTAGATGTGCCTGTAAATGGCAATTGGTCGGAATGGACCACGTGGTCTGCTTGCAGTGTCACCTCTGGTGACGGATCTCAGTCTCGATTTCGATCCTGTGATTCTCCACCCCCGTCCAACGGCGGCACTGATTGTATGGGAGTAAATACCGAGGACAAGTTTTGTAATGTAGTTGTTCCAGGTATGTTTAAGACAATTTTAAAAGTTAATTTTATTTGGGTATGCTTGCAATGATAGTTCTTGTTAAAGCCTCATCAATGATAGAGCATTGCAATTTTAAAAGGAAAATAAATTCTATTAAACTTATAGATAGAGGATGTTTTGCAATTTGATGTTTTATATTACTTTGGACTTGACTTTTTTAAAAAAAATTCGCTCTTTTTAGATTTTACGCAATCTTTTATATAGAGCATATGTATACCTATCTAGAATGAACGGTTGTTTGATTACCAGATATTAATGGTTTTTTTATCAATTCAAAATCATGTTCAACTAAGATCTAATTTAAAGAAAATAGTATTTTCTTTTCAACAGTCAAAAATGTTAATTTAAAGTGATATAATTGTGGGCTATACCAAATACTTTTTTATCAAAGCTTTGATAGAAATATTATTCTCCTTTCAAGTCACGATTCAGCTTAGTATGTGCAATTCTAAAATTCCATTAAGAGCTAAAAAACATTGCTTTTAGTTGATGGAGTTTGGTCTGTTTGGGGTGAATGGTCGAACTGCTCTTTTGTCATGTGTGGTGTTGGAAATCGAACGCGCTCCAGGTCATGTGACTCCCCTCCGCCGTCAGTTGGCGGTAAAAACTGTGAGGGGGAGCCAGAGGGGAGCGAGGGATGTGATGACCTAGTTTGTTCATCAGATGAATGTAAGGATTTTTGCATGAAAGTAATAGATATACCAAAAATATCTTATTAAGAAAATGAATCAAAATTCGAGCATCACGTTTTATTCATTTCAGTACAATGTAGTCTATTCAAATTACAACCTGTGCTAAAATGACTGCTTTATTTGTATTTTGTAGATTGGATTTGTAGTCATTTTCAAGAAGTAACCCCCGTTGTTTTGCAAGAAAAAATTGAAGAAATAATTAAAACATTGGCAGTCAATAAGAGCACTCTTTCGTCGGAAGTGCGCAGGAAGACATGCGCAGAAGATCCAAGGCCGTCATCAAAATACATGGGATTAGTAGCAATTGTATTTCTTGGGGTGTCTTTTGGACTTCTCTTTATGGTAGACTTTTCTTCATCTTTGAAATTGTGTTTTAAAAAATATTTATAGTCCTCTTAATGCAATAATTACTTCAGTCAAAGCAAAATACAATAAGTAATTTGGATTTGAGCTAAATGTGTTTAAGGTATTCAATGTATAACGACCACATTTTGTACCTAATAAATGAATGGTCCGATTTTTTAAATCATGATATCATTTTGAAGGTGTTATGAAAAAAAAATACTCCACCAGAGCAATTTTCAAAATGTTGATTATGGTCGAAGTAATTTCACCTCAAATTTTGCATTGAAGTCTATGGACAACGTATGTTTTATTAAGATATTGTAAAAAGTAATTTAAAATTTGTAAAACTCTCTTGGTTAATACATGCATAAGCTTTCTCTTTATTAAGATATGAAATAAAATAAATAATTTACCGCAGATATCTTGACGAAATGAAAATTTTATGTTTTTCATCAAGGGAAGATAACTCTTTAAAAAATTTCAAGGTGCAAAATGGCCAGCTTCTTATATGTTGTTAGTCATGTGAATATAGTTTATTTCACTTGCAATGTAATCTAGCAATACATATTTAACTAGTTTAAAATGATTCAAAATTGTTCAATATCCCTTCATTATACATTGAATACCTTAAACACACACAAATCATTTAGGAATACACTTATTGTAAGAGATTTATTATTTTATTTTGATATGTTGGTTTGAATAGATATATGCTTATTCTTTCTGTAAATATAAGTCCACAAGCGAATTTTGTAAAAACAAGGAATTCAAATATGTTCTTAAAGAGACACTACTGCTCAGTTTGCGAAAATTCCATGAAAAGACAACTTTCGCATAACTTAATTGAATTTTTCTGTGAAGTTAAAAGGATGAACTTTGCAAAACTTATGCTTTGTAAAATCTAAAACTTCCCAAGTTATCGCTAAAACTAATAAGAATTTTGACGTTTTATTTGTCATGAATGATCCTGTGTATGAATGATCTTTACTACTTGTTATATGAATTCGGTCAATTAATAAACCTCAAATTGCTGTCATTCAAAATCACGTGATGTAAATAAAAATGTAAAGTTCGAGTCGATATGATATAAAAATTCCGGTAAATCTTGAACACAAATATGAAGGCTTGATAATGCATTAAAAAAATTCAAACTTTCAGAACATGCACAACTTCTATTCGTTTATAGAAATGTGCTTAAAAAAGAAATAACAAAGATGAGGAAAATTAGCCGTAATATCTTGAACTTTATTGGGAATAAATTTGTTTGTCGTGTTCACTTATTCTATTCATATTCAATTCCAATTACAGCATTCTTGTCAACCGAACCATATAGCATGTAGCTGTACTTTGTCAATTGTACATCTTTATATGTTATAACCTATGAGAACATTGTATGCTCATATCGAAGTCAATGTGTTTTATGATACATGTAGTTATTGTCATAAACTGTACATTTGTTAAGCTCTCTTTTTTAAAACTGATAAATCCTGGTTATTCCACTCGGCTGTAACTGAGGAATAAAATATTATTATCGTGATTTGTAACTTAATTAAATACAATTACCAAGGTCAATTAGAATGTGACCACATGCAATAATTTATCAACATCTCTGTGACTCGAGTCACCTCAAGCAATAAATGATTAGTTGACTTAATTTAAGTTATACATTTAGTTTAATTGATTTTTGAGTTTCATTCTAAATTCTAACAAGGCTTAAACAATCAAATAATCTGTTGAATAAATGTAGTTTTTTTTCTTTTTTTCTTGTTTTTTTCTGTTATTTATTTCGTAAGATGTTTATAACGTCTTATTGCATTATAGCATTATATATCAATATATCAGAATATCATAATATAGACCCTCATATATTATTATTGCTCTACAATTCACAAATAATACACTTAATAATATGGTGTTATTCAAATACTTGACTAAAGTTGATCATGTATATTATCCTATATATAATTATAAAATTTACTAAACTTTGACCCGTGCGTACACGGGTTGACATTGCATATGATATCGGACATTTATATACGAAATACTAACATACATCCACACACCGTATTGTTGACATTTACATATCCAAGCTTAAGGCCTACAATAATGCTATTAACTTCACTTCACTATGCTTAGTTGGAATAATCTAACTGTGTCTCGGGACAAGCTATTACCACATTTAAAATGCCTCCCATATACCCGTAATGTAGCAACAAATTGCAGAATCGCTCCGAAACGATTTTGAAGAAAATAAATGAAGCTGCATTGAAAATAACAGTCAAATTATTCATAACAAACCATTTTGAGGCTGTAAATACCCTAATTTCATCTAAAAAATTCTATCCAAATTAATAAAGAATTCACCACCGTTTTTTACTCCCTTCGAATTTTCACCCATGTTGACGGGATTTTTCATATTAAATGAAATGAGTTAGAGTTATCTCCCGTATTTCCATTGATGAACAGAATAAATGACAAATTTTCAATGAAAATTTACACGTATTTGTAGTATCGTTTCTGAGATGATCCATGCAAATGTGACATTGTGGAAACATAAACTAAAGAGCCTTCCGTGATTTAGCGTGAATGCAATGCGCAAGTGCAATATTATAAAATCCAAAAAATCCAGATGATTTCCGGATTTTTTAAAGGAATGTTCGTTGATTATTAATTAGCGAAGCTTGATTTTGAAAAAATAAAAACAATTTGGGTATCTTTAAGTACCAATGATGTTTAAAATATATAAAACAAAGGACAGTACTCTTCCGATTTATCGGCATTAAAGCCCAAATATTCGAGTCTATTATTTTAATATAGTAGTATAGATGTAACTTGACCTATTTATACAAGGAGTGGACTATGCCTGATGTCCAATCCTATTGAATTTATTCAATAAAATATGTTTAAATTATATAAATATAATAATATATGTTATATAAAACACCAAACAACTAAACAAACACACCAACACAATTGTTAATGGGAATCATCATCCATATGCAAAAGTCAGTTTTGTTTGCCTTTCTATATTATTTATCACATTATTCAAATTTCTGTGTCAGGTGTACTGATGGACTGAAAAAGCACAGATATACATGCATTAAATGATAAGAATTTTACTTGTATAGAAGAAAAAACTCTTTAAACGATTACGAGTATTACCTGTAACATGAAAAGATGTGTTTCTTAATTACAAATGCCCGTTAAATGATTTATGCCAGTATGTCTCCCGTTTTGGGAAGTCAATCAGCTGATCCTTACTGCAATACTGGATGCACTGAGTTATTCTTCGGTCAATTTCTGAAGACACTAACTTTAAACTCCATGGACACAGATAATCGATGGATAAATGGGCTGACCATAGATCAAATAAAGCAGGCTGGTAAATTACGTTTACCAAACAGGGACAAGCCTACTGGGCATTGATTCTGTTTGGTTTGATAAAACATTGCAAAACGATACTCTAAAAGACGTACTCCAATAGCGAATTTCAACAATGGAAGCACTTACCAGGAGGAAGACACATGTTATGTAACATATCACTCTAAACAAATGCTATTCGTTCACCAAACTTTAAAAGTTTATATCAACACAATTAGCAAAACGCCGGTAAACATTTTAAATGTTTATTTATATCATATATATCGATAAAAAGACATGTATAAATGTAAAGAGAATTTAGAAAAATTCTGTGTAATTGCAGCTTTATAAAGGGTATAAGATCAAGTATGAAATGCTTCAGGATCAAATTTATCATATTTGTTTGGTGTGTGAAACAGGTAGAGAATGGTAAGTCTCTCTCTCTCTCTCTCTCTCTCTCTCTCTCTCTCTCTCTCTCTCTCTCTCTCTCTCTCTCTCTCATATTACATATTATCTTGTGAAAATCGGAGACTTCTAAAAAGAGGCTAGGGATTGATCGACTACTTTCTCAGATTTCTAAATTTACTTAGGACTATAAACTTTAATATACATCTACATTGATTGAACTTTGTGATTGTATCCTATGCGCAAGAACCTTCGATTTTGTATCCTTTGGATAGTCCGTCGTTCTGGGGTTTTTTGTTTTTTTTTTACAATTTATCTGAGTCAATCAGATAAAGCATATTAGCACAATGCTGTAACAGAACCATAAAACTTCAGTAAAATCATCTAAAATGTTGCATGTCAATTTCAACAGTTACCCTCCCAAACAGGCACTAATTATTTTATTATACTGAATGTCTTAATTTTAAAGAAAATTTTACTGCTTTAATAATAGAAATGAAATGAATTCTACGGCGAATCGTACGCGCATAATTTACGCGCATGTAGCAATTCGTAGTGTTACCCGTTGCCAAGTGTGTTGCTAATGCTGAGAGTAATAGAACGGATTACCAACTGCGTCTAAAACAATCACATTTCAGTATTTAACATGGAACTATAATAATATAATAACTTAGAATAGTTTCTACTGCATTTCATTCTGTTCCAGGTTTTTTCTTTGGCTCTAGTAAGCTGGATTGGAAGTCTGCACGTGACGATTGTGAGGGGAGGGGAATGCGATTGGTCTGCCTAAAGAACCTTACAATGTATAGAGCTGCCAAGTCCTACTTACAAACGCTGACCAGGTAATTTTCTTATGTGAAATCTACTACGAAAATCAAAGTAGTAAAACTATTTTAGTACGTTTATTTATTGCCTATTGTAGAACAAATTTCCTACCATCGCCAATTCAGTGTTGGTTTGCGCAAATTATTCAAAGAGATATATTCCAAAATTCATAACTTTGTTAAATTTTTACCTCTTCCCACAGATAAAAGAAAAACACGGCACATTATCTACAGTTTAATGAAACGACGACATTCTAGATATGCCTTGAACTTACGAGAACCCAACATTTACATCTTTCTTCTAACAAATTTATAAATTAAATGTTAAAAGTAAGTTAAATTAATTTAATTACTGTTAATGTATACCAGTAAGCAACCTTAAAGAGAAGACCAAATTATCTCCTTTGAAAATTGGAGTCTGATATCATCACGATTATTTCGTGCAGTTCGTTATTTTTCTTCAGTCGCTGTAGGTTGTGACCAATCGATAAACAGGGCGTGTAGATTTCCTGTCAGTTTCTATAGAGTTATGAATTAACAATAAGTTTCCGTATGAAATAGAGGAAATAATATTCGGTGGATGTAAAAATTTAAGAAATAGGGAATATTTCTTTGAGTATTATGAGGCGATAATCTAGGTCGGGGCGTGGTCAAATCCAAAAAAGCCTGAAGGGCTTTATGATAGATTTGACCACACTACGACCACCTCTTAATATTCAAAGAATGATTCCTTATTACTTATATTTATTGTCACAATTTATGTCCATGCTTACTTTCCATACATGCTTACTTTCCATACATTTTGTGCTACGTTTATAATGTTACATTTATTGTCAGAGTTGCTTTCCAAGTTCACTCAGCCGGTTTTACTTGGCGGGTTCTAATCCCGTGCATTTTGGAATTCAGTCTGGGCGTAGTGTGGTCAAATCTATCATAAAGCCCTTATGTTTTGTTTTCTTGGAAAAAATAATCGTGGTTAGGGAAATGTCGGGCTAAAACGGGCCACAAATTTTCGTCTAAAATGTCGATATATTTTCTGGAATTTATATTGCCCTCAACTTGAGTAAATGTTCCGATCCCATTATAGGAAATATAACCGCAAAAACATGGCAGAAAACTTACGGTTGCCTCGTAGCCCCAGGCACTCCGGTCGGCAGACTTCGTCAGCTCTCCTCCAAACATATACTCGTTTATTTTGGTCAACCACAACTTGTGTTTCGTCACTATAAATTACTTTTTTCCAGTGTCTATCCAAAGTCCATCCAAGTTTTGATCTACACCAATCTATTCTCTTTCCGAACTGTTAATGATTTGCGAATTTTCCTCCTTGTATAGCCAGAAAAGTTCAAAACGTAATCTTCTTCCAACAGTTCGGCTAGAAACAGAAGAGGGTAATACATGTACATTGTTTGCTTCATTCGTTATTTCAGCTAATGTTTGTGCTGTTTAAAATTAATTCTACGTTTGCCGTTACCCGCGCGCGTAGGTTTCGGCGAAATTGTCGTTTTGAAAAAACAAACAAACCGGATTTGAAAAAGTTGTTCCGGTTTGGGCATTTCATTTAGCGACTGAATTCTACATCCTGTATGAGAGAAAAACGTGCTCAACGACAGCATTGAGGTATTCAGTTTTCACAATACGAAGAAAACAAGTTGCTGTCCTTTAAAAAAGGACTACAATACGTGGACCATATGCATGTGTTTCCAACGAAAACGTGAAAGCCTTAAGAATATCAGAGATTCCACCGACTCTAGCCCTCTGCTTTTAACCACTAAATTTGTACGTTGTATTACGTATACATTCATGTATAGCCCTGACTTTTTATCTCAGAATTTAAAGGGTTCATACTTCTAAGATAATAATGATCTATCTATGAATGAAGTTTGCATGTATAGTATCAGGCATTCGGTGAATTCTACTTTTTGCGCACACATAACGATTCGCACTACTTTGTTAACTATGCAGTGACAGCTTTGTGTAAATTAAAAATTTCATATTTTGATGTATTTTTCTTATATTTCTTATATTATTCAATCATACTTAAATGCTTTAAAAAATTTAATCTACTCTAGCCTCGCCTTCTATAAAAGTAAAGTTAAGTTACATGTGTATTCGGAAAACAACAAAACATTGCAAATTATGCAATTTGATGCATGTTGTAGTTTAGGCATAACATTAACTTATTTCATAATAGCGAGCGCAGCTCGCCGGCGCGCAGGGCTGGCGAGCGAAGCGAGCTCTAAGAACCAGTGTAAGCGGGAAAAATAACGAGCTAAACCTACAGTTCATCAAACAAAATTTTTTGTCTACGTCCCATAATGCTCTCTAATGTTTTCACCCGTGGTGCTATGCCAAAAATGGCCGACTTTTAACTCGTAATTTACGGTGACTTAAAGTTTGAAGACACGTTTTGAGTACCGCATATGCTTTGGCAAGACTCAAAAGATTTGTTACATGCTTCCATACCTCCGTATTGAGTCGAGAAACGTAAACAAAGACGAACATAGTCATGGATGACGTCACAGTGCACTCGCGCTATATTTCCCGCGATAAATTTAGAGGTGGATCAAACATCTGTAATGAGTGTACTGGCTATTTCAGTATAGACTGCGATAGTATCCCTGCCTCAGTGACATAGGATTTGTTTTTATTTTTTTTTAATATAGAAATTTTATGTATATATACTAGCAAGAGCCATACTTTACTGTCATATCGATCCATTTTTAAGCTAATTGTGCATACATGCACAGTAGGCAGGTAAGTATATGAGTAGGGAATAAACAATAGGACATGTTTAACTAAATAAAAAGGAATAAAAGGAAAAATATAAACAGTTAAAAAAATTATGTAGATATTGCATATAGTCAAACCATCAAATTTAAAAGTGGGAAATTACACACCAACAAACAGGAACCGGTCTTTCTCTCTCTCTCTCTCTCTCTCTCTCTCTCTCTCTCTCTTTCTCTCTCTCTCTCTCTCTCTCTCTCTCTCTCTCTCTCTCTCTCTCTCTCTCTCTCTCTCTCTCTCTCTCTCTCTCTCTCAATGATGCAAGGTATATTGTAATTCTTGCTGCGCTCGCCAGAACGGTAGCACCGTAAAACATATTACTGATAGTTCATATCACATGCCAATCATTTCTTTAAAAGGAATACTTTGTTTCTGTACTGTTTACCGACAACATTACAATTACAGCGCCTTTGAACTTAGAAACACATATGGCACGGAATCCCGATCCCGATTCAGATAAACGTGTGCTAGCCTGGTTCCCTTAGCTACCCATTAAGCACAGGAACCAGGCTAGCTCATGCGCAGAATGAATTTTCCCCATAGCATCCGGTTTAACCTCGCTTATATATTTTCTGCGTGGACCTCAGGGTCCACGCAATGAGAGTCTACACCACTATCAAAGTAAAAAAAAACAACAATAATGGATCAGACAAACACATGATCGAAGTTGGCAGTAAAAATCTTATTTCGAGATTGTATAAAATCGGTTGTCAAGTCACAGAGCCTGAACCATGCGCTGAACCATCTTCCGCCCAAAAAGGCAAAAACGAGGTTTGTTGTATATATTTATTTAAGTGGTCCATCAACAACTGAAATGACTACCCATCTTATTTAACAAAAACTCAAAATGTGTACGGTTAAGTTATTTTGGAATTTTTTTTAAGAAGGGGGAAGCTTATAAAGCAATTTCTTACCACCACTGTACTGAAAAGATAATAAAAAGACTTAAAAAATTATACCGTTCTCCATAGACTTCAATGTTAGCTCCAAGATGTGATAAATTTGTTCCTTTTTAACTTTTGTTCAATTTCAAAGGTGAATGACCCTATAAAATCATACTAAGATTTCAGTGTTCGAACTACCAATATTTGGTTTTAAATATAATAATTATGGATGTAATACCTTGAAGTGAAGCAATGCATTAAGTCAGCATAATTTACTGATTTAGATAAGAGTTTTGACACGACCCTTTCATTTGAAATGTATCTACATTTTTAATAACATTTTCAGGAATAACAATTCATTCATTCAAAATATATAATAGGAAGAAACTAAAGAAGCTAAAGTGGAAGAACGGAGAGAAATGGAATACACTTGAAGGGTGGCAGTTATTTCAAGAACCCTGTCTTGAGTTCTTAGAAGTAGGTACAGTGAATCTTACAACACAACTCTGATATGTAAAATTTTAAAATGTGTCATTATGAAAATGTATGAAATAATGTCATTATTTTGATATTAGATAATCTGTGAATCACATGTGTTGCGCAACATTTTCCCTGAAAAGGAAAAGTTTTCCCTTCGGTTGCTATGTTGATGAAAATCCATTGGATGTACCACTTGATGCGCTTGCAAGTCACTCCACTTCTCGTCCAGTATACATGATGTACCCACAGAAAGGATATAAACATGAATTACACATAAGGATATGCTTTGAAAATGCAAAAATTAACATGGACTGAATCCTACCAATGTATTATATGACAGTGTTGATGTATTGATAACTGAATGGTATTCTCTTTTGAGAAGTGGACAGGCATAGCCTACATCCACTTCTCTTCGCAAGCCCTCAAATTTTGATTCTGGAAAACGTGTAAATGTCAGAACCAAAGACGGTTTACACTTCGACCCATGTTTCGACTCCAGTTTCCCTGAATTTTCGTAACAGACCCATTATTTCTACATTTTAAACATAAATGCATCCATATATTACAAACAAAACACCACTAACCCGCTGTCGAATCATTTTCTCAACTTCTACATTCCGGTTTTAAATTATGAGATCATTCGCTATAGGTGGTTTCAAAAGTAGAAAATTTAGAGTCGGAAAAAACGGAAATTAGTGCTCCGATTGTAGACTTTAGATTAAAGGTATTTTTCTTAAAATTCACAGAGCTATATAGAACGGTTTTACAATTTAAGACAAATTAACAAAATGCATACAATAAAATAAGTAACTTTGTCACATAAAACTCTTTATTTTAATCTTTCTTGTATGCTATAATAATCAATGTTCGTTTTATTGTTAAAAACAGATGTAGACAAATTTTGTCACCATAAGAGATGGTTAAAAAGGGAAGACATACCACTTTGTAATTATTTGGCTCAGTATTTGTTTATACATTGTAAGATTAAGTTGATTCAGTTTCGTTTTCGACATTATTGTCTTAAATAGGTTTCCAATTTTATCCGAAACATAAACATTTAATCTGCGCTGACCTAGATAAACAATGTGATACACACAATTTAAACCCGGGATGTAGAAGTAGCGAAAATGATTTGACAGCGGGTTAGTGTTGATTTTTTTGTGATATATGGATGCAATAATGTTTAAAATGTAGAAATAGTAGGTCTGTTACGAAAATTCAGGGAAACTGGAGTCGAAACATGAGTCGAAACGTAAACCGTCTTTGGTTCCAACATTTACACGTTTTCCAGAATCAAAATATGAGGGCTTGCGAAGAGAAGTGGATGTAGGCTATGCCTGTCCACTTCTCAAAAGAGAATAAACTGAATGGGTGACTTTCAATAAATGCACACTTGTTTGAAATTTTTGTTTGTTTATTTTTTCCTCCCTCCCTCGTAGGTTTTTAATTTTCATGTGACGTTAAACGTAGAATTAATTTTAAACAGCCTAATGTCGTCTGTCCGTTTTAACACGACATAAAATTTTCCTATCCCCCCTTTCATTCGTTTTTCGAGGCCGTCCACTTTGAGGTAAATTTTCGATGTTTCCACTTCGATTAAATTTACGAAGAAACTTAGAACTTATGCACAATTGACTTACTCCAATAATGTCAGCAGTTTTATATTGACTGAATCCATCTCGACGTTAAGATATAACCAACTGTTTCTGTGGTGTTGACATTTCCTTTCGTTTTTCGGTTATGTTTTAGCAGACGATGTTTACAGTTTAGAAAGGTCAGGGACATTTGACGTCATCTATAGATTGGCCTCTATTAAAGAGCTATGATTTAAATTTTTTTTCTCTGGCTACATCATACAGACCAAAATTAAAAAAACAACTGAGACATTTGTAACAATGAGAAAAAAACCGGCGGCCGTTTTGATGACTCACTTATGGCCATATACTGTACTTTCCGTTCAAACACGGGTGTAGACGAAATAATGGGAAATGACGCTATTATTAATAGCTCTTTGAGTACAGATCATCAATGACGCAAATAACTTATATTGTAGTGTTGGGGAGCACGTGTAGTGCGGTTTGCATGACTATATGAAATGAAAATAACGTTAAAATGTCAATTATTTAATATTCAATCGTATAATTGCTGACAATTATACAAAAATAAGCAATGAGGAATCTGTTTTAAGCCATTTTAGCTTTAATAAATTTGATCACGTCCCGACCATAATAATCACTTCATAATACTAATAGAATGATTCTTCAAAGTTTTAAGAAATATTGTCAATTTCAACCAATACAAGAATTGTGCTTGTTTGTTTACAAACTATAAGTAATCTTAATACAAGTGAACTTTATGTTTGTGCATGAACAACGTCTGAAAAACATAAATATGCTTTGAGAAAAGTATTTACACCTTTTTATAAATATGTAGTTAAGAGAAGCTTTGATACAGATTGTCAATATTCATATTGAGACATTACTAAACTAATCAATGTCCGTAAGCGCTTTGCTAGCTACATAGAACCGGGAAATGAGTCCCTTTTCATTGTTTGCTTGCCTTTTAAACCTGATCATATTACGGGAACCTTTCCAATGTGGAAACAATATAAATTGAAGTCCCTTATCTTTGATAATATTCCTAAACCACTTTGTTGCACTTACTTTATTATGAAAATAATTCATAGTAGGCCGTAGTACATGTATGTAAAATTAAACTATATGACTAATGTAAAGCTTTAAAATTACATTAATGACATAAACTGTTAATTAAACACATTGTTTTTTTTCTTTATTTCACACACTTTGAGTCTGTTGGACATCATTTACAAAGATGATTATTTAAAATTTTTCCCCTCTGTTTCTGCCATTATTTTTGGATTCTTTACACATACGGCAAAAAGTCGGCTAGATTATAGCTCCAAATCGATTCACTGATGAACATTTAAAAAACCCATGCTATTGATATTTTAACACAAAAACCAAATATAACGATCATTTCAAAATAAAAAATAAAGTTATAAGACAATAGAACACCACCACTACCACTGTTTCTAGCATGTTGTACTAAAAAAACACATGCAAAATTAAATTTCTATTTTTATTGCCTGCATCATTGATTAGCAAACCTTCACACTGCGTATCTGCGAGTACTTGACATCTCTTATAATGTATTGAGCACTAGTGTTTTACAATCGATTTTGCATACCTTAAAAAACTTAAAAAACCTAATATGAATCTTTGTAGTGAATTTGTTGATACCACATAAAGATGTGAATGTCATAAAAGTCGCGGTTATATTGTGAAGATTTAAAAAAAAATTATGAAGGTACGGCAAAAGAACTATTAGATGATGTTTGCATGTTTCTTTACCATGGAATCTTGTTGTTGCTTTCTCAGTTTATCTGATGACGTGTGGATAGGACTCCGCACATACTCCACCTCTCCACCTTATATCTACCAACATGTTGACAACGAACCTGCTGATTTCTTTAAATGGAACACCAATATTAACGAGCCCGATGACCAGGACTCAGCTTTGTGCATCAGACTGTATAAAAGTTCACTGACCTACGGGACGAAGGGATGCTCTCATAATTACCACTACTTATGTGAAGGTGAACAAACTACTCTCTCTCTCTCTATCTCTCTCTCTCTCTCTCTCTCTCTCTCTCTCTCTCTCTCTCTCTCTCTCTCTCTCTCTCTCAATTCTAAATACTCTCTAAACTGATTTAGATGTACCAGTCAGCGGTCTTTGGTCGGAATGGACCACGTGGTCTGCTTGCAGTGTCACCTCTGGTGACGGATCTCAGTCTCGATTTCGATCCTGTGATTCTCCACCCCCGTCCAACGGCGGCACTGATTGTATGGGAGTAAATACCGAGGACAAGTTTTGTAGTATAGTCGTTCCAGGTATGCTTACAGTTAATTCTATTTGGGTATGCATGTAATGACAGTTCTGGTTAAAGCCTCTCCAACGATAGAACATTGCAATTATATAAGGAAAAGAAATTCTATTTAATTTATAGAAAGAGGGTGTTTTACAATTTGATGTTTCATATTACTTTGGACTTGACTTTTAAAAAAAACGCTCTTTTTAGATTTTACCCAGTCTTTCATATAGAGCATATGTATACCTATCCTGAATGTACGGAAGCATATAATTGCTACATTAACACTCTTTTCCCGACACTTTAATGAAAAGTTAATTTTATTTGGGTATGCACGTAATGACAGTTCTTGTTAAAGCCTCTCAAATAATAGAGATTTGCAATTTTATAGGGAAAATTGTATTTAACTTATAGGTAGGCCTAGATGATGTTTCACAATTTAATCTTTCATATTAATTTGGGCATGCCTATAAAAATATAGAGCATATAAACATGTATATATATCTTGAATGTACGGGAGCATATAATTGTTACATTAAGACTCTTTAATTTTTTTTCGAAACTTAAATGAATAAAATTTACACTTAAAACTGTAAATTTTATACTTTAATGAGTAAAATTACTCTTTAATCTGTACAATCGACACTCTAATCTGTAAATTTTACATTTTAATGTCTATTTGTATAGTGCAGACAAAAATATTAAAAAAGGACACAACAGAACACTTGAACAAGATATTTTTAACAAGGTAATTCAGATGATGCGTACATGCTTTTTTATTCAAATAAAAAAATTCAATATTTCAATTCTGTTACAAACATTGCATTTGTTTAAGTTAATTTTAATCATACAAGTATTCTGACGGCAAACAAATTTATACTTTCACTAGAATTACATGTAAGCACATAGATTGATATTTTCTCCAATTGAATAAATTGAATAAATCCGGTCCATATGCTTCAAAATCACTTGATAAGGTATGCATTACAATAACTTGAGAGTAAAGATGAAATTGTGCATTTTACACATGAAAGTGTTTGATTTACAGATTAATGTATATTTTTTTAGATAAAAAGTGTACGAATAAAAAGCCAGATTTCCAGATTAAAGTGTACAATTTACACATTTAATTGTAAATTTGATATATTAAAGTGTTAAATTTACAGATTGAATGGTATGTTTTTCAAATTATTGGGATAATTTACTTATTAGTCTGTATGGTTTACTTTAATGTGCGGGAATCAAAAGATAAAACAATTGACCCCCCCCCCCTCCTCTCTCATAAAAGTTTATATGATTGGGTCTATTTTCACTATTTTATATACACATAATTCTTTTAAGTTAATGGAGTTTGGTCTGTGTGGAGTGAATGGTCGAACTGCATACCTGTCCAGTGTGGGGTTGGAAATCGAACGCGCTCTAGGTCATGTGACTCCCCTCCGCCGTCAAGTGGCGGTAAACACTGTGAGGGGTATCCCGGAGAGAGCGAGGAATGTAATACCATAACCTGTTTATCAAATGAATGTAAGAAATTTTGCAAATGCATTGAATATGATATAAGAAATAAAGTTGACCAAAGTTTTGTTTTGTAATCTGTAATATCTAACCAACTGCTTAAATATTTCAATTGAAACTAATTTATCACGTTTACATTTTCTGTCAGGATGCAATTTGATTTTGACAAGATATTGCGCATCAATTTCTGTAGATTTAACCTGTGATTATTTCGAAGAAGTAAGTACCGTTTCTTTGGAGGAAAAAATTGAAAATATAACGAATAGACTGGCTGTGAATAAGAGCATCCTTTCATCGGAAGTACGCAAGAAGACCTGCGCAGAAGACCCGCGAACGTCATCTAAATACATGGGATTAGTGGCCATTGTGTTTCTTGGAATATCATTTGGACTACTTCTGGTTTTGGACTTTTCTTCATTTCTGAGATAGGCTTATGAAAAATTCAATGCGAAATAATAATGTTATTAAAACTATTCTTTGCAGTTACAAAACAGTCAAACTTTTGACATTGTCTTTACTTAAGAAATAGGGTATCATTTTTGCATGTATATCAGGATAAAAATACGGGTTGGTCACGTATAAAAATCTCATTTAGCTGGAAGGGCTATTCAGAATTTATGGAAGACTTGATTACTTACCAACCCGTATTCATGCCCTAATATTCATCCAAATATGATACATTTTTTTATTCTTACATTTGTTGCAAATTAATGCGATAATATCGCCCATACTTAATGTTTTTGTTTTGACCTAGCACAAATTGTTCAATATTAATGAAAGTATTTGATTAACATAATAAATGTATATAATAACACAACTTCTGACAAGACAACACTTTTGAATTATTTTTTCAAATATGTAAGTAAAAAAGTAAAGATAATTCACCCGTGCAATTGAAAAGAAAAAAGGTTGTCTCTCGGTGGAAATTTACTACTACCGTTGTTCAAGTCACAAAGCAGTTGAGAATCACAGTTTTTAGGTCACCTGAGTAAACTCAGGTGAACTATTGCTATCCGCTTACGTCCGTCGTCGTGCGTTAACAATTTGACACTTTTAATTTCTTCTTAAAAACTACAAGGCTGATTGTTACCATTTTTGGTGTGATCCATCTCTATGGTAAGAGGAATCTACATTGTGAAAGTCATGGCTCTACCACCCCCATGGCGCCAGATGTGGGGCCAAATATGCAAAAAAGCCAAATTTTCAAAAGTATTCTTCTCTATTCCACACATGTGAGGAAAAACTGGCTGTATAGTTATGATTTCCATGAAGCCCTTTACCAAAATTATAAAATTCATGGCCCCTGGGTCAGGAGTTCTGGCTCTAGGGTGGGGCCAATATGGCCATATAATAAAAATGTATTAAATCTTAGAAAATCTTCTTCTCTACTCCCATATATATTTGTTAAAAACTAAATGCCTGGTTATGATTTCCATGAGGCTCTCTACCAAAATTGTGAAATTCATGACCCCTGGGTCAGGGGTTCAGACTCTAGGGTGGGTCCAATATGGCCATATAGTAAAAATTGATTTAAATCTTTGAAAATCTTCTTCTCTACTCCCATATATATTTGTTGAAAACTAAATGCATGATTATGATGTCCATAAGGCCCTTTACTACAATTGTGAAATTCATGATCCCTGGGTCAGGGGTTCAGGCTCTAGGGTGGGGCCAATAAGGCCATATAGTAAACGTTGTCATGTTGTAAATTTTGTATTTATTGTCACCCGGTAAATTCAAAATTTACAACATGACAATGTATTGAATCTTAGAAAATCTTCTCTACTCCCATATATGTTTGTTAAAAACTAAATGCCTGATTATAATGTCCATGAAGCCCTCAACCAAAATTGTGAAATTCATGACCCCTTTGTTAGAGGTTCAGGCTCTAGGGTGGGACCAATATGGCCATATAGTAAAATGTTTTAATTCTTGTAAAATATTCTTCTCTACTCCCACACATGTGGGCAAAAAACTGAATACATGGTTCCTCTACTTAAATTGTGAAATTCATGGCCCCTGGGTCAGGGGTTCAGGACATGAGGGGGGTGGGCAATATGGCAATATAGTGTTATGCATATAATGTTTAAAAAATTTCTTCTCTATTCTCACACATACATGTATGTATAAAAAAAACTGACTTATAATTATGTTTACCAGGAAGTTCACTATTGAAGTTTTAATTTTCATGTCCCCTGGAGTATGGGTTTTGACTCTAGAGCAGGGCCAAAACGGATGTACATGTATAGGTGTAAATGCATATAATGTTAAAAAAATTACTCCCACACACCTGAAAGGAAAACTTAATTCATGATTTTGTAGATCAGATCTTTTAATTTTTTTGCCAAAATTATTCACAGTTTTTTTTTTAAAGATTTCAGGCAGGGAGGTGGTTGTCATTACAAATTTATAATTTTTCTACTCCAGAATGAAACCTTATTAATTAAATGCATATATGAGACTCCTCGACAAGTTTGTGTATGGGTTTAATGCTACTCAGGTGACCGTTAAGGCCAATTGGCCTCTTGTCATTTTTAAAAAAATTAATTTTTCTTTACTTTCGGTTGAATATTTGTAATGGACAGTTTAAACTGAAAATAAATTGTTCTTATCAAAAATAAAAAAGAACTATAACAGTATTTAAATATCTGTATTTGTAAGCAAACAAAACATGTTAAATAATAATAAAAATATGAAAAAGCTTCTAATAAAAACAAGATTTGTAAAACAAGATAGTCTTTTCTAGACAAAGGTTGATATAAAGTGATATAATTCTGTACTTTACCAAATGCTTGGGTTTTTCTTTCAATTCAAACTTCTGTGAAAATAAACTTTGATAACAATGGAAATTGTCTTCTCCTTTGAGATCACGATTCAGCTAAATATTTACAATATTAAAGTTTCCACTATAAGCCAATAGATAATGCTTTTAGTTGATGGTCAAACTGCTCACTTGTTCAGTGCATGTAGCATTGAAAACAGACCGCGCTCTAGGTCATGTGACTATCCTCCGCCGTCTGTTGGCGGTAAAACCCGCGGAGAGCGAGAGATGTGGTAGTCTGCTCATCAAATCACTAGTCTGTTTATCAGATCCCTAGTCTGTTCATCAAATGCCTAGTCTGTTCATCAGATGCCTTGTCTGTAGATCAGATGCCTTGTCTGTAGATCAGATACCTAGTCTGTAGATCAGATGCCTATTCTGTTCATCAAATGCCTAGTCTGTAGATCAGATGCCTAGTCTGTTCATCAAATGCCTTGTCTGTAGATCAGATGCCTAGTCTGTTTTTCAGATCCTTTGTCTGTTCATCAGATCCCTAGTCTTTACATAAATAAAAAAAATTCTGCCTGCTGATTTTTTGTAAATAAAATACTCAATATATCTGCAAAGTTTCTGATTGAGGTAATGATATTCAAATTTGTTCTTGTATTGCTTTTAAATACACCGTTATTCATGCAAAGTAAAATCTGGAATATAAAAAGTGACCCATTTGTATTTGTGAAGATTTGGCCTGTATTCGTTTTGAAGAAATAATACCCGCAATAAAAAGCTGCAAGAAAATACTGAAGAAATCATCAAACATTGGCAGTTAAGAAGAGCACATTTTCTTTGGAAGTGCACAGAAAGACCCGTGCAAAAGACCCGCGGCCGTCATCCAAGTGTATCAGATTAGCGGGTATTGTATTTCTCGATGTATCTGTTCGACTTTCCTTTCTAATAGACTTTCATCATCTTTAAAATTGTTTTTGCTCTTAATGCAAGAAGTATTTCAATAAAAAATTCTAAAAAATTATTTGCATTTGAGCTAATATGGGATTTAAATATTCAAAATGCTGTAAAACTGCAAAATATTATTAAGAAATACACAAAGAAAGGCGCGGCTATTTCCATGTCTAATCTTTAATGCAAGGTAAAGAAACTTCTGAAAAAAAAATTTTCGAGTGCTATCTATAATCTTTATTAGATTTATATCTTAATCACAAATGCCCATAAACAGGGTGAAAATATTGAAAATATTTATTATCTTCTTTTGATGAGATAATAATTGATGAACAGATGGATGCATTTTTGAATACTAATAATTTATTTTTCTTTGTGGACGCCAAAATATTTAATTACATATATTTCAATTTGCGACATAACTGTATGAGTTAAACTAGTATAAAACAATTTTTGACATTTCTTTTCCCATTTGAGACACAGTCATATCTTGAAAATATGTTGTATTTAACGACGATGTCTTCAATAATTTTTGTTCCAACAGAAAACTTCAAAACAATCGAATATGAAATAGCTTATATAATTAGTGTTTGTATCCTGTGTTGGTGGTCTAAACAGCAATAGTAAATGTACTAAGTAACTCTCATGGTGCTAACTTCAAACTCCATGGACGCAAAAAATCGACAGTTGAAATGTGCTAACCATAGATCAAATATAGAAAGCTGGTCTTAATGGAATTACGTTTACCTACAGGGGCAAACTTAATGGATATTGATTTTATAAGATTTTAAATAGAAAAAGCAAAACGTTTTTTCTCAAATACGTACTCTTGTAGCGATTTTAACTATGAAAACACTTTCAGGAAGAAGGTACATGTCCTGTAAAATGTCGCCCCAAACAAATGATCTTCGTTTACCATACATTAGAGGGCTTGTATATCATCACAGTTGAAAAACAAACGTTAGTAAACATGTTTATTGTTCATTTATTTTATATATCGATGAAAAGACACATGAATTTAAAATAAAGTGTAGAAGAGGTTTATGAAGGATATAATATCAAGTATGAAATGCTGCGCAATTAAAATAGTGATTTTACTTTGGTGTATGAAACATGTAGAGAATGGTAAGTCTCTCTCTCTCTCTCTCTCTCTCTCTCTCTATCTCTCTCCAAAAACACACCATTATCTTGCGATCGCTGGTTAAAACTGAAAAACTGGGGTAATGATAATATTGTAACGGTTTTTCAAGTTACAAATAAAATAATCAGTTTATAATTCGTGAGTTCGCTTAGGTTTCCTTCCTAAGAATCAAGTAAGAATCAACAAATGCAACGAATATTTCAACTGCCAATAGAACACGCAGTAATAATAAGATTTTCCTTGGGCCTACCTTGGCTATTTGATTGTCGAACAACTAACCAGAATCAAAATACAAAATTAACCTATAATCAACTATCCGTAGACTGTGGATTTAAACAAACAATTCTGTTTGCTACCACTGTGCTACACAACCACTATCAATTCACCAATACACGGTCAGTCGAAAGTCACCAAGACACAATCGAAGTCACAAAGACACTATCAAGTCACTAAGACACTACTTACAGAAGCAGGGTTAAGAACTGAGTGGTCTAGCTAACAATTCTGTTGCTTTCCGACACAGCTCAAATCCCTGTTCTGTAGAACTCTAACCGAAGAGATTCACCAGAAGACCGTTCGAGTCGTTCACCGGCAGAAGACTGACTAAGAATGATAGGGTGGCTGTATATATACCCTGCAAGTTCTCACTGATTGGTCTAATCATGCATCATTTCTATTGGGTATACTGATTATCACTGATTGGTCAAAAATGGAGGCAAATGATTGGTTAAACACAGGATACATTTCAATCCGGAAGTAAAATCATTACATTACCCACGCCTTCGAAAAAAATATGCGTCCTCGCATTCCAAAATAAAACATAAGTGTCATCGAAAACATTTATTAAATACTGATATGATAACAGTGATTGTTTAAAAGTGCCTCCTACTAAACATTCGTGATCTTTAGTAATAGTCAAAACTGTTTTAGTCACTTTGGTGTGCCTGGGGAAATCTGTCTGAACAGAAGTACAATGGTCATTTCATTGTAGACTCTTCCCTGAGAGTTAGCTTAACTTTAGGCATGATCTACAAAGCATAGAACTAAAATGAACAGTAGTCATCAAGATAGGCTGGTCGTTTTGTACGTCTTTTACTTGTTGTCATGTCACGTTTCTCGTCGTCAATCTGGTTGGAAACGGCTGCTTCCTGCTTATTAGAGGCAACTTCTTTGTATTGCTCTCCTCTCAAAACTTGTTTCACAACTGGTCGGATTCGATCAGTATGTATGACCTGATGTTTGCCTCTGGCACCACAATTGACTTTGTATGTTACGTTAGAACATTTTTCAATCACCTCAAAGGGACCCTGCCAGTAAGAAAAGAACTTAGGCGATGTTCCTGCTTTTCGCCTTGGAAAATAAACATAAACCTTATCGCCTTTATCAAATGATTGCCAATTGAGTTTCCTGTCGTGGTACCATTTCTGCCTTTGTATATTGTCGTTCATCAATTTTCTCACGATGGTATGGGCCTCTTCTAGTTTTTCCTGCAGTTCCCAAACCCATCTGTTTTGAGGAATTCTTTTCATGGATGATGACATCTCATAAACAATATCAAGAGGTGTAGCAACTTCTTGACCTAACATCATCATGTTTGGTGTCGTGCATGTAGTTTCGTGGACAGCTGATCTGTAGGCCATCATTACGTATGGAAGGTGATCGTCCCAGTCACTGTGATGTTCATCAACATATGCAGATAACATATTGGCAAGAGTTTTATTAAATCTCTCAACCATACCATCCGATTGAGGGTGGTAAGGGGTTGTATGAGTTTTCTTGATGTTAAATAATCTGCACATTTCTGAAAACAATTGGCTTTCGAATTGAACGCCCTGATCAGAATGGATCACACTGGGTGTCCCATATCTTGTAATGACTTCTTCCACAATTATTTGAGCAACAGTTGCTGCCTCCATATTCGCCATTGGAAAACTTTCCGTCCATTTTGTAAAGTAATCCGATACAACTAGTATATATCGGTTACCTTTGTTTGACATTGGAAGTTCACCCAATATATCTGTAGCGATACGTTCTAAGGGGGTACCGCAAGTGACAACTTGCATTGGCGCCTTCTTATTCGTTGTTGGTGCCTTGCGTCGTTGGCATTTCTCACAACCAGCAATGTACTGTTTCACGTCTTTCTGCAATCCAGGCCAGTAAAATTTTAATTTCACCTTTTCTAAAGTTTTTCTAAAACCTAAATGAGCAGAAGTTCGTTCGTCATGAAATTGACTAAGCACAGTTCGGCGCTCACTGTATGGCAACACAGCCTGATACAAAACTTTCCCATTTTTGCAAGTTTTCTTTCTAAACAAAACATCATCTCTAATCTCAAGAGCATCCCAATGTGCGCAAATGCCTTTAACAAATTGACTATAGCTAGATAGCTCTTCAGATTTTGGTTTTATGCCCGAAGCAACCCACTTTGACACCTGAGCTATATCAGTGTCAACTGCTTGTTTGTCCTTCAACGAATCATCATCTTTAGATGGTGGGCATGAAATAGAATTCACCATACTCTTTTCTTCAGCGCAACACGTTTTTCTACAGGGTATTCTGCTAAGTGCGTCTGCATTTTTATGCTTGTTACCCGCTCTATGTTCAATGATAATTTGAAAATTACTCAGACTTTCAAACCATCTGGCAAGTTGACCCTCCGGATTTTTGCAGTTCAATAACCATTTTAGAGAGCTGTGATCTGTTCTCACTAGAAATTCTTTACCATACAGATAGTGTTTGTAATATTTGGTAAAGTAGACGACAGCTAAAAGTTCCTTCCTTGTGACGCAGTACTTCCGTTCTGCTTTTGACAATGTTCGACTAGCGTATGCAATTACCCTCTCCATACCATTGTGTACCTGGGAAAGAACTGCTCCAATTGCCACATCACTCGCATCTGTGTCCAGTATAAATGGTTTTGAAAAATCAGGATGCGCAAGAACTGGTGCTGAGATGAGTGCTCGTCGTAATGAATCAAACGAATCTTGACATGGTTTGGTCCACACAAATTTTGTTCCCTTTTCCGTCAGTCTATTCAGGGGTTTTGCTATTGTAGCAAAGTTTGGTATGAAACGTCTGTAATAGCTACACAGCCCTAAAAAACTTTTTACCTCAGTAAGGTTTACGGGGATTGACCAATCTTCTACCGCTGAAATCTTAGATGGGTCTGTACTGATCCCGTTTTCAGAAACTACATGACCAAGGAACTGTACAGTTTTGTGAAACAGATGACATTTCTTCGCCTTTAGTTTTAAATTTGATGACAATAACCTATCAAATACTTGTTTGAGGTTGTCTAACATGTTTTCAAATGTTTTCCCAATAACAATAATGTCATCAAGGTAAACTAAACATATCTGCCATTGCAAACCGCTCAATACTGTCTCCATCAGCCTTTCAAAGGTTGCTGGGGCGTTGCAAAGGCCAAATGGCATTACGTTAAAGTGAAATAAACCCCTCTTTGTTGCAAAGGCAGTTTTCAGTTTGTCAGAGTCGTCCATTTTAACCTGCCAGTAACCTGAACACAAATCAAGGGTTGAAAACCACTTTGAACCTGAAAGACTGTCTAAAGAGTCATCAATTCTAGGCAGTGGATAGGCATCTTTGACAGTGGTGGCATTTAATCGCCTGTAGTCCACACAGAAACGCAATGATCCATCTTTTTTCTTTGCCAGAACCACTCCTGAAGCCCAGGGACTTGCTGACTTTTCTATTATGTTTTTATTCAGCATTTCATCTATTTGCTTGTTTATTTCACTCTCCAAGTGATAGGGAACACGTCTAGGGGGTTCCTTCAAAGGTCTAGCATCTTGCGTGTCGATAGTGTGTTTTACTATTGATGTGCGTCCAAGATCTGTGTCTGATTTCGCAAATACCTCAGCGTATTTGATTAAAAATTTCTTTAAAGCATATACTTCCTTTGTTTTTAGATGCACCGTTGACCTTGCAAAGAGGTCCTGCAAATGTGATGGTAAATCGTCACAGACCTTTTCTTTAGGTTGAGAGGAATCAATCACTGATTCAACATTACTTAAATTGGCAATAAATGTACCAGGGTAGATTATCTGGTTGTCTTCGGAAAGGTTCATCATTCTCACGGGGATCTCACCATTTTTCAAGTAGCCAACTGACCTTGCTACTAAAGCTTTTCCAGATTTAACAAATTTTTCAGCTGGTTCCACTAAGCCCAATATTTCTTTGTTCTGATAGCTCTCAGGGAACCCCGTAACACAACAATAAGTAACGACTTCGCTTCTTGGAGGTATCGCTACTGTTTCTTTGGCTGCTATTCTAAAACAGCCTATCTTGCCAACAAATTCAACTTTGTAGCACATGTCCTGCACATTGAAATACCCATTTGGTACATCAACAGTACATTTGTATTTTTTCATGAAATCCAATCCTATGACCCCATCAACAGATAAGTCCGTAACAATAACTTCCTGGGTGTAAGTTGTATCGCCCATATTGATGTTTATCAATGTTTTCCCTAAAACTGTAAGGTTTGTTCCACTTGCTGATGAAACTACTTGATCAGTGTGAAACAATACAGGTTTTGATTTGATGGTTTCATATACTCTACTTGATAACACAGACAGTGTAGCCCCTGTGTCAACCAACAAATTTGTGTTAACACTATGTACGAGTGCTTTTACATACATGCCAGCTTCGGGATCATTTTGATGAATCCCAACTTGAGCACACCTAGACCTGATGCTCTTAAATGAGTTCTGTACAGGACGTCTTTTACCATAGGTATTGTTCCGTCTCTGAGACGATTGTGATCGAGAACTTCTATCATATCTATCAATGTTAACATTTCCCTGTGGACACTCTGCCTGTAAATGATACTTTGATCCACATACATAACAGTTTCTGTTGCCAATAGGATTGGGTTTTTTGATATTTGTGGACGTTTGGGATATGTTTGACTTCATTGCATTAACTTCTTTTCGGAGGTTTACTATTTCGTTCTTAAGTTCTTCAAAAAGCTTATTTGAAGGAGAATCTGTAGATGTCACTTGAACACTTTCAGACTTATTTGTTTGCAATGGTCTTAAATGAGACTCGGCTTCTAGCATTTTACGATCTGATTTTACAAATGCTTCTAATTCTACAGCATGCCGAATCGCATCATTGAGGTTTAATGGCCTTGCTTGTTTTACCCGTAACCTCATATCGGAGTCTATAAGAGCATCTATGAATTGCTCCTTTGCCAAGGTTTCTCTAACATCTCCTGGAGCTGTAGGATAAGCTAGGTTAGTTAGCCTTCTAATTGACTGTCCGAGCTCTGGCAAAGTTTCTGCTGCTCTCTGTTTGCGTTCCCTCAATTGGGTTCTATAGAGATCGTTTTGATTTGAGGGTGAGAATCTTTCTTCAAGGGCAATCACTAAAAGTGCATAATCGTGTTTCTGAGCGTAAGGCAAATTTCCTAAAACACCCTGAGCCTGACCTCTCAAGGAAACTGCTAAATAGAGTCCCTTTTCTCGCTCATTCCAATTATTAAGCATGGCACATGCATCAAAATGCGAACGATAATCCAACCAGGATCCTGTGCCATCAAATGTTGCAGGTTTGATATGTGACTGAGACTTTTTATCTCCTAAGTCTCTCGTATTCTTATTTTCATCAACTGCATTAAACCGACCAGATTTTCTGCGATGTGTAATGTTACTTTCTGGTTCGTTTTGTGATAATGGGGTTGACGCAAAATGATCTTGGTCGTATTTGTCATAAGGCGACCTTGCACCCGGCATCAACTCATCTTGCCATGATACTTTTGCAGTAGGGCGTGTTTTAGGCTTTACATCGCCGTGATAGTCTATAACTGAAGAATCTGACACAAACCCCGAATCTCGTGGTTTTTTACTCGTTTGTGGCTCATGAGTGTCAGAGTTAACTTTATCTATAGCACTAGCGTTATGAATATTGAAACTTTCATCTTTTAACTCTTGAAGTTTTTGTTCAATAAAAGATATCTCTTTGTCTATGTCGTCTATGTTAGTCATAGCCATGTTTTAGATAATGCCACAATAAAATGTCATAAACAATCGTCGATAAAAATGAAACAATTACATGGACTTTATTCAACAAATTATACAACCTCTTAACTTCACTAGCATAAAAAACATCTAATAAACTGAAATTTACTTCATATCTATTTCACGGCGATCACTACGTTTAAAATAAAACAAGAGATTTTACTTGATTCACAAACACCGCTGCCACCAAATTTGTAACGGTTTTTCAAGTTACAAATAAAATAATCAGTTTATAATTCGTGAGTTCGCTTAGGTTTCCTTCCTAAGAATCAAGTAAGAATCAACAAATGCAACGAATATTTCAACTGCCAATAGAACACGCAGTAATAATAAGATTTTCCTTGGGCCTACCTTGGCTATTTGATTGTCGAACAACTAACCAGAATCAAAATACAAAATTAACCTATAATCAACTATCCGTAGACTGTGGATTTAAACAAACAATTCTGTTTGCTACCACTGTGCTACACAACCACTATCAATTCACCAATACACGGTCAGTCGAAAGTCACCAAGACACAATCGAAGTCACAAAGACACTATCAAGTCACTAAGACACTACTTACAGAAGCAGGGTTAAGAACTGAGTGGTCTAGCTAACAATTCTGTTGCTTTCCGACACAGCTCAAATCCCTGTTCTGTAGAACTCTAACCGAAGAGATTCACCAGAAGACCGTTCGAGTCGTTCACCGGCAGAAGACTGACTAAGAATGATAGGGTGGCTGTATATATACCCTGCAAGTTCTCACTGATTGGTCTAATCATGCATCATTTCTATTGGGTATACTGATTATCACTGATTGGTCAAAAATGGAGGCAAATGATTGGTTAAACACAGGATACATTTCAATCCGGAAGTAAAATCATTACAATATGAAGAGAGCTTAATGGTTGTCACCATTTTAATACTATGTTGATATGCTGAAGAAGAAGAGTTTTGTATAACAATCAGGCTAAACTTTCAATTTTTAAAGAAATAATTTATGGAATTTCTCTTTACTGAATGATATTTTGTCGCTCATAACGTACTGCTGTCACTTTAAGTAATAATTTTCATGTTGAAATTCTTTTTTACAAAAATGTGTTTTCCTTCTCAAATGACAAAAGAAAATCATGGTTTTAAATTTCTGTAAGCTGTATTTTGGGGGAAGAGCCGTTTAGAAGCTTTTATTGAAACAAAGTTGATTTATAGTCTGGCCTGTACAAAATTTGATTTGATACGTATTCCTTATAACATAACTCTTTCTTCTGTCAAAAGTTCATGAATTTTTCAAACTTTATTTACCATAAAAGTTTAAAGTTACATGCAGACTTATCATATAAGCAGGTTTCTGCAGCAAAATAAAATTCTAAGAAATACAGCTCATATTGCTTTAAATACAATCCCACAGTTTAACATATAATATTAGTTAATATTAGTGACGGATGTAAGAACTTTTTTCTAACTACGTTTCTGGGAAACAGGGTTTTGATATCTTGACAATGCGAGGTCTGAATAATACAAATCTTACGACAGTCACTTTACAAGTTACCGAATACTAATTAAAACGAATTCAATTCGCTCTTTGATCACTTTTTCATAACATAAGCTGCAAAGACGAATTTTCAAGAAAAAGCCGGGTGTCCATATTACGATATCTTGACAACGCATTACCCTATTTTAAGACAAATTGCAGTTTCAATGTATCTCATTGTAAACATACAAGGCATGAATTGTGATTTTGTAATTAGACAAACTTTTAAAATAGTTTCTACTGTATTTCATTCTGTTTCAGGATTTTTCTTTGGCTCTAGTCTATTGGATTGGGAGTCGGCACGTATCGACTGTGAGCGAAGGGGAATGCGATTAGTCTGCCTGAAGAACCTTACCATGTATGAAGCTGCCAAGTCCTACCTACAAGAAACACTGGTCAGGTAAACCCTTGGTGTGCAATCTACTTAGACAACCAAAGCAGCGAAACTACATTAGTGAGTCGATTTTATTCCTTATTGTACGACAGCTATCTGATCATCTCTAAGTCAGTGTAAATTTGTGCAAATATAGTAAGGAGTATACCTGTATTGTACATGATGTCATATTGTAAAATTAAAAGTTTAAAAGATTACCCTACCACTGATAAATTAAAAACATTGCACACTATCTCCAGTTAAATTAAGCAATGGTCATCTCACCTAACTGTGGGTTCATCTATGACAAGACTATCATCATGCGGTCTGGTAGCTTGAACTCCTGGCAAGATTCTCCGTTGTACGGATATGAATGCCAAATATTTGATGCAAAAAAGAGTGAACATTGAAACACAGACTTATAAGAAACGTGGGGACGAGTCTACATGTATAAGTGATGTTCGAATAGCCCGGAAAGTTGGTTCCAGACCGTTTTCTAACTAAAACAATCACACTGTCAAACCTCGAAATTTTCTTTTTTTAATTTGGGAATATGCATTCAAATTATACATGTTCATGTAGTTTTATACCTTTCGGGCTGGTCGACAAACGTAGTTGCTTACAATTTCTTTTCCTAAAGCACTTTGTTGCAATCACAATCTTTTTTATCATGATGATAGTCCGTAGTAGGCCGTAATATTGCTATATGTAAAATATACTAAATGACTAAATTACTAAAATAATAACGTTTAAAGTAGCATGGTCCCGATTTTGGTCAAATACTATTTTTCCATCATTATTATCTACAATGCTTCAAGAATGCACTTCTAATGATCAAATAAAATTTGAGAGTCACTATTAGGGTTAGATACAGGGCCCAAAATTCTTTGTTACGTAAACAAAGCTCGTACCCTGTTTTTGTTAACAAAGATTCTATATACCAGTAAACAAATCTTTTCCAAGCTGATTTCAGGCAAAATAATTAGTTCGATACGTTTAACATATCTATTTTGGTCTAAAACTGGAATTTTTACTTCAACATACAGAATGTAAACAAAATCTTTTTTGGATAGCAAAGAATTGTAAGATCTGTAATTCGCTTATAACTCAACGAACGAGGCTTAAATTGTGGTTGCCTATTAAAATTTTAAAAACTTTCTGAATAGGATATGAAATTATTGATAACTTTACTTAGAATACATGTACTTTTTTTATCTGTTCCGGTGTGCCTTCCTTGCCATTCCTTTGACGATTTTCCCCCACTATACCATTGTCCTTTCCGATATATTTCACTTTATCAAATAAAAGATACAACATGACTCATGTTGTATTTTTTATTTGATAAAATGAAATATATCGGAAAGGACACTATGCTGACTCTTTATACCTACGGCGAAAGGTTCACTCGGTTATGCTTTTCATCAGACTCAGTGCCAACTACTTTTTGAAATTTAAAAAAAAGAATCGCAACAGAGAAAAGAACAACTTGCTATCGAGTTTTCAACACAATAGAATAAAACAAAGGGATTATTCAAATAATGCATAAGATTAAAGACAAAATAACATGATCACCAATCACTGAAAGTTGTTCTCAGAGAGTACAGTGAAATTAAAATTGCTTTATTGGTTTTACAATTGTTTTCGCATATATATATATATATATATATATAAAAGGAAAATTACAAAAGAGGAGCAGAGCAAACACGGACCTCTAAAAATTTAGATGCGGACGGATATACACTGTAAACCACAAATACAAATTTCAAGAATTTTTAGATTTAAAAAAATCAATGAAATGTTACGGTTGTGAAATCATAACTTAAAATAACACAACAGTAGAGAAATGAATCAAGCATAATTATGTTGGTGATTTTTTTTTCGAGTATAATGTAGTGTCGAGCGACGCAAAGAAAGGACTAAATTAAATGACATGAAGGAAGTTTAACAACATAGTATATGTTTCACACGAGAAATTAAATTCTTTTAGATTCAATCTATATTTGTTTATTAATAAAAAAATTATCTTTATCAACTTTTACCGACCTCACTGAAGATGATCTAAATAGACAAGGAAGGAACAATGTAAAAACGGATTGTCAACCGTCAACAAAATATATTCCCGGAATGCCAATACTGCTCAGAAAATTACAATGATAGGTTTTGTGAGAGTTAATTATATGTATTTTAAGTTAATTTTAGTATTGTAAATTAACTTGCTTTGATAACGACACATATTTACAGAGAAGATGAAATATGTGCAATCATAATTAAAGATTCAAAAGAAGGTTAATTTTCACCACAGCTTCTTTTTAAACCAGACCCTGGTTTAAATTTATTGTTAAAATATTGAATGATTGTGGTCTGTCTTTTATTTTGTATCAACAAAATGTAAATATCCAGTGGCTTAAGAAAACTGTTTTTCATATACTTCTAGACCAATTCAAGCAGTCATGGAATAGTGAAATGTTAAATTCATCAAAAGGTATTAACTATAGAATTTTTAAAACCACATTATCCTTGGAAAAATACTTATTAGATCTGCCTTCCAAATATCAGAAATCTTTTTGTACTTTTAGAACAAGTAATGCTAAATTGCCTATAGAACGAGGTAGATGGTGTGATATACCTCGTGAAAACCGTATATGTACCATATGTAACGGTATTGAAATAGGAGATGAATTTCATTATTTTTTTTCATTGTACAGATATAACAATTAAAGATAAGAGAGTTTTATACATACCTTCATACTTCTACACACAACCAAATGTTTACAAATTTCAACAACTCTTCAATACTAATAATAAAAAATTGTTGATTAATCTGTGTAAATTCATTAAAGTTATAATTGAGAGAGTTAGCTCTCTAGGTTAATTGCTAAATTTAAATCATATTTTTTTTCCTTTTTCCTTTTTTTCACTTTTGTATTGTCACTCCAATGCATGCAATGTATCTATTATATGTATTATTGTCCAATTTTTTTGTGATTTTTCTCAACACTGTAACTTATGCAGTTCAGAGAATAAAGAAATTGTCATTGTCATTGTAATAATTTTGTTAATTCCAAATATTTTCTCCGACAAACATACCTGCATCCAGTGACTTAATTAAGCAAATTCCAAGTATAAAGCCTCTGTAAGGTTTGGTAATTTTCACATTGACAACATGTTATTGGGTGATAGATAGGAAAATGCAACAAACGTTTAATATTTGTCAAAAATATTTGAGAAACAAATTGGAACAAACCTTTGTATGTTAAATAAGTATTCAGAGAAAACAGATCAGGTTTATTTCTAAAATGTTACTTTGTTTGTCTTTAGTAAAGATTCAAAAGCTGGGTTTATTTGACCTGCATTTGAAGAAAATATCATTGTATGTGTTACATGTTATTAAATGTTCTTAGAAGCATTTTCTAGTTTTTGGGAGTTGATTTTAATCAACTCTCCTATGCACTTACTCGGGCAAAGCGAAAGTGAAACAGTGTTTGGACCTAAGCACAAATCAATACCGCTGACAACACTTAGTTCTTGAAAATAATCGATAAATTTGATATGCTATGTATTCTGAAGCATTGTTTCTCAAGAAAACTTATTTATTAATACCATGCAAATAATAAGATTCTAAATTGTACAAACGGTTTAGATATTTTTTAAAGTCGTATGTAATCCTACGCTAGAGTTCAATGTAGTCTCGTTCAACCAGACGCTTGGCTGTCTCCGTTAATATCAGACAAAACTCTTGAGTCTCTCTTGCTTGTCGGAGATAAACGGAGACAGCCGAGCGTTTGGTTGAACAAGACAAGAGTTCAATCTTGCCTGGATCCATATAATTTCTCAGGAATATTTCGATTACTGATACTACCGGCCATGCAAAATCACATAGTTGATTTAGAATGAATGATAATCAATAAAATCAACTCCCGTCAGTACTTCAGTACTTTGATTCATTTCTGTTTTGAAGTCAGGATATCAGCTTGTAAGAGTATCATAGCATATGATTAATTGGTATTTTAAATTAGGAAAATATCATTTCTATGCTTTTCAAATAATTTGCTTGCTAAAATTCATTCCTTGAAAAGGCTTTTATTGATTCATATTGGGATTCTTTCAACCTAAGATGCAGCTATGTTTTTCAAATATCTATTCTTTGCTGATTATGACAAAATTATTATTGAAACAATAATTTAGACACTGTCCCATGAACCTTAGACCAATTTGTTAGGTATCAGAAAAATGAGAAAACTATTGGTTGGCTGTGTGCTTGTACACTTTGCAAAGTAGGTAAATCTTGTTGTTGCTTTTCTCAGTTTATCTTCTGACGTGTGGATAGGACTCCGCACATACTCCACCTCTCCACCTTATGTCTACCAACATGTTGACAACGAGTCTGCTGATTTTTTCGCATGGAACCCCAATACTAACGAGCCCGATAACCAGGACGTGTCTTTTTGCATCAGACTATTTAAAACTCCACTGACCTACGGGACGAAGAGATGCTATTTTGAACATCACTTCTTATGCGAAGGTTCTCTCTCTCTCTCTCTCTCTCTCTCTCTCTCTCTCACACACACACACACACACACAGAGGGAGGGTGGTTATGCAATATCAACGGCGTCGACGTCCAAACCAGGTTAAAGGTTTTGGAGCAGGTCCTTAATATAAGTTATAACTTGTCCTTCCTTCGCCAATGTTGCATAGATGGCGCAACAAAACCTACTTATCGACCTTAAAGACTTTGATGCTGAATTTCGATCATGGATTTTCGATGCTGGAGGAGATTAAGGTTTTTGGAGCAAATTGAAGTTTTGTTTGGCGCATTTGTCCTTTGCTTGCATTTTCTACGTTACCACAGGTACTTTCTTTACCAAACTTGCATGGATTGTGTGTTTAAGATGCTTATGCATTTGACAGGCTTGAATGCTGAGCCATAGGTTTTATATGCTGGAGGAGGTTTAAGATTTTGGAGCAGGGTAAAGTTTCTGGAGCAGGTGCTCTGTGATGGCCATAGCTTGGCTATTACGCTTTATATCTTCACCAAACGTTCATTCCTGATACATATTGATACTAATACAATTTTTAAAACATGCTTGAATGCTGAATAGTTTATTTTTGGATGAGGTTAAGGTTTTTGGAGCAATTTATAGATTTTTAGTGGTTGCCCTTTGATAGACAAATCTTAGTTATTATTGGTTTCATCTCTACTATATTTACAGAGATGATGCATCTTTTTATATGTTCAATGAATGCTGAATCTGAGCCACAGGCTTCGGATGTTGGAGGAGGTTAAAGTTTGTAGTGCAGGTCACAAGTGTATGTAAATGATAGTTCTTACTTATTCAAACTTGCATGTAAATAATTTAAATCCAGAGGTAGCTTCAGATTTGGATATAGAGTTATCTTTATCATCTAGATTCTAAGACAAGTTTAAGATTTTTGAATAACTAATATTTTGTTTGGGTCTTGGAGTTAATTACAAAATAAAATGAATACTGTCCTTAATCTAGGCAGACTTAAGTAGGTAATATAACTATGGGTGTGTAAATAGAGATGACTTCATATACACAACTTCATTTCGATTATCTTGATGCTTGAGCAGGTATAAGTTTTTTGAGTAGTTAAATGCAGGTTTGAATGTTGGAAAAATGCTGTTCTGACCAACATTCATTGTTCATGTAACTTATGATTTAAAACATAAAGCTAGATTCAGATACAGTGCCTGATCTCTTTTATGCTAAGAATACTTTGCCCTTTCTCACTCAATCTTGTTTAAAAAACGTTATTGTTGATATATCATGATTCCCTCTCCTGTGATATTGAATCAAATAGTATAGTATGATATGATATTTTATGGCAAGATGTCTAAGGGATTTTTCTAACAAGAAAGTCAGACGCCACTGAAATGCAAATGTGAACTCTGAATCGTTGCAGTTACTTTTAAAAAGGCCCGGAAAAATTAAACACTATTTCATCTTTATCATATAATGTAACTAATGATTATGCCATGTTTTCCTGTTTGATCAATCACATTTAACGTGGTGACGTAAATTTACCAAATCAAGATAATTTCCCAATTTCATGATGATGATACTTCTGTACCATGGTAATTTTATGCTGCGCTTACCCGGCGGACGCACCGTTAATTATATCATATTACAATTATCATATCTAAACTGATTTAGATGTGCCCATAAATGGCAATTGGTCGGAATGGACCACGTGGTCTGCTTGCAGTGTCACCTCTGGTGACGGATCTCAGTCTCGATTTCGATCCTGTGATTCTCCACCCCCGTCTAACGGCGGCACGGATTGCATGGGAGTAAATACCGAGGACAAATTTTGTAATATTGTCGTTCCAGGTATGGTCTTCACAATTAAATAATTGATATTTGTGAATATTTTATAAATGTAATGGCAGTTTCATCCTAAGCCTCAACAATTACTTTGTTTACAGAGACTTCTATACGAAAATAATTCTAAGATGGAGGATGTCTAATTAGTTTGGTGTAACAATTTTTTTTTAAAATGACATTGGAAAATAACTGGGTTTTTGTTCAGTCTTAAAACTGTACATACTAATACCTATCTGGAATGATCCTTTCTCTCTCAGAAAAAACGAGAACAATTCATAAAGTCTATTTTCACTATTTTACATACATAATTTCTTAAAGTTGACGGAGTTTGGTCAGCATGGAGTGAATGGTCGAACTGCAAACTTGTCCAGTGTGGGGTTGGAAATCGAACGCGCTCCAGGTCATGTGACTCTCCTCCGCCGTCAGGT